>NW_026000005.1:6098926-6160280 GCF_001458135.2 Marmota marmota marmota
GCAGGCCCGCCTACCTTGCAGGAGTGATTGGAAGCTCTGCCCCTCCGCGGGCCACTGGGCCTTTTCTGTCGGTGGTCACAGTTCCGCCTACCTGGCAGGCGCGGGGGGTCGGGGGCGGCTCTGCCCCTCAGCAGGCCGCTGGGCCTGCTCTTTGGGTGGTCACAGTTCTGTCTACCTTGCTGGCGCAGGGGGAGGGGGCGGCTCTGCCTCTCAGCAGGCCGCTGCTCCTCTTCTGCCGGTGGGTCGCAGGCCCGCCTACCTTGCAGGAGTGATTGGAAGCTCTGTTCAGCCGTGGGCCACTGGGCCTTTTCTGCCGGTGGTCACCGTTCCGCCTACCTGGCAGGCGCGGGGGGTGGGGGGCGGCTCTGCCCTTCAGCAGGCCGCTGGGCCTGCTCTGTGGATGGTCACAGTTCCCTCTACCTTGCCGGCGCAGGGGGAGGGGGCGGCTCTGCCTCTCAGCAAGCCGCTGCTCCTCTTCTGCCGGTGGGTCGCAGGCCCGCCGACTGTGCTAATATTAAAATGTATCCAATAAAGACATTCTGAGAGAATCAACAAAGTCTAACATAAGAGAAAATATTTTCAAAACTCATGTCTCATAAAGAATATATATGTACATATATATCAAATAGACAAAGAATGCTAAAACTCAATAAAAAAATGCAGTGAAAAACTGGCATAGGATCCAACCAAACACCTTATTAAAGAAGATGCACAGGTAGAACTAAGACTATGAAAGGATAGTCAGCATCACATGCTGATAGGGCAATGCAAATATATGAGTTATTGTTCACATTCCTAGATAGTTACTCAACCGATAGTAAAACTTATCTTCAAACAAAAACTTTCTTACATAACATATACTTCAGTCATAAAACCACAAACTAGAAGCAATAATGGAATTCTTTGATAAATGAACTGATAAATTGTGCTGTCACCAAACAATAAAATATTATTTAGTGCCAAAAGTTACTGATCAATTGTCATCAAAAGTCATGGATAAATTTTAACTACATATTTATAAATAAAAGAAGCCTGCTTGAAAAAGGCTACATACAATATAATTTTAATTATATTGCATTCTTTTTCTAAAAAAAATATTTTTCAGTTGTAGTTGGACAAAATACCTTTATTTTTATTTATTTTAATGTGGTGCTGAGGATCAAACCCAGGGCCTCACAGGTGCTAACAAACATTATATCACTGAGCCACAACCCCAGAACTATATGGCATTCTTGAAAAGGCAAAATTACAGACAAATTATGAACAGGTTAGTAATTGAAAGGCATTCAGATGGAGAAGGATTGAATAAGTAAAGCAGAGGAAATCTAAAGGGTAGTGAACCTAGTCTGTTTAATGCTACAATAGTGGACACATAAATGTGGTTATTGTAATCCAACAACATTTATAGGACAAAGAAGAAAATTTAATGTATACAAATAAATACCAAATATTTTAGGAGGTCAAGGGATCACAGGAATGTGACAGAATTTAATCTTGTTACAGTGTATGAAAAAAAAGTTCACTGAGGATGATGAGGAATGTATATAAATCCACATTATTTTGGAAATGTAGCCCATAAGTAAATAAATAAATCCATGGAATCAACACAAAACATGCAACTCTCATACTATTAAGAATTTGGGGTCAGACATTTAAGAAGCTGACTAGTCATCTCTCCCTTCCTCTCAAGAAAACGGAAAAACTTGAATATCAATAACTTTTGTTAGATTCTCCAAACACAAATTGCTATCTTCCTAACTGGGGATATATGCAAATACATAGAATTACAGGTTACTATAAGGAAGCCAAGCAGCAGGGGTCTGCTGCTGGAGATGGTATAAGAGTAGGAAAACTTAAACTGTAAGCATTGCTGGAAGCACGCTGCGCAAAAGCTAGAGAATTAAAAACTATCAGGGAGGAGGCAGTTCAACCTTGTAGGTAATCATCCTTACCATGTGTTTGACCTTCAGGAGCTTCACCAAGTTCTCAGGATAAAGATCTGAGAAAATTTCCCCTTGTGTTTCTGGAAGAGAAAAAGTAACCACTTTGAAATAGCAGACCATTCTATTCTTCAAAACCTCTTTCCTCAAAGCAAACTGTTTGACCAGAACCTAACATCCTTGAGTTTTGCTAGAGCCTGATACTGGGGAATAAAAACATCCAATTCCAGCTCCTAGTACATGTTCTGTCTTACACAGGGTGAAAACCCTTCTGAAGCACAGGGAACAGGCAGCAAGCTTACTTAAAGACTGCAATCAAACCATAGATGCAGCAAGCTCAAAGAATATTAAGTGTGATAAAAAGTAAACCTTACTTAGATAGGGCATTTGTATCATAACAGGAGATCACAACTGAACAGCTCTAAGTTTCAAGCATTATTTATGAAGTGTCTAGGGAAACCCAAATATAGCAGAGGAGACAAATACAAAGGAATCTGAGTTAATTTTAATCTCTTATCTATAGCCATGACCAACACAGCCCATCTCTTACCCAGAATAAAGCAAAAGACTAAAGGACTATGTACTTATTTCTTTTAATGGCCACAGAATGTTAATCTTTAAACAAAAGTTTAAATCATACTAAAAACGGAAAAATTCAGTTTGAAGAGACAGAGCAAACAACACCAGACTCAGATATGACATAATTGTTGGAAATATCAAATAAGAAATTTAAAATAACTATGATTAACTTACTATATGCTGTAATGGGAAAAAGTGACAATACAGAAGAACAAATGAATAGTGTAAGAAGAGAGAGAGAAATTCTAAGAAAAAAATTAAAAAGTGCTAAACAATAATATACTGTGAGACAAAAGTATAGTGCATGGGTTTACCAGAAGACTAGTTCTGACTAAGGAAAGAACCAATGAGTTTGAAGAAATGTTAATAGAAATTTTCCAAACTGAGAAACTAACATTAAAAAAATTCAGAATACTCATAAATATTATACATAATATATAACAGGTTTCATGACAACATGGGAAGATGAAGACAATAGAAGAAAGGAACAGAATATGAAGTTATAGGGACTAAGAAACAGATTCAGCAAACTCAAAGAATTTTAAGTGTGATGAAAAGCAACAATAACAAAATATCTACACCTAATATGTGGTTTGGATCTGATTTGTTCCCCAATGATCTATGTGCTGGAAGCTTCTTCAACAATGTTATGGTATTGAGAGGTAGGAGATCTTTCAGAGACAAAGCCTAGTGAAGGGTGATTGAATCACAACGGTCCTCATGAAAAAAGACTTAAAGTGTTGAAAGAAAAAGAAAAAAGCTCACACCAGATCAGATCTATACCAAATAAAGAAAGATTGTTAGACAATGAAGGTGTGTTAGTCAACTTTTTGTTACTATGGCCAATATATATCCAACAAAGGTTAGAAGAAGAAAAGTTTATTTAGGATTCATGGTTTCAGAGGTCTTAGTTCATAGTTGACTGATTCCATTTACATGAAGTAAAACATCATGCTTAGAAGGGTGTGGTGGAGGAACGCCATGGCAGCCAGGAAGAAGGAAGATGGTGTGTGTGTGTGTGTGTGTGTGTGTGTGTTTGTGCATGTGTGTGTGTGAGAGAGAGAGAAAGAGAGAGAGTGAGTGAGACAGAGAGAGTGCACATGTGAATGCAACGGACAAAATGTAATTCCCAAAGGCATACCCCCAGTCACCTACTTCCTTCAGCCATACCCCACCTGCCAACATTTACCATCCAGGAAATTGATTGATTATTTGAGTAGAGTACTGATTAGGTTACAGCTATCATAATCTAATTGTTTCATCTCTGAACATTACTGCATCATCACACATGTTTTTGATAGGCACCTCATGTCTAAATCATAACAAAAGGTAAAATAAAATATTTTACATTTTCTATTTTAAATTCATTTCACTGAAAACATTATATTAAAAACAATAATGATAATAATGTATTTGGTGATTTAGCTTATGGATAAGTAAAAGGAATGATGGCAGTGTTAAAAAGAATAAGAGGGAAACTCTGAAATGCTTCAACATTCTAGCACTACCTATGAAGGGGCATAGTGTTATTTGTAAGTGGATGTAGATTAGTTATAATTGCCTACTGCAAACACAAAGGCTATGACTAAGAAAGTATATAAAGTATAACTGCTATGCTAAGAGATAAAATGAATTAATGTAAAATATCTCAATATCACTATACTGTAAAGCATTTTTGTTGCTTTTTATGGTTTTAATTTCTGGAAACACTATTTAACACACTAAATTGCTCATTTTCATTCAAATTTTATAATGTTTTAATCATAATACCTATGAAAAGATGCTTGAATATCACAACAATCATGAATAGGTAAATTTAAACAACTAAATGCTATAGTTTTTTAATTTGAAAAATATTAAAATGAATCATAATTTTCAATCTTTACAAAACTTGTGAAGAAAACACCATTGAGGCATGGTAGTAGGATGTCTAAATTTTTGAAAGATTTTTCTCAATCAATTTGGCAGCAGCCATCATATTAAAAGTTAAAAATGTGTTTTTATGTAAGCCTATAGTGGGGCTATAAAACAACTCTGAAAATATTCAGAATATATATATTTGAAGCAAATTTCAAGTTCAATAGTACCATGATGTAAGTATCCACCTACTTATGTAAATTTACATATAAAAATGGTCTGGAGGGTTACATAATACATGGTTAATAATGATTACTGCTGGTGAGAGTATAGACAGAGCGTCTCCTGAAATCAAATCATTCTCCTGTCTCTGCCTTCTGAGTAGCTTGGACTGTCAACATCTATAGGAATGCCCCACCTTGCTGGGCTTTATAAAAGGCAATTTACAGCTTATGAGTAGGAAGATTATTGGATTATCTGTGGGGGTCATGTGTTATCACAAAAGTCCTCAAATTTGTGAAGCAGGGAGATAGAAGAGGAATTATGAGTATAGAAAGAGAGGTCCAAGCTGGGTATGGTAGCGCACAGCTGTAGTATCAGCAACTTTGAAGGCTGAGGCAGAAGGCTCTCATTCAAAGCCAGCCTCATCTGGCTCAGAGGTCAGTAAATTATATACGCATTTCAAGATAGGTTTATCAAACACCAGAGACTACAATCTAAATTTTAAATATAGAAGATCTGAGCAATCCCTTTTAATTAAATGTTTGTGAGATGATCAAATAAGTAATAATTTTTTACATTTTTATCATTTGCCAAATTAAAAAAAAAAAAGATGAAATCTAGAGAAGTTACGAGGCTAGTCAAGAAGTTGTGACTACCAAAGGTGGTATTGGTCCAAGAATCCAACAATATTGATTTTCAGCTTGACACATCTTTTTTGTATATCATGTTAGAACTCAAATCTTGAGTGTTGAAAAAGAACATATTATGAAGAATAATGTGATAAATTGGAGAAAGTAACTAAATTTATAACAATATGATTTGTGCATACCAATTTTATATACTTGAAAATTATGTAGGCCTATTTTATTTATTGAGAGGAATAGTGATTGTACAATTAAGTGCTTTTTGAGATGGAGTGTGGTTCCAATATTGCCCTATGGTGCATATTTTCAATAATAAAGTTGTGAGATTTTTATATAGCCAAAGTCTCTTGTTAATCAATAAATACCTTTAACTAGTAAATGAATATAATACAATATAATACAATCGTGAATAAGCATATATAAAAAGTGTTTGGACTTTGGCACAAAACACATATCTAAAGCTCATTATTTTTCTTCCTTTTATTTCTTTATTGCTTTAAAGATTAAGGTAGGATAGGATGATTCCTGCAATTCTGAAACACAATGTTTAGAGGAACCAAGGTCCCCATTTTGTTTCTTGCTGACAGCTGAGGGCCATTCCCAGCTTCTAATGGCCTCCACATTTCTTGATTCATGGTACCCTTCCTCCATCTTCAAAGCTATGTGGGACTGAGTCCTCTGCCTTGACTGCTACCTAATAATGGAGTCTCTGTGTTTATGCATGTGTGTTTCTTTTTTGATGTATCTTTACAGCTTATAATAGTGCTTGGGATATTACACTGAATAAATAGGGGATGTCTAAATTATCCTAGGCAGGATCATATTCTAAAGGGACAGAATTATTTTATGGTGTTATTAAAAACTGTAAATAGTAGTGCTAGATGGTTTTATTTTTTCATGCATGGTAACATTAAGTAAATTAAATTGTGTTTTTAAGAGGAAAGAAATGTGTCATATTTATTTTCATAAAAGTTTCTACCACAATGACTAAAATTAAAGAAAAAGTAGTTCTGTCATTCACAGGTTATGTCCAATATGTGGAAATTATATGAAATAGTCCTACCAGCCTCATGGAGGCCCTGAGTCTCTCAGTCATGCAAGACACAGCAATGAGACTTCTAATGCTAAAATCTAAGATTATTCATAAAATCAGTGTATTTTTATGAGTTAAAAGTAGCAAATGGCTGACTGTGATAATTTATCATTTGAAATCTATCCTGATTTTAACAAACTTGCTTTTCTATTTTATCATTTATAATGTATTGGGAATCTCAAAGATTAAAATGTCCTTGGCCATCTTCAACCTCTGAGAAACCGATGAGAAACATCTGAAATTGCCAGATGCCCGGAGAAATTTTCTTTTTTTAAATGCTTGTTGTAAAAAGTTATTTATAAATTGTGACAAAATGAGACACTTAGCCTCTAAGTGTTAGTTCCTGATGTGTGTTATTATTTTCTCTATTTATCATATTTTATGTAGACACTGTTAAATTTAGCCTTTCAACTCTAAATTTAATATTCTTTCTCTCTTTGCTCCTCTGTCCCTCATTCTCCCCCTCTCCTCTATTTCCATTCTTCCTCCCCCATCTCTCCATCTTTCCTTTGCTTCCATTAGATCCCTTTGAGGATCCTGAAATCATAAGATGATGAGTTTTTCCCCCCAATACCTTTTCTGCACCAATACAGATGATTATGTGGTGTTTTCTTTATTCTACTAATGCAGTGTACTATACTGATTGGTTTTCTTTGATTTAACCGTACTTGTATTCCCCAGATGTATTTCATTTGGTACTGAATATAAATTCTTTTACTATACTGTTAGATTTGGTTTACTAGTAGGTCTATTTTTCAAAGGTTTTTGATTATGATTTAATTTCTAAAACAGCTATATTTGTCTAGGGTTATATATTTTTCCAAAATATTAAGAAAATATTTAGTGTCACCCACTACTATCAGATGCTGTGATAAATACAGTGTGTAAAATTCTGTGTGTAGATGGAAGATATAGATCTTGTCATCTGTACTTTTCTGTAGTTTACAGTCTAGTCATCTGTAAAGTCTAGAGATTTAAGAGTCTATATGTCTTCCTTCTTCTACTACTACTTTTTTTTTTAAAAGGACTAGAGTATCATAGTGTGAAGTAAAATAATATTTACAAGAACATCCTCCAAGGGATGTATGATTCAGTTTTGCAATCTGAATCATTTGTGGGCTTTGAGTCTATTTTCTGGCTAACACTTCATATCTAAAAATGATATTTAATATGATATGTCAAGAACTATGTAATGTTTTGAAAAACCAATAATAAAAATTAAAAAAAATAAAAATGATGTTTACTTAAATTAAAACTTGGTTCAATTTAAATAAAATCAAAAGTAGCATAAATCTACAAACTTTTGTTCTGATGTCTTCCTGGATTATCCAGAGACTGCTAGGAGTTAAGGACCAGATTAAAAAAATTCTATCATTTAGTGTGTGATAGATATATATATACACAGGTATTTTCTTTTAATTTTCTCATGTCTTTGAATGAACATATCACAGTCTTTGGAAAATTTATTTATAATTTTTGCACACATTATTAATAATTGCTAACTGAAGGATATTTTCAAAAACAACATATTATACAAGCTAAAATATAATGAATTTTCATGTTTTGATTATATGAAAAATTCAAGATTTAGAAGATGAATTTTTTAATGTAATAATAGATTATCTACTGCTCATGAAACCTTACAGGTATAAACGCAAATACACATACTTTATATGATTGAAAATTATCTAGAACATGTATCAATAACTGTCTATATATGTCTACAACATATTCATACATTTATGTATACAATTGTACAGATTTAAATTCCTGAATTAACAGGCTTTTTAAGATTTGGTAGAAAAATATTAACAGAGTTTTAAACAGTGAACTTTTGGTGGAATTTCAGAAACTTATTGGCATATTCTTTAATGCCAGTTTTTTTTTTTTTTATTAAACAGTAGTACACAATGATTGCTTTAATATTATTAAAGTCAGTAAAGAATCTATGGAATTAAATTGGTTGGTGAAATTTTAAAATAATACTTGGTTAAAAGGAGAGATTGTGGTAGGCTCAGTACTCATTTAACTTGTGCCTTTTCCTGTGTGTTTGGAAAGAAAAAGAAACGGCACAACATTAGCATACACCAACTGAAAATAAAAGAATAATGAGATTGCTTCATAGGGAGATTGAGACTTTTTCAAATTTCTAAATAAATGAGATAAAATTCTCCAGTTTACTAGAAGCATTAAAGATTCACTTGAGAACTTTTCTTCTCTGAAGTATTAAAGTATAATGCATTAATAAAATGCATAGGTGAGCTCAACAGAAATAAATTAGTTCACCCCATGAAAAAAGTGAAACATTGAAATGAAACCACCAAAATAATTCAATCCATTATGAATTGTCATAGGTGTGAGATGGTAAAAGAATCCTACTTATTGCCTCTGTGGATTAAGATGTATAAAATTAAATCTCACCAGAACACACTAAACGTGATCTTTTGTTTGCATGATATATACTGATGAAACAGAATTCTGCATAAAGCTAGCATTTTGGAAGTTTGGTGTTCTCCATTAAAGAAGGAGATGGAGTAGGTAGAAGAGGAAGACTGGCACAAAGAGGAGGAGAAAAGGGAGGAAGAGAAATCATCCACTGTTTCCAGAAAATAAGTTGTTTTAAGAGTTTAAAACAGCAAAAAATATAATCTTTAAAGTGGAATACATAATTGAAAAAAAAGAAAATTAAATCCACAGTTTTTTAAATTCTGTAATATATATTGATAATTACCTATACATGTATACAAACATTCACACATTTTTCTTGATGTAATATACATTATTATGGAGAGTGAGATCCTGAAGACTGTGGGATAGACCAAGTTACCAACCTTGGCGAAGCAAAAGTGAAATGATTTGTGTATAGAAAAATACATTGTCTTTCAGAATCCGAGGAGATATCGGTTATGAAATATTGTCAACTGGCTTACTGTTTCGCATGGTATTGGCCTCATGTTAAGGATTGAAATGACAATTACTAACATTGAAATGTGTCAGACTGATCATAAAATGAGACTATGGAAAGAAGGAGAAGGCTCAAAGTTCAGCTTATTACCTTCATTCTGAAAGGGAAAACAATCTATGATATCCACAACCTGTGTTGGTTCAAGTTCACCTAGAACACTTCCAGTGACAGAAGTTGATCACTTTGAGAGACAGTCCATTCCCTGTCTAGCTCTAATTGTTAAGGGGGCATATCACTGTGAATTGAACTGAAAAATTCCTCTGGAATCGCTTTTGTCATGTACAACAATCCACTGGACTCTAATCCCTAGTTCTCATCATATTATGATGAGATGAAGGTACATCTGTATTTCTTAAGTCTTGCCTTATATAATTGGAATATTTCAACTTTTTTTTTTACTATTTCTTCATATCATACAGTTTCAAGACCCTTTTATCTTAAGGCCAATCTTATGTTTCACATATTATAGCTTATAAATATTAACTTTAAATTGATTTCAAGGAGAACAAATTGATACATTTCACATTTAATTGGGCCAAGATAGAGTATCATAGAGAAAATAACTGTATCTGAACATAATTTTTCTATAAATTCTGCTTTTTATTAAATTGGATTTATTTTCTTATAAGTATATAATATATCCAAATTCATGGCAAGCTTAGACATTTTTTTACTGCTATTTTTATTGTTCTTTCTTATTAACAGATTTTAGGCATTCCACAGCATTTAACATTCCAGTTGTTTCTTTAAGTATAACTAAATAACTACATACTTATTATCATTAATCTCAAGATATTGGAAAAGTCTATTTGGATCAATTATTAATAGCATTAACAATAATTTATTCTGGAGAATTCCAAATGTGATAATTCTTGCACTAGCTTTATAGTAATCTTAGGTTTGTATATTATGCATCATTTAAGTAAGATTCCCCTTATTTGTGTTCAGTATGTTCACAATATGTTCCTGAGTTCATCTTTATCTCATGGGTTCAATCATCCTTGTTCTTTACATCCTGTGTCTTTTCCCAGTATTGTGTCATAGTTATTATAAAATATTTTCTTACTATCACTCTGTTCCAGTTATACAATTGATTCAAAGATTTAATTATTAATACATAAGACAGAAAAGTTCAGCATACTTCTAATGATAATACAGACATCAACATTTATTGATAGTTATCTTAATATTTACCTAAATGTGTCAACATCTATGTAAAGTTTTTCATCCACACCTATCAATAATGAAAGGTTCTCAAATGCCTGGGTGAAGTAAAGAACATGCTTAACAAATGCTTCATAACTAACTGCATCTAAGATTCATATTTATAATAAATTTTTTAAAAAGCATTAAGTACAAATTGGTACAATTTGTACTTAATTTCTTTAATTTCAAAGTTGTTGGTGAAATTCTTGCAAAATGTAGCTGTGCTAGGGTATTTTTCCTCCATCCTTGCTTTCTTTGTGTTATGTTGGTTGGAATTCCTTAAGAAACAGGATATTTTTATCTTTGTTTTCTTGATATGTATAAAAAAGTGTCATACCACAGAAAAGTTATTCATGGGACAAGATATAACACGGTAACACCCCAAATGTTAACCTGCTTGGCAGTTAAGCATATTAAATATTTCCTTTAAATGCAATGCCAAACTAAACAGACAAGGATAAAAAAGTAAATTCCCTCCAGAACGCAATCTTACAGAAATGCTTCTTGGCATTAACTAATGTAGATATTTATCTGGATTCCTTAGGGTCCGTGGAAGAGTTGGACCCAGAATTCTACTTTAGTTTTAGCACTTTTTATAATTCAATTCCTTGCTTTTAATAGCTGTCAAATAATAGTTACGTTCCATGTTTTCTAGAGATTTCAAGTAACCATGGAAAAGATTCTTACTATTTTCAATGATGACATAACTAGAATGCGCTTTCATGCAAAAATGTGAAGCAGTACCATAATTTTTATCTATATGTGTGTCTGTCTATCTATCTATCTATCTATCTATCTATCTATCTATCTATAATGACATTATGCTATTTTCACATAAATGTATGCAGTTCTTTTATAAAGAAGATTTTTATTCTTTGAAATAGAAATTAAATCCTAAGGTGTAAAAATCAAGAAGTACAGGCAGAGCATATTCAGTGGATTTCAATTTTTCTCTTTGGAGCTTCTGATTTTCTTATTCTGTTTTGTTAGATATCCAGTTATATACAAAAACTAATTCCAAATGGATCAGAGACCTAACTAAATGAGCAACAGTTACAAAATTCATAGAAAACATAGGTACAAATTTTCATGGTAATGAGTTTGGAAGTAAGTTTTTAAATATAATATCAAAAACAAAAGTGTTAAAATTTAAAAACCTTTATTCTTAAAAAAAATTTAAAAATTTAAAAGTGAAAAGATAATTCACAACAGAAGAAAATATGAAAAAAGAGGAGAAATATGTATGATAAAGAATTTGTATACAGAATTTAATGAAGAATAAATGTAGGCCAAGTAGAAAATTGGCTAAAGTTTTGAATAGAAATTTCTCCAAAGTTTAAAGACAGACAGGAAACACATGGAAAGGTGTTCTGTATTGTTTTATTAAAGAAATTCAGATTAAAATCACAATGAACTATTACTTCAGACCTACTAGAATGTCTGTCTTTAAAAAAAACAACAACAGGGTTATGCATAGACACTGGAACATTCAAATATTTTCAATATGAATGTTCAATACTGTTGACCACTTCACATACAATTTGGCAACTTTTTAATAAGTTACACATAAATGTACAGTATAATCCAACAACTCTAATTCTAGGTATTTACCCGAAGTGCTATAAATGTGTATCTACACAAAGATTTGTACACAAATGTCTAGAGCAGAGTTTATTTAAAAAGCTCTAAAGTGGAATCAATTCAAAGGCCCATCCATTTGTGCATGAAAACATGCAAATATTTAGTAGAGTACATATTTTATGATTGTGTTTACAGAAAAGATCCCCAAAGGACAATTATACAGTGAAAGAAATTATATTGAAAATAGTGGTTATACAAGACTATGATTACAAACAGATTTGCTGCAAATGACTTTTAGGCATCTTGTTGAAAAGATGCCGACATTCTAAAAGTGTATTGTAATAATGGCAGTATAACTACAAATTTGTTAAAATTTAGATCATACCTTTTAAAAAAGATTAATTTTATGTTATGTAAATTATATCTCAATAAAGTTTTTTTAAAAAAAATTAACATCTTCAACATCATATATACCATATGTGTATATATAACAGATTTATCATATATATATATCAGTATTATATATATTCACATGCCATTTTTAATACCCCAAATTTAGAAGTGATAAAATAGATTTTGTTATCACCATACCATGAAATGCGATAGTCAATTATATGTTTATAAAATAGGTATTTATTTGCATGAAAATATATTCAACATATTTTAAAATAGAAAACTTACATAGTACAAAGAATCTATTTTGTGAAATAACATGTACATATTTTCATATGATACTCATACCTTTCATAGGAGCAAGTCTAAAATATATACTTTAGCATTTTAACAGTATTACTTGTAGGGATAATTTCTGATAATTAAATGTTTCACATATTTTGTATTCTTACTATTTATTTTTCTATATTGAATATGTAGAGCCATACTTGAAATAAAGAGGAAAAATAAAAATCAGTATTGGTACATTTTCTTTAAAAATTAAAAAGATGAAAATGTGTTCTTAATTTGATTTGAAGTTTCTAGTTAATTAAACTTTTATGAATACTCACTATATTTTTACAAGAAAGTACTTATCAACTACATAAAAATGAAGTGCATAACATATTACTTCAAAAATCAGTTAATTAAATATTCAAATCCATGTCTGAAGTTAAAATATGACTGATTAGAAGCAATCCATTTTTAAAGCTATTTGAAAAGCACTACTGGTTGA
This sequence comes from Marmota marmota marmota, assembly GCF_001458135.2. Classification (NCBI taxonomy): domain Eukaryota; kingdom Metazoa; phylum Chordata; class Mammalia; order Rodentia; family Sciuridae; genus Marmota; species Marmota marmota. The sequence continues at coordinate 6,112,182 of NW_026000005.1, forward strand.
TTCTTTATAAAAATTGACCTGGATCACTAAGTTATACACTTTTAATTACAGCAACAAGCATATTTCTGCTACATTATTTTGTACAATCATTTATTAATTTCTTCCACTATCTTTCAAATGTCATTTGAACTGCTACATAAGCGACAAAGTCTAAATCATTTTAATTGCTAAATTTCCTTCTCAGGATGGCTTAAAAATAAAAAGGCAATTTAAGCAATTAATCTGTCAGTGAGAAAACAACATAGATAAAAGCCTGATTAGCTTAAAGCCACCTTATCAGAGACTTCAGTTAACAGTAATTTGGGGAACAAATTATCTTCAGTAAGAGAAAAAAGGCAAATTTTAGATTTGGAAACAAAGCAAAAAAAGAAAAAAAAATCTCCGAAACAAAGTTTTAGAAATGATTAACTTTTTTTATAAAACAAAGCTTATTATTTAAATCTTTATTTCCTTTTCCCAAGCTCAGGAGAAGAATTAAACTCTCCTTCCACCACTACTAGTGAAGGTTGATGCTTCCACTTCCTGGCTTTGATCCTTTGTCTTGACTGATGCATGTACTAGGTGTAGTACAGCTTCATTAATTTTATTATTTCTTCTTATTCACTTAATTCTTTAACAATATAAACATTACTTATCACTTTCATCTGTAAAAATATTCATTTAATAACCAAACTTCTCAAACTATTCAACCCTAAATCACTATTATCCTTTTACTTCAATCAGCCTTCTCTCAGACATTCTCCTGAAATATTTATCAGGTCCTGTCTTAGTTTGTTTTCCTTTCTTACAACAAAGTACTTGTGAGTATATAATTTAAAGAATAGAATTTCATTTGGCTCATGATTCTGAAGACTGGCAAATCTGAAAGTATGATGTTGATGTCCTCTCTGCATCTGAGGAAAGTCTTTTTGATGCATTGCAACATGGCAGAGGATTATACATATCACAGAGTGAGACAAATGTGCTTCTAACTCAGGTCTTCCTCTTCTTTTAAAGTCATCAATTCCAAAATGGGGGGCCCTACTGTCATTAATTTAATCCTAATTATCTCTTGAAGGCTTCATCTCCAATATCGGCAACATATGAGCTTGGAGATTATATTTCAACAAGTTAACTTTTAGAGATATATTTAAACCATGGCAGATTATGGATGACTTCTCAGTGGTTACAGTCAAAGCAAAATGTATGAATTCTATACTGGAAATACTGACTTCTCTAATGACATTCATATGAGTTCAGATAAACTGCTTCTCTCCCTCTTTTCTTTATCATCTTTAAGATAATTATTGTAGATCTCATAGCTATTGTATAAAGAAGTTTTGAAAAAATTAAATGGAAAGTAGGTAAAATAAATGTTTTTGCTTTATTAATATGTATAGACAATTTTAGCACCTCCTAAATACCTCCCTTAATTTTTCAAAACTTGTCTACTCATATAAGTGATTAATAAGCTCATAAAAATATACTCAACCTCATTAACCACAGAAAAATGGAAATCCAGACCATAATGTGATACCACCACATAACACTTAAGTAGTAGTCATTGAAAATTCAGTTCATAGCAAATGTTGGTGAGGATACAAAGAAATAAAAATATGCATATAATGCCAATGAGAATATAAAAAGTAACATTCACTCTGGAAAAAACAGCTAGTAGTTCCTCTAAAGGTTAAACATAGAAGTATCATGATATAAACATGAACTTGTATCAATACCACTTAAGAGATTATTTTTGTGCTCTATTATTTATAATAATTCGTTTCTTCTTCATCCTTCTGTATCTTGGAGTGGTCATGGAGAAGATGAAATTAGATGAATTGGAAGAAATTATAATTTCATTTCTCTCTTTTTTTCTGTAGCAAACCCTAGTATTAGGAGAGGATGGGTTCACTTACAAATTTAAAACACATTCATAGTTTTGATTATTACACAGGAGTAAATGTTCTAATTTGATAAATGAAGTTGTTTTCTTGAAATTAAATTATTGTAGAAATTCTATTATCTTAAAATGATCAAACCAATCTTCCAGAAGTAGAGGAATTATTTCTTCCAATGGACATCTTAAAGTTACATTGAGGCACAAAACCGAAATATTCTTCGAATTACTGAAAAGCAAAACAATGTGTATGAAATATAATTACATAAAAGTTGGAGTGTCATAAGTTATAAAATAGAAAATTAAAATATCATTTCCTCTTTTCAAATCAATTTTTAAGTTTAATGTGGAATATGCAGTTATTTAATATATTTGTGCTATGGGTTGTTGTCTTGGAAAATCAGAATGACTGTAGAGGTCTTAAAGTCTTAACTATACAAGTATAATCTTGCCTGAGAATACAGAAGACTTTCAGAAACCAAAATTTAAAGAAAATATTCAGACATAAGTTATGTGCTCTGGCCACTAAAGCTTACCTTTAATCAATGCCTTAAAGTAAAATACACATTTACATTATTCCTGATATAAAATCATACATAGAATTTTCATTTCTCTGAATCTTTATGATCCCTCACCTCTGATCTGAGTAATATTACAGTTTCCTAAAGGTTGTCCTCTTTTTTCCTTATTTTTCTCTACTCAGGTTGAGTTTTGTTTCTAAAACTCTATGCTACATTGACTAAATTATATAATACAGTGTGTGCACATATAAACTTTTACTTTGTTATTCAGAGCAACATGACAGGTAAATGGTAAATTGGTCAATGAAAAATAATGTTATTTAGTCAACATTGATTTATTTGATCTATTGTTTTATACTACTTTCAGAAAACAATGACATGTCTGCTGCAATTGCTACCTATCATCTCTAGTATACTCTGTGGATATTATGTTCTGCCTGCTCATGCAGATTTCCTCCAAGGGGGTAAAAAATCTGTAGATGGGTCAACCACTTGGTGTTTGCCCCACATCGTTAGGTAGATTAGGTTCCAGACCCCTTCCATCAATGGTGAAATGGGTCATGCCTCAATGTGTCTCAAGATATGTCATATTTCATCGAACTACACTCTTGAAGACATTTTTAAATTATCTTTTCATAGTCAACATAAGATAGCAGATGGATAATCTGCTTGAAGGAAGTGGAGGTCATATATCATTAGGCATCAGGGAAATTCTATATGTAACCAAACATCTGCATTTGCAAAATAGAGCTGAAAGCTTTCCAAAAAAATTCTCAAACTTTAATTTCTTGCCAATTTAACATCTGAAAAATGTAGAAAAGGTAATCATGAAAATAGAGTCAGTGAATTTTTGACTGAAAGGGCCCATAGAGATCATGTTTTCCAACTCAGTAATTTCACAGATGGAAAATTGAGCCAAAAGAAGTTAAATATTTCACCTAAGCTCACATTGCTAGTTACTGACAAAAGTGGGACTGAAATGTAAGCCTTTCACCAATATTTTATTACCATGTTGCCACTCTCACCCTAGTCAATTTTTAAAATCCTGTGTATGTATTGCAGACATTAAGACTGCACTCTTAATATAATACCAGAGTCCCCAATCATTTTTAACAAAGTTTCTGTAATTGTATTGGAACAATGACTGTCAAAATTGTCTTTCATGTATGCCCAGAGAATACTTTCTCCTGAAGCAAATACTCAATATCAGATTAGGATAACAAGATCTTTAGAAAATGAATGGTTCCATTTGCTGAATTAAATATTTAGAGCTTCCCAGAAATGTGTTGGCATGAGTTCACATGTTTGAATATTTCCTTTCCAGTTTATAAGAAATAGTCAAAGAATGGGGAAATGTGAAATGGGATTTAAGCTGTATCATTCCTGGGAGGTAGGATAAGTCATTTCTAAATACCGGACACTGAAGAATGTTTGATAAATACAGGTTAGTTGAGGCTCTGGACAGATGGCTAAATCATCTTCCTGTAAGAGTGTGGCTTAATGGGAAGGCCACTTGGGGATGAGGTAAAATGGGGAAAGGACTGACATGATGGGTAAATTTCATTAACACTTTTTTGGTCCAATATTTTTTTTAACATGTGTGTTCCAGTGTGAGGGCATTATTGATTAAAAAATGCTATTGATAACTACCAGATTTTACCAGAGATTGTAGAAATTTCACAGTGTTCTCAACAAACCTGCATAAAAAAGATTTGTCTTATATCCTGGCATCCTCCATAAGTTGAATGATTAATTGATTCATGTGTGTAAAAATCAGTTTGACAGTAACTGAAAGCAGAATTTTAACTCTATTTTTCATATGAATAAAAAGTATTTTTGAAACATTATAAATCTTAATAAATTTAATGTAATGTTTGGATAGATCAAGAAAAGACCAGAGCTTTTCGAGGTACAGAATGAGTCATTCTCCATTTTAGAGATTTTTGTGTATGTGTGTGTGATATTTCAATGGGTTCTCCCACATAATGGCTCTCCCACATAATTACATTCATTATGGTTTTCTACATTCACATGTAAGTATCCGGCTCCTTCAGTATTTCCATTGGGAGAACTGTCTTCAAGTTCTTAGGTATAAAAATGCATTATTTTAGTATAAATTATCTTTTATTTCACTTTTACAATACACATAGGGCAACATAATTCAGAATTTTTTTTAGGATGGTTAAGGGAAATCATAATATATAAGTTTAAAAATGGTAAATTGTTCTGTGTTTAAATTACTGGCTTTTTAGATATTTGGAAGAATTTATAAGCATTGTTGTATTGGCAAAACTGTTATCACAAAAGAGGCTAAGGAACAAAGTATCTATTTGGAAATGCTGACATAGTACAGCTCTAGATCAGAGATACATGGTCCAAATGCATATAGAAATTAAGCAGTTAGTAGGCAGGGATAATCTGAGCTAATAGAAAATATTGGAAACGCTGTCTGATAAAATGGATGAAGCTCTTTCTCTCTCCATTTGGTGTTGTTCTGAAAGATAAAAGTTCATTGTCGTGAGCACATTGATACCACCAAGATGCCATATCAAGAAATTAGTATCCAGCTCTGGTAACTTCAACAATCAGCCCCTTCAAGAGCAGCTTCCATTGCACACTGCTGCCTTCCCCAGAGTGATCTCTTCCTAGGCACTGCTTAACCAATGCCAGGTTGAGGGAAAGTGTTAATATGAATACTATCACGAGCTGTTTGAAATCTAGAGTGCCTCCTGATGTCAGCCCAGGCTATCATTGGGATCGCCTTCCTTTGACCTCCTTGCTGGCCTCCCCCATCAACAGGTGTTTATCCTAAGTGTGCTGTGCTTTCTAGTTAACATTCTGCCCACTAAAGTCAAAAAGTCTGTTTCCCTGAGAGCTAAACCTATGACATTCAGTGTTATATCACATGATGATTTTTCAAGAGAAACCAGCAATGTGAATTCTTATGTGAGCTCTGCTTATTTTTAATTGTTGCCAGCAAATTTAAATACTCTTTCCATCGACATAGCTGCAGGCTACATTTAGATCACAGACCATAATTCACAACTTTCCTGAGACATGTGCCCTGGAGTAAGCACTAATAGAATCTCTTTCCCTCTTGAATGTATGCCAGTTTAGATAGTAAATGAATTTTATGATCACTCTTCTCTTAAAACATCAATTTGCCACCTATGCTTGAGAAAAAAGAGGCAAATTTCTGCCAAGCTCAATTAGGCCAATTTGTTAAAGAATGGGCCACCAATTGCCACAAGGCATGTAGAGCATATTTGTTCTTACACTGTGGTTGGCAGTCTGGTGAAGTTGGATGGAAAAGGGAAAGCCATTTCAGTGTCAGAAATGGCAGCCAACCAATCCAAGTCTGGCACAATATTTTGCCAAAACCACTTTCTCAACAGGAGAAAAATCTGTATCTCCCTGCTGGGTTATTTTCATGTTTTTGGCCTCTTTGCAAGTCTATTTAGGCAACTGTAAATCCTTTAATGAAACTGGTAAAAACTCTTCATTTTGACATCTTAAGTGATGTGTCTACTTGCCTTTAAATATCTGGAAATTATGAACAAAAATTAGTATACAGTAGGCCTCCAAATAAATATAAATAAGTCTAAAAAACAAGTGAAGGAGCTGGGCAGGGTGGTGCACGCCTGTAATCCCATATCTTAGGAGGCTGAGACAGGAGAAATTCGAGTTTGAAGCTAGCATCAGCAATAGCGAGGTGCTAAGCAACTCAGTTGGACCCTGTCTATAAATAAAATACAAAATAGAGCTGGGGATGTGGCTCAGTGGTCAGGTGCCCTTCTAAATTCAATCCCTGGTACAAAAAAAAAAAAAAAAAAATCGAAGGAAAAGGAGAATGCATCACTAAGATTTAAATATTACAGATATTCATAAATCCATAAGCCAATAAGAAGTTATTTGATGGGGGGCTGGGGATGTGGCTCAAGTGGTAGCGCGCTCGCCTGTCATGCGTGCGGCCCGGGTTCGATCCTCAGCACCACATACAAACAAAGATGTTGTGTCCGCCGATAACTAAAAATAAATAAATATTAAAAAAAAAAAAAGAAGTTATTTGATGGTTAGTCAACTAATTAGTCAATTAACATAAGCTGAAAAAATCTACTAATTAATTTTTTGAGTCAGAGAACAAGTAGTATTGCTGTGACATAATGCCTAGAAAATAATGATATTGAGACTATTCCATATCATAAAGTGTGAGAGGAAGTCAAAGTAGAAATTAAAGTCAAATCCATAGCATGAGGTGAATTTGTTTAATTAAAAAGTAAAAATAAAAAAGGATTTAGAAAAAAATTAAAAGAAAATAGTAACGCATTAATTAAAAATGTAGAATTATTTATTTTGAAGCCCAAGAGTTGCTTCTTTGAATACATAAAAAATGCTTATTCTATATCTTGTATTAGAGTTATCTATCTATATAATTCTTATGACCTAATATTAAGTGAAAGAGCAAGGAAAATATAAAGTATAATACAATCTATCTAAAGAAAATATTTTAAGATTATTTATAAAATATACAGAAATTTTAATATATTAAAATAATATGTAGTGTTATTTAGTAATCTTATTTACATACATTGGTTCATGTATATATTAAAGATATATATATATATATATATATATATATATATATATATATAAAGAGAGAGAGAGAGAGAGAGAGAGAGGGTATGTGTGTGAGTAAATTCATACAGTGAGAAATCAAATTTAATCTAGCTTTTTTTGAGTCATCTTGAAGTAAGTAATCATTAGAAACAATTGAGGTACTTAAAATATTTTTGAAGAACAAAACATGACAGTAAACCTGCTTTAAAAAATAGAATATGAGAGTAATTCAATGTAACTATTTGGCAGTAACTGAATAGCTATTTACTAAAACTAGGATATATGATAACTCTAACTTTTGTGTAAACGAAACTGAAAATCCTTTAGACTTTGTAGCTACTTGCTGGCTACCTGAATGCATGTATTAAGGATATATTTTTAATAAGCTAAATTATCTTAACAAACAATATACTACAGTATACATGTTTTGGATAATCTTGTATAAAAATTTGGGTTTACTGTATCTCTTAGAAATTTCCATTTGGGAACTTTTTTTTTAAATCAATTTAAGTTTCTGTCTTCTCTAATAGTCAATGTTAATGATTTGTTCTAAATAAAATTATCTATTTCAAAACAACTTTATTAGAGAATCATAAGTAACTATTTTTTAACAATAATACTATTAATGACATTTCCTCCTCCCCTCTTGAACAAAAAGGCAATCAAAATGAAAAGGTATAAGATCAAATATAGAATTAGCTAATTTAGAAAGTTTTACCTGACTAGGAAATTTCATAGGTTAATAAGTACCTCATAGGTTTTAGTATTACTAGGAAAGAAATTAACATAATTCATATCAATATGTCAAAGAAGAAAAACCATTGGATTATTTTTGCAGATGCTAAAATGTGAATTGTGTAACAATTGTTATTTAGACTTGATGAAGGCATTTAGTAAGACCTAAATATTCTGAACAACAAATATATGCTGAACCACACACAGAGCTCTTGGTATATTGTCTCTCTTAATTTTTAAAAACAATCAGTTGAACCCTTTGTTTAGTATTATAGCTCTTTCTTTCTACACACCAAAAAAAAAAAAAACAAACAAACAAACAAACAAACAAACCTAAAAAACCCCTTAGACTTAAAGAGGGCAATTTATTTGTTCAGAGTCACATAGTAATTTATCTGACTTGGAAATGATGGAATAAAAATAGAGCAAGAGACCTAGATTATGTTTTTTTAATTATATATTTTGCTACCATTACATATTGTAAACCAAATCTACGAATTGCATATTTGTATGTATGTGTGTGTGTATATATATATCAACTACACAAACTGACATGAAACCTCCTTATGATCTAGTATTAAGTGAAAGAGCAAGAATATATAAAGTATGATACAATTTATATAAAGAAAATATTTTAAGATTATTTACTAAAATGTACAGAAGTTTCAATACATTAAAAAGAATATGTAGTATATTTAATAATGTTAATTAGAGTATGTTACATAACTAAAATTATGTGGTGACATTCATTATATGGCAAAATTTTATGTAGCTTATTTTATTTTCTGTTATATTCGAATTGTATTATCTATTTTTCTTCCATAAGAATTAACATTACTAATACAATAAAAGGTTTGTATTAAAAATCTGTTATCCGAAACTAATGTTTTTTTTTTTTATAATTTATAAAATTTGTCAGTTTGTCTATAAAATGTAGTCATTAGCCTGCAAACACCGATTTGGGAACTACATTTACAATAAAGAGTTCATTATAATGATAGTAGGTAACTGATGACAGTTTATTTTACTCTTTTGATTTTGTAGAACAATTGGTTCCAACCTTATTTCTTTTATAGTTGGAAATCCTGTATCCTATCCAATGCCTGCCAGAGATATTAGGGGACTTTCATTTTATCTGGTCATTTTTGAGTGGATTTTTGGCTTGTCCCACCTTCTAGAACTTTCTCACATCTTGCTACCTAAACTTATTTTTTATTTGCAACTCAAATGTGAAAGAAAAATTATCAATTGTCTTCAGTTCCTCTAGGCATCACTTACAAAATGATCCCTAGTTTAAAAACAGAAATAGTGACTACTAGACCTATTACAGCCCAGCATATAAGACAAAAATAAATTTAGATATATTGACCTTCGTTTTTTTAAAAGTAATTTGACAATCTTCACTTTCTCATGTGAGAATTTCCAGTTTTCAAATCTTTTTTTTTTTAAAGAGAGAGTGAAAGAGGGAGAGAGAGAGAGAATTTTAATATTTATTTTCCAGTTATCGGCGGACACAACATCTTTGTTCTGCATGTGGTGCTGAGGATCGAACCTGGGCCGCACGCATGCCAGGCGAGCGTGCTACCGCTTGAACCACAACCCCAGGCCAGTTTTCAAATCTTTTACCCTGATTCAAGCCACCTATTATGTGTTTGATCTCCTGCTACATCCTCCACTCTCCTCTCTTCTCACACCTAAATTCTTTTTCCCTCCAGAGATAATTAAATTTTTTTGATTTTTTTGAACTTAACCTAAGAAAATTCTTCCCACAATCAAAATGAATGATTATATATATATATATATATATATATATATATATANTATATATATATATATATATAGTCAACTGATTCCAGCCCCCATGGCCTTCTCCACGTGGAATCATGAGGCCATCTCTTAGTTTTGCTTCCCATATTTGCGTAAGAACAGTATAATAATTAAATAATTATTTTTTTTAACAACTTAACCACATTTATATCTTATTAACGTCAATATTATGTAGTCATCCAAATTCTATTGGTATGAGCGTAAAGTTGTCTCCTCATCTTTTCAGTCACTGGTACTCCGCATTTAGAAAGGCCAGCTCCTATCAGACTAGTTACCATTGTCAAGACTTGATCTTCACAAACATTTAAGCTTATAAGACAGTTTGACTGTAGGCTTTCTGAGAATATTTTCAGTTTAAGTAACACAGGGTGTTTTTACATGCATCTATTAAGCAAGGCAAAAGGAAATTTACCAAGCTAATACATTTATTTCGTTTCCTAATACAATCTTATGATTTGAAATATAAATCTCCAAGCCCACAAAAAAAGCACTACTAATTATATTTTAAGAAGTATCTATTATCATATTTCCTCCTTGGATTGTAATAAAAACAAGCTTTTAATTTTCAGTTACATCTTTATAAGATTGTTTTATTTGAAGAAGTAACAATAATTCAAGAATAATTATTTTTCCATACCAAATCTCATGAACATAAAATCTAATTTATAGTTCTAGTTGGGATTTCTCCAGGGATAATTGGGATGGTGGTGTTATTTCACTAAATGCTGTATCAAAGAAGAATTACAGTTATTTGAACAAACCCAAGATAGAAGATTAAAAAGCAAACAAAGATAATGATTTAATATTGTTAAAAGAAAAACTATGGAAACTTCAGTGGAAAAGAAATAGGACTTTAAAAACAGTAGACAGTGAAATCATAGACTTTAAAATGTTGTTTTGGTTCAAGTATCAACATGACAAATGCAAAAAGATAAATACTGAAAGAAGAACTAAAACTATCCAAAGTATTGGGGAAATTTCATTGAAAGGGTGGAAGATTGGAAGGAAAAAAAACAGGGACAAACCGAAAATACAATAATTCATAAGACTTTTCTTCCCAACTTAACTTTCTTATATGACTATTTAAAGAAGTTTAAATTTCTCTACCCTGAAATAGCTTATACACTAAAGTTCAATCTCACTCAATCATTTAAAAACAGAATTTCCATTTTATCTTTCAAAACTTTTGCTTATATAGATGATGAATTTTACTTCAAATCTCTTAGACACATGATTTTTTTTCTTTGACACGGAACCTTTTAGCTCTAAAAAAAATATATATATATTCCCAAGAGAATTTACTTCCACCTTATAATAAGGATGTATGTTGAATTTTTTATATTTAACTGCAACAAACTTCAATTTTACTTCTCTCTTGCCTTTGTGCTCCTTTGGTCATGGTTATAAGAAAGTCCAGTGTACTTGTCACTTTGGGTGCCAGAAATTTAAGCCAAACAAGTCCTGCCGAGCTTGTGTGTGGGAATTGGGGCCACAGTCTACTCTCTTATAAAAGCCAAACCAATCAATTTTCTGAATGCTCTGAAGCTATTTTTGGACCTGTTTCCTGCTTGTCCTGCACTTCAAGAAATTCTCATTTTGTGAGTAATAAACTATTCCGTAAACTCTTGAGGTGTGTGTGTAGAATCATCAGTCTTGACATCCAAACAAAATTTTGAGTGATAGGTCTATTCTGTTTCAATGTAATAATAACAAAACATCTGTACTATGTAGATAAATCCTCACTCCTCCCATAGGGATGCAACAAATAAAGGGACTACTTATTAATTATTTCAGATGTATAGCTTTGTTAGAAAAGGATTTTATTGTCAGGAACCTATGGAACAAGAGGGAACTGATCAATCCATACAGCTGCCTCTTTCTTTGTATTCTTAACCATTGGGCATAAAAGGTCAATGACTCCAGTGCATGCATGGTCTTTAGGGAAGGTGAATGTAAATTTATTACTATTGTGTAATTCTTGTTGTCTGATTTAATATGTATTCTTTTAGGAACAATATATTTAATTTTTTTTGCCCCAGAAATACTTGAAATGGCTTAGGCAGATATATTAGTAATAGATATTAGTAATAGGAATCCAACATGTTATTTCCTATTTCAAAATCATCAATTTTTCTATTCACATCTTGGCTATTTTACTCAAAACAGCATCAATTATAATTCACTGGACATTACATAGTAATTAATAAAAACCTTACAAAATTAATCTTAATGATATGTCAAAATACTATGCCAAATATTGGGCCACTATAAAAATTATTCCATTATTAAATCTCCAGCAAGAAATTAATAAAATATAGTTTAAAATCTCTTAAACATTAAAAAGCCATACAATTGTTCAGACTTTATATTAGAGGTATTGTCTCAACAAGATCATACCAAAACAAAAATGAAGCTCCTTCCTCTTCTTACATTCATTTCAGACCCCCAAATGCAAGCATAAAAAGCATATTTGAGAGAAGACTAGAGGTCAGACTTTGACAAGGCAACATGTCATGTGGATAAAGCAATTCTATAAAACTAAGATGTTCATACCCTAGAGTACCATTATGTCAGGGTGTCATGCTGTTACTCTGACACTGTAACCCAGGGGAGGTTGAGCAATGTCTGCGACTTAGGTAATGTCTTGGTTCAGAAAGCTCAGAGGACCTATGCCCTCTGTGTTCATCTCAACACTAAATCTTTGGAATAAACAGATTTGTTTTTATTATCAACCCAGTAGTTCTGAAGAAACATTATTTAGATTAAAAATAAGTCTTAACTTTGTTTTTATGATTTTATAATTATTAGCATATTTGAATTGTATGAAATGATGTATTTCATTGTGAAATTTCCATACATGCATGTAACATGCTTTGTATCTTCTCTCCTAGTTTCTTAATTTTTTTCCTTGTAATTTCTACAAATGCAAAGTGCAGGTGACATATCATATCCAAGGCTCCCAAAACCTCCTGTAACAATGTCCCCACCCAAAGTGCTTCCAGTTTCTCTAGAATTATGTTAAAGAAACTTTACATATTCTGGCACCATCTTAACACTGGAGCAAGGCACAAAAACCTTGGAAAGAGTTAACATAGCATAGGTAGGTTTAATTGATTGATGTATTATTAGGAAATTTTCAATGAGATGATCAGTTTTTTCCAAAATGAAATAGTACTTTTCTAGTGTGTAAGCAAAAGGCAGTTTGGTAAATTTGCATTACTTTTTGGTCAATTCATCCAATAAACTTTGTTCCTCCTTGTAATTTCTACAAGTCAGAAAACTATATAAATTTAATATAAGTATATAGGTCATCTCATTCACTCTTACTACTTAGAAGATTACCAATACTATAATTTTGAAGAGTCAATGTCATCTTCAAATCTTCCTTTTTGAATCAGGATATGATTCCCATAATTCTCTACACCTTTTGAGTTGGTGTGTGAACCCTAGTGGGCTTGGCTTATGCCAACATCAATTTTAACTATTGCAATCTTTCTTATAATATCCTTAGTTAATTTATAGCAAGGATTTACATATTACAATCTTATCCTTGGTCCTATTTTGCTACAGTTTGCCTACATACCAGTATTTAAATTTTTTTCAATATTACCAGAAAATTGTCTTACTTTGTTATTTCACAACAACAGTGCCCTTGGATAGACTAACTCTGTCAAGGAGAATGAAATATTATACTGGAAGTTAGCATACATTGAATTATACAATTAAAATATTAATTAAAATATAGGACCAAAAAAGGTGGATATATTTCTTTATTAATAAAATCTCAGTGTCAAAGAGTATTAGACTATTGAATTCTTCCTTCTGTTTTGAGAGAATTAATTTGATTGTACTAATCTTATAAGTAAGGTTTTTGTCTTGAAACACCTCTTTCAAAATAAGACTATAGCAAAACTAATTCTGGAAAAAATAACTGTACCTCTGTTACAGGCTAGTTAGACTTGATGGATATTTATGACAGCTATATTCAAGATCTTACCAAGATTAACACCTCAGGAAAAAACCAAAACAAAACAAAACATTTGTTCCAAAGATACTCTAATCTCCCCAGGATCCCTTGCTGTTATTTATGTCTTACTCTGGGAATGTCCATGAAAATGACTTCTTCAGATATATTATGGTCACTAATACCTATACTATAGGTATTCTAGTCCTAGGTAGTTTTGAACTTTAGTCACTTACTCAAAAATTTCAGATAATTTAATGATTCTACTTCTAAAGTCTAGCACATATTACAATATGTAAGTTAAATATTAGAAGCATCTAGTCTAAAAATAAAATTTAATACTAATAATTTAATTTATTTTAAATGATACCAAATGATTTAATGATGGAATGAAGCAGAATCATTGTAATAGTATGTTTGTTAAAACTGCTTTTCTAAATAATTATAGATAATGAACTTAAAGATCCCATATCACATTATAAAGAGTAACATGTAAGCTTTATAACAAATTTTAGAGATCTATATAAAACATCAATCATTTAGTTTCCATTATAATCCTAAGATTGACACTGATGTTACTTTTTTTTTCAATTTCAGCTAGTTCATATTTTAAGAAAAATAGTTTAGTGTTTGGATCCTTTTTCCATATTATGAGATTTTAAGTTCATTGTTGAAAGATAATCATTTAAGCTTCAAAGTGCAAACATGCTCTCAGAAAAATGTCAAATATATGCCTTTTAGTCACCACTGGATAAAATATGATCCATCATCTTTGAATATATTTTGTTTTCTCTAAGTTCAATGGGGTTATTTTTGTCCTATTGAAGGGTAGTTCTAGAATGCATTGATTACTACTAGTAACCACTGGGGCGGGGGTGGGGTGAGGTGGGGTGAGGTGGAGCTTAAATGTAGAACTAAGTACCTAAGAAGTTACAGGATAATTATATTATAATTTGAACTCCAAAATATCATGAACAGTTCATTTAAATGTAGATACAAAACCTACTACAGATTGATGTTGATTATTTTGTTCATAATTTACCCAAGCATTTTACCATTCCTTTTGTTTAGTATGACCATCTGAAATAACAGAAATCATTCTGCGTTTGATTTACAAATTGATCTATTTAGTATGTATGGTCAAGCTGGAAAGCAATAATAGTTACATTAGAGCTATATTTGTGATTTCCCTGAAAGCCACAGAGTATCTATTGGAGAGAAAAAGATGAGTACCAGCTGTTGTCCCAGGGTCAGAAATCAGCTGCAGCAAGTTAGTTGTTTATTGATGTATTTCTGTTTTTCTTAAAAAAAAGAGAGAGAGAGAGAGATCTAGCAGAACCGTACAGGACTGGCTTTCTAAACTTGTATGGGGAAATAGGTCTGTGTGATTCAAAGAATAAATTTTAGTGATCATTGAATGAGCTCCTCAAGTCTCTGACTCCAGGGAATGTAATTGATCAAGAATTTCCACAGATGTGCTCTGAAATCCATTGATTTTCTTCCTATACTTCCTACAATATATTCCTAGCAAATGACTGAGTGTGGCACGGTACTGAGACAAATCTGTTCCTGGGACATTGAGGTCTCCTCTCATGGGCATCTGGAATCAAGAATTCCCAGATAGCCTTATGAACCCCTCCATAGAAATGCAATCTAGATTATTACACCAGTTGTCCCCTGAGTCTCATTAGAGTGTCATATAACCATGTTATTACCATTCATTTTTGTATTTACATTTATTTTTTCCACAACTGGGGATTCAACCCAGGGCCTCACATATACTAGGTAAGTTGTCTACCACCGAGCCACAACCTCAGCTATCATTTGCTTGTAAGGACACATAAGCTTGAAGATCTTAGGATCATTTCCTAAGGTCACAAAGTTGGAAGTGTTATTGCTTGAATTTTCCAATCTGTAAATGTGACTGTAGAGTCTGTTTAACACAAATTAGCTAAAATAACATTTTCCCAATATGGTTTTTTTTTTTGAATCATGAATCATATTTTTGTCAATTACTATGAAAGTAACAGTCTGAATCCTGGGCAGAGCCCAGAAAAGTTAAACCTGTTATGGTTGTGCTATTGTAAATAGGATGCACATTGGAGGTAATTTATTTAAATACTTTGTCAATAACTCAACAGATAAATTCTAGTATGTCAGAAGCAAATAGGCCACAGTATAATGATGCAAACCAAACAGATTTTAGAAAGAAGATTTTAGAAAACATGTGTGAAATATTTTCATTTTTGGATTGCACATTTTAATTTGCATAGAAATTTTTGACCTGAATAAATCAATAAATCTATCAGTTTCCATTGTTTTAACATTTACAAAGTTCAGAATACTGACCTTGTTATTCAATCTTGCTGGCATGGCCACAATTAATTAGCCACAGATAATGTCCATTCTTCCTAGCATAACTAAATTCATTTCTATGTATTTTAACTTTAATATATGCATAGGTGATATAACTTTCCAATTTACCAGACATAGACTTATGAGATTATACTATCAAAATCTTTCCAGTAATATAGAAAATTTGTATTTTGGGAAAATATATTCTTGTAAGTTTGGCACGTCAATTGTAGCTGGGAAATTCAAGGCTTCAAGAGGAATTATTTAAAATTAAATTAATTGGAGGTTTCATTTTAATTAGTACTCTGAGAAGATTGTTGCAGGAAATTAAAATTCAGTAGGTTTTTTTCTTAATGAGAAGTGTCTTCAGGCAAAGAGTTTTTATTTTTAACCATTAAGTCTTAAGTGAATCATCACAAGAAGTTTCTGCTAGTGACCTACCATTTTCCTCAATATGCTTTCAACTTTGATATCTTTTTTCTTTATGTATTTTTTTTATTTGTGCTAATGGTATTTATCTTTACTCTAAAAAACTTAATATATCTATCAGATATAAATAGTCCAATATTTAATAGTTTTTCTAAGTGAAAGCTGAATATTTAAAAATTAGAAATATTTCTTGGAAAAACTAATAAAGTATACAAATATTGATATACCATGGCAGAGTTATGAAAATTCTAATAGCAGATGTGTGACACTAACAAAGGCTTAAAAACACACACATATAATACACACAGGATATAGTTTATGAAACAATAATTATGATTTGTGAATTTAAATGAAAAGAAAAACATAATATCTAATTGTATGTTATTAGAAAGCCATGCTTTATCATCTCATATGTTAGCAACATTAATACCTAAATATTATAAATAGGACTGCAACTTCAAAATGATACATTTGAATATATATATATATATATATATATATATATATATATATATATATATATATATTTGAATGATTGTAATTATTAAACATTCATAAATAGGATTACTATCACAATTCCAACCCCAGCTCTGCAAATTTGTATTTGAGCTTCTTTTAGACAAATCGAATAAAAAATAATAATGATCAAACCTTTGATCCTTATTGCCTAGTAGGGAAAAACACCAGATCATGAAAGAGAGTAAACCTTTATTTGAGTGTTAACAAAAATATGTCAGGAACTGGGGTTATGAAACAAAGAAAAATATCTTCTAGAACCTGTTAAATTGCATGTTTTTGTAGCAATCATACACAGAATTTGGGAGAAGACACCAGAATAATTTTCAGTGTATACAATTTTGTAAGGAAGTCATGAATAAAATCTAGGTGAGAACTAGATTGTATGGCCTTCAAAATGCTCTGAAAAATCATTTAATCTCTTAGAATTTTTTAAAATGAGAAATAAAATGTTTAAATTACATTATATATTAAAGTTAATATTGTTATTAAATGTTAGCCTTATATGCTAATCAGTAAATATGCACATGAACATGTTCTCTGAAATTTCAATATTTTGGAAACTTACAAACCTAACTGAAAAGTTCAAATTAAGATACACACACACACACACACACACACATATACACATATATTATACATAACCTATAATAAAAACTAATACATTTTTTCTTCCCGATAAACTTATGATAAACTTTATTATTAAAAATCACATGTATGAATGTACAAATGGTATAACTCTACTTCATGTATAACCAGAGAAATGAAAACTTCTGCCCCATTTGTATACAATGATTCGAAGTACTTTCTACTGTCATGTAAAACTAATAAGAAAAAAATTCAACAAAAAGTCAGGTAAATACTTAATAGTCTATTATGTAGCACTATTGGAAGGTAGTAGATCCTTTAAGAGGTGGGGTCTAGTGCGATAGAGTTAGGTCATTGGGGGCATGCTCTTGAGAGGGATATTTGGACCTCAGGCCCTTATTTTCTCCCTTTGTTTCCCACATGCAATAAAGTGAGCATATTGATCTATCAGAAGCTCCCTAATTCCATGTAGTGCTGTCTTGCCAAAGGCCCAAAGGTAACAAAGCAACCAACTGTGGACTGAAATATCTCAAAATGAGCTAACCAGAAGTCTCTCCTGCTGATAAGTTTATTATCTCATGTGTTTTGTCACTATGATAAAATCTGACTAACAGTGTGCAAAAGCCTTAAGGTGTGATCATAATTGTACATTGTAGCAGGAAGAGAATGAACATGAGGAATGGAAATGACTGTAAGCCATTTTAAGGCTCTGGCCCTCACTTTGCCTGACACAAAAAGATTGGAGAGTTTCTGAACAGAGGCAGCATACAGTTATCATTTAAGGACATAAAATTGTTGGGGGGGTGAAGGATGGTACCAGGGATTAAACCTAGTCATGCTCAACCACTGAGCCGCATCCCCAGCCCTTTATTTATATTTTATTTTGAGACAGGATCTCATTAAATTGATGAGGTACCTTTGGACTGGCAATCCTCCTACCTCAGCCTCCAGAGCCACAGGGATTACATGCATGGTCCACCTGGCTCCTGATTGGAATTATTTGAAGATCCAGAAATTGTTGACTATCGAAAAAAACACTGAGATCTGGGACACTACAACTTTTAGAAGTCAGTGAAGGCACTATCAAAAGAGACTAAGGTAGATACAGTGAGAATAATGTAAGATAAATGTCAAAAGACACAGCCATCCCAAGATACCAAGCAAGAAAAGTGCTTCAGGGAGGAAATAGTTGAAATGTTTCCAATTACTTTGATGACTTAATAGAATAAAATCCTGGACCAGCACTGTGGCCTACACCTGTAATCCCAGCTGCTCTGGAGCCTGAGGCAGAAGGATCTCTAGTTCAAAGCCAGCCTCTGTAAAAGTGAGGCTGTAAGCAACTCAGTGAGACCCTGTGTCTACAAACTAGGGCTGGGGATGTGGCCCAGCAGTTGAGTTCCTCTGAGTTAAATCCCAGGTCACCCCCCTCCCCCCCAAAATGTCCAGAATAAAGTCTGCAAAAGGAATATGAAATTTGATAATTTGGAAATTGATAGTTCCTTTCCTAAGAACTATGTGAAAGTAATGTGAGAATAAGAGCCTTATTGGGGTAGGAGATCTGGAAGCGTACAAGAGCAAGAGCACTAGAGATTGCTGTTATTTTATTTTTGGCGGGGGAGGGAGATGGAGGTCAGGTTAGGAGGGGAGAAGAGCCCCTGTTATGAAAGAAGTAAAGGAATAAAGGGATAGTTAAAGATAATTGGGTATGAAAGGAAATATTTTCTTAAGAAAGGACTGATTATTGTCATTCATATAAAAATGTTCCCATAGCTGCAATAAATATAAAATGGAGGACAAAAAAAATTATGACCCAAGGGATAGTGGGGACAATTATTGGATCAACTTTCTTAAGGAGGCAAGAAGGGAGGGGAAGCGATGCACAAGCAGATTAGCTTTATATAGGAAATAAGGCAAAAATCATCCATAACATCTGCTTCAAGGTCCCTACAGGAAACAGATGGCACACACCTAAAATATAATCATTCAAGTAGCACATATTCATATAGCTGGGAATATGGGAAAATTATTTTAAAAACTAAATTATTACTAACCCTGAACTGAAACTGGTAAAAAGAGTAAGGTCTGTCAAGTTGCTGACTAATTGAGAGGTAATCTATTCATTAATGACTAAATCATAGTGAGTGCATGTACACTTTACTCCTTTTAAAATTTAATGTATTTGCTCTATATCAAGTTTTTTTTTAACATTGTCTATGCACAGACTCACTTGTAAAAATACTTACAGTAATAACTTCTGTATTACCATCAAGATTCTGACTTAATTTACCTGGGTCTAATCAGGACATATAGATTTGGAAAAGCTCTCATGTATATCCAACTTGCTACCAAGTTTTTGTGAACAGAACCTATGGAAAAAGTTTTGACCTGGAAAAATGTCTTTAGTATGTTAATCGAAAACCAAGTTGCAAATTAACTATGTGTATAGTTTGATTAATTTTTATAAATCGTAGAAAAAAAAATGTCATCTCTACATATCTATTTCATCACACATGCGACATATAGGGTTTTATGGGTGAAATCATAATAAAAATGTGAAAGCAGCATTTTGTATTTCATCCTATTTTTGGTCATTGAAATTAATATGAAATATTTTTGTAGTTTAGAAGAAATTTGCTAATAATATGCAAATGATATATATCATATTACAAAAGAAAATGAAACAATTATACCATCATTATATTCTTTTGTTTTTTATTTGAAAACATAAAATATTTTATTCACTAGCTATTTATCTGTTTAGTAGTGTAGGATCTAATTTCTGACTCTTTTCACTTCATTATAAATGGAATTATACCTTTTCCTTCCCCATTACTGTAAATATTTTTAGGAGTGGTTATTTAGCCTTTTATTTATTTAAAAGCAAAATCACTTTGGCCTTGCAGCCTATGTTGTATTCAACATTCTGTTTTATTTCAATTTTCTATTTTAATCTATTTTTTCCTCTCTTTTTCAAAGTGCATTCCATTGGTTTTATTGAATTTTTATAAAATAGAAAAGATACCATTTCTGTAATGCTATTCTGCTTTTACTAATACATACACATTTTCTCCTGTATTATGTATTATCTTCCCCTTCTGCTGCAATTTTGTACAGGTACATCTATATATGTGTATATATATATGTGTATATATATATATATATATATATATATATATATACATATATATATACACATATATATATATATAAGCATATATATAAGCATACACACATACACATAGATATGTGTTTGTTCTTATGTGTGTACATGTTTACTTATTCATATTTGAGAACTGGTTGCTTTCTGAAAACTGTATAAATTCTCCTCGCTTCTTTTTCCTCACTAACCAACTTTTTATTTTTCTGTTTCTATCCAGATAACTTAAGCTAGAGCTCAGTTTATGAAAAATGTCTACTTCTAGTCCAGCAATTATGAAGGATTCCATATTTATGGCAATCCTTGTTTACGAATGTCCTTACTGTGCTATTCCTCATGGATGATTGGTATAGTTGGCCTGTCAGTGGCCAACTTTCTAATTTGATTTACTTTTGGCCAGTTTCCACGTAAATATTACAGCAGGTACTGGTCTTTTTTGATGCTGCTGTCCTCTTCAATTGTTTTTTTATTATTTTAGCCACTGACTTTATCCTGGACATCATAAATCCTAATATGTATAAATTCTGTTCACCAGCTGTGGTAAAATATGTTGTGAGGGTAATGAGTATTATCCAGGGTTTCTTGATTGTATTTTCCTATAATAATTTAGTTAGCTTTTTCACTGTTGTAACTAAAAGACCTAACAAGAACAAATAGGGGAGGAAATGTTTATTTGGGACTCATGACTTATCTATCAGAGGTCTCAGTCCATAGATGGCTGGCTCCATTCCTCAGGGCCTGAGATGAGGCAGAACATTCTGGTAGAAGTGTGTGGCAAAGGAAAGAAGCTGGGAAGAGGCACCAGAAAGCAGAGAGAGAATTCAGATCAACATGGAAAAAATGTATACCCCAAAGACATGCCCCACCCCTAGGGACCCACTTCCTTGAGCCACACCCTACCTGCCTACAGTTATAACCAAATTAATCCCTATCAGTGTATTAATACACTGATTAGGTTAAGGCTCTCTTAACTCAAATCATTTTTCTTCTAAATGTCTTGCATTGTCTCACCGAGGAGCTTGTGAGGGACACCTCACATCTAAACCATAACAATAAATAATTGTCTTTTTTTTGTATTTTGTTGTTTTATCCAAAATTTTTCTCTTGGGCTGTTCTATTGACATCAATTATTGTCAATGTTTCAAACCTATCCTTTCTTTTGAAAGGACCAGATTAATATCTGCAAATATTTTACACTTACTTCCTATCAAAGACAAACCTTTTAGGGCTGGGGCTGTAGCTCAGTGGTAGAGCGCCTGCCTTGCACATGTGAGGTACTGGATTTGATACTCAGCACCACATAAAAATAAATAAAGATATTGTGTCCAACTACAACTAAGAAATATTTTTTTAAAAAGACAAACCTTTTACACTTAGCATACATATGCTTGTTTAGCTACCGTAATATCCCCTCATACATACCACTGTTTTAAAACTATACTTGTAGAAGATGCAAACAAAGTCATGTCCTTAATGGCTACTTCCACCTCCATCTTCACTGCTGAAGGGTCAGCTCAGATTCACTAACCTTTTTACTGATCACAGGTTTCACAGAGAAGTAAAAGTTATGAGTCAGACTTCCCTAACTTCTTCTGGCTTAAAGACAATACATATTCTATAATTATGTTGAGCATTATTGATTTTTCTGGTACAATCCTCTATTTTCTAAGAATTATACAATTTTCTAGAATTTCTATATTCCCTTGGCTATTTCAACAAAATTCTAAAGGAAAATACTGAGACAAACACTATTCGTATTTTATCATATAATTTGGAAGTCTAAGTTATCATCACAAAATTAGGCTGTTATTTAAAATTTTAAATATGAGCTATATTTTGAGACATTGATGCTTAAATACTTGCTATATTCTCAGTTGAACATCTGCATTAAGTTGTTTATAACCTGCTTGCTCTTTTCATAATTTGATTGCATATGAATTAACAACTCTATTCAGGTCACACACCAGAAGTAAATAGTTTTATTTTGATTTAATCAAACTTCCTTAAATTGTGAAAGTGATTTAGACTTCCTTTCCACATTCAATAAAAGTTCCTCCTAATGCTGCTATCAGCCAAGTGATCATGTCTATTTTAATGCATCTATACATTGATTGACTAATGATATAGTGAGGATACAGTTGCTGCCACCATTTCAGTGGCTTCAAACATTAGACGCATTTTCTCATTAGAGAAATGGACCAATATACTTGTTATGGTTGGTGGGAGGCCCTGTGGTTGTTAATATAGACAAGGACGTCTCAGCTTGTGGTTTTACCAGTCCTTGGGTTCTCTTTATTATCTCTTTTCAACAGTAGACAAGTAAAGAGGATGTGGAACTAACACAGTGCATGTCATAGCAGCTCTGCTCAGATTCCACTGTTGACAACAACTTATGGAATTGCAAATTGTCATCCATGGTTACAAAGAAAAGTGAAAATAAAAGGGATGATGTGTTTGTATATAAGTTATTAGATCATTAATGGTAATAATGCACTGAGTTGTTTCCTTCTGGGAGGATAAAATTTAACCACATCAAAGAATAGTACAGCTGTGGTACTCTGTAAAACTAAAACTCACTACAAAGAGAAAGTAGGAAGAACTCTTCTGATAGAGACAGGTCTTGACAGGCAAGGTGTACACCATCAGATATTTTCATCTAGCACTTAATAGGTATTAACTATGATTCAGAAAGGGAGATTATCCATGCCATTAAAGAACTGTACATATGGCCAGACATGTGTATTTCAGTGGACACTGGTTTCTCAAGAAGAAAATACCTTGATTCCAACTTATTTCTCTCCTCTAATTAAGATTCTAAGGGCTGTAAAATTTTGCCTCTTATTTAATGTAACCTATTAGAAATAAGATTCAAATAAATAAAATTTCAGTGAAGAAATTGGAAAAAAATAGCCCTCAGTTTGCTTCTGTAACATTTTCTGTCACAGTATTTCCTTGATATTTCTTAAAATTCTGCGGAGCATGAAAGGTTAGAAACTCTAAAACTTGGTTCTAGAATGTACTGCATGCTGAAAACAGACTGAAGAAACTGAATCAAATATGGAGTTCAACATTACCTGCATTTCCAGATTCAGACATGTAGTGTTTAATTTATCCTAGTTGGTAAAGCGTCAATCAGTGTTTGATGAGTAACTTAAAAATATTGTCATTTTTAATTTTTACTCATTATTATGTTTTGGCATAGATTAAAGAGGGAAAGGGTTAATAACAGGTATTAAGAAGAATAAAATAGCTTAAGCAATATATTATTGTGAAATAAACTATATTTCATTAGATGTTATAAATAATTATCCTAACATATTTATAAGTATTTTCTAGATTGTAAATAACTTAATGATCTTTTATTTTAAACAATATACTTTAGGATATCTATGTTTAATAACTTCATGTTTTAAAAGTAATTTTTAGCTGTTTTTCTTAACTAAAGGCAAAACTAACCAAAGATAAATTGAGAAAAAGAAGTTCTGCCTTTTTACCTAGAAACAAGTTTTGTAATTATTTCAGAAATAATTTATACCTATATTAACACTTGTGAATTTTAAATGTGCCATTTAAAGTTACTGGTTTACTCTTTCAAATACTCCTTAAGATTCCATTCTATGTCAATACTATTAAACTTTGCATTGGTTATTTCTTGATGTGTTATTTTTGTTGTTATTTTTTCAGGCTTTATTTAATATTTATTTTAACAAATGTCACTTAACCCATGTGCATGAACATTTGTAAGGCAGATTTATTATAGCACAATTGTTGATCTGGAGAGTTTATGCATTTTGAAATTTTATGTTTCATCATACTGTTTTTATCAACATTGTCTTATAAATATAGTGATGAGTTAAATAAACCAAATGTGGAAGAATGCTTATCTCATTCCATTTAATTCCTGTAATATTCAAAACAAGAAAAAATGTATTACACTGTCAGAGGAGAGAAAACTGAATGGGTTAATTTGGGGCCTTTAAGGAGGCTGGTAATGTTCTGTCTCATTTGAGTAAAGTTACGTAGGGTTGTTTCCATGAAAATCACATTTAAAAATTATTTACTTTTTCATGTATTCTGTACTTCAAATTTTTTATTAACATGCAAATCACATAACATAATGAATTCCATTAATTTTATAAGACAAAATTCTTTTTGCATGCTTCAGAGCCATTTCATTTAGTTCATTTCTTGAGAACTGTATGCCAATTTTCTTGTCAAATATTTTGTTATTGCTACCTTGTCATCTAATAGTTTGTGATGTTTATATTTTTAGAGTTCATTGAAATATAATATATATGATGCTGTAAGTTTAATTTGAAAATATGATAAGCCCTATGTGTACACACATTTAAACAACTAGTTACTATATATTCACCACTCTCAAATGTTCCCTGAGGGCCTCATGATCCCCCCTCTCCCTGCCACACACATTGTACATTTCTGCACATCACTGGCAATCATTGATATGCTCTCTATCATTATAAATGAGTTGGTATGTTCTAAATTTTATATAAAGGGAAATATATGTATTTTGTTTTGTTTTGCTTTTTGTCAACAAAAGTGTGTTGAAATTCATAAATATTGTGGCACATACTGATAATTCATTCCTTTTTATTGGTAGGTAGTATTCCACAGTGTAGCTGTGTTGCAGTGTGTTCACATATTGGTACATTTTTTTCAATGTGATTTCTAGTTATTGACTTTTAAATGTAAAATTTCTATGAAAATTAATGAACAAGTATTTTTATGGAAAATTATTTCTCTTGGGTGAATTCTTAGAAGTGAATTGTTTCTTTAAATGATATATGTATGTTTAACACAGCCAAACTGTTTTCTAAAGTGATTGTAATAGTGTACATTCCCCACAGTGGTGCAAGGGTAATCCAGATGCTTCATATGCTTGCCAGCACTTTGTACATTTAGGTAAATCATTCATTTGGGGAAGTTCTGCAATAAATATGAATCATAATTGACATCACCTTTTTATATCGATGCCCAATTATTTCATCAATACTTAAAGCATCACCTTATCTTTACTGAACTGCCTTTTCATCTTGTTAAAATCAATTTTGTTTTTATAAGTAAGTTTCTATTTCTGAACTCTCTTCTCTGGTATATTGACTTGTGTGGCCATATTTAGGTTGAAGCAACACTGTTTTGATTGCTATAGTTTCTTCTAATATTTAAAATAGGTTATTCAGAATCTTTCATGTGTGCTTTTTCATCAGAATTTTTGGGGTATTTTTGTTTCTTTGCTATATCATATAGATTTTTAAAATCTTTCTGTTGATATCTGAAGAATTTTCATTAGGATTAAATTGAATTTAAATATAAGTCTATAGAGAATTGACATTATAGAAATATTGAATGTTCTAATTTGTTCAAAACGTATGATTCCAGATGTTTAGTAATTCTTTGTTTTATAACGTTTTGTAGTTTACCAGTCATACCAAAGTAGATTTCTTTCTAGGAATCTTTTTTTTTTTTTAGTACTGTTATGGGTGATATTATTTTTAGAATTTCAAATCTAAATTGTTTATTGCTAATGTGTAGGCATATGATTGCTGTGTATATTTACCTTATATGCTACACTCACTTATCAGTTCACTTAACTTTTATGTAGATTTCTTAAGAGTTTTCTAAGTAGAGAATTCTGTCACCTACACAGAAAAACAGTTGTATTTTTCCTGTTCCAACTGTATGTCGTTTTTAAAAAAATGTTATCAAACCAGCTAAATTTCTAGTACAATGTTAAATATGAGTGGTAAGAGTCCATATCATTTCACTTCATTATTCCCAATTAAGAAGAAAAGCACTCAGAAAGCCAGCATTAATGTCTTTGATATGAGCATAAAACACAATAATTCTACATATAATTTTAAATCTCACAATTTACAAATTATTTTTAGTCTATAGCTTACTCTGTTCATCTTTTTTATGTCTTTCATAAAATTTAGGTTCATAAACAATATAAAAGAAAGTCAGCATTAAACACAATGATAGCAGTAGTGGTTATTTTTAATTTCATTTTGTTCTTTGTTAAGACACTTCTAGTTAGCTGACAGATTATTTTTCCTTCATTTCTATTCTTATTTTTTCAATTATAAATCATGAAGGGTTGTTAATTTTGACAAAGGTTTTATACAACGTATTGAAATAACCTCAGAGCATTTGTCTCTTGTGTGTTAATATAGTGAACTACATTGTTGGGGGAATTTTCATAATGCATATTTTTAATTATAAATTTTAACACATATTGATAGTAGAAATTAATGGGTTTCACATACATCATGTCTTGGTCATGTATACCCCAGCTTCTGTTGGCTCTTGCCCTACCCTCTCCTCCTTCCTACAATACCCTTCCTACTGTTTACCCTTCTTTTCTTTCCACTTCCCTTAAAGAAGCCTGTCTTCCACTTTTGAGTTGTCTTTTATTTTATTTTTTCACATGCCACTCATGAGAGAAAAAATGAGCTACCTGTTTATCTCAGTCTAGCTTAGTTCATTTAAAATGAAGTCCTCCAGTTCAATCCATTTTTCCTGCAAATGATATTATTACATTTTTCTTTATATCTGAATATTACTGCATTGTGTATAAACTATATTTTCTTCATCCATTCATCTGTCGACAGGTACCTAGTTGGATTCCATATCTTAGTTGTTGTGGACAGGAAACATTTGTACACAGTATCTCTTTTGAACCCATTTCCTTCAGATGTATACACAGGAATGTTATAGTGGGATCCTAAAGTAGGTCTAGTTTTAGTTTTTAAAAAAAACCTCCATTGTTTTCCATAGTGAATGTACTAATGTACCTTACCACTAGCAGTGTATAATAGTCACTTTCTCTGTACTTGCTCACCAGCGTTTGTTATTTTTTTGTTTTATTGTTTTACAGTATAGCTAATCTGACTGGGTGAGATGGAATCTCAATGTAGTTTTGATTTGCATTTTCCTGATAGTTAAAAATGTTGAGTATTTTTCATATATTTATTGACCACTTATGCTTTTTCTTTTTGACTTTTTTTTTTTTTTAATTTTGAGACAGGGTCTCAGTAAGTTGCATAGGGCCTCTCTTAAGTTTCTGAGGCTGGCTTCAAACTCACAATCCTCCTGCATCAGCCTCCTGAGCTGCTGAGTGTGCTGCTTTTTTGAAAAGTGTACTTGCAGATCACTTGCCCATTTTGATTGGATTTCTTGTTCTTATATTGTTGAGATTTTGGGGTTCTTTATACATTGTGGACAGTGTTCTTCTGTACAATGAGTAACTGGCAGATTTCACCCCATTCTGTAGGTTATCTCTTCACTCTGCATCCTTTACCGCACAGAAGCTTTTTAATTTGAAGAAATAACATTTTTCAGTTCTTGTTTTTTATTCCCTGAACTATTGCAATCCTGTTCAGGAAATCATCATCCCTGCCAATAGTAGGGGGTGTATCCCCTACATTTTCTTATAGTAGTTTCTGGTATTAGATCAAGGTTTTTGAGGTGGTTTGGGTAGAATATTGCCCAGGGTGAGAGATGTGGGTCTAATTTCAATCTTCTTCATTTTGATACCTGGTTTTCCCAGAACCGTATGTTGCAAAGGCTGTTTTGCTCCAGTGTAATTCTGGCACCTTTGTTGAAAAATCCATTGACTATAAATGCATGAGTTTATTTCTAAGTCCTTGTTTTAGGCAGCTTTGTATCTCTGTGATGAAAATATCTGGCAAAAATAATGTAGAGTAGGCAGTTCATGTGGGCAATTCTGCATGGGGCTTACAGTTTTAGAGGTCTCAGTCCATAAATGGCCAACTCCATTGCTCTGGGATCAAGATCAGACAGAACATCACAGGGAGGGGCCTGGCGGAGGGAAGCTGCCTCCTAATGGCAGCCAGGAAGTGGGGTGCCTGGACGAAGGGTTGAGGAGAGGCTACTTTGCTGAAATTTTTTTTTATCTCTTCTTAAAAGTCTTTAGGTGGAGCTTTAGGGTTTTATAAGTATAATATGTCATCAGAAAACAAGGTTAATTTGACTTCCTTTATTTTTTACCTAAATAGTGCCTAATTATCCTTTGATTTCTAGAATTAATCTGCAAGAAATTATTTCAAGATTTTTCAGCATGCGTTATGTCCTCACATATGATCTATTTGTGTATTCTAAAGCTGTCATATGGAATATTCTCTAGATGTCTGTTAAGTCCATTTGATATATAATGAAATTTAAATCTGATGTTTCATTATAGGATTTTTGGTCTGGATGATACACATATTGTTGAGAGTGATATATTTGTCACCCAATGTTATAGTTTGGCATCTATATATCTGGTAGTGTTTATTAACTGTTAAACATATTGCACACACACACACACACACACACGTAATCAGTCTGTCTTCTTGCAGAACTTTTTCTTGATCATTATATTATTACCCTCTTTGTGTCTCTTCTAACTAATATTTGCTTAAAAAAAAATATATATATATGTTGCAGGGGGGTATAAGCACCAGTATTCCTGCTTGATTTCAGATTCCCTTTGCTTGAAATATTTCATCCTTTCACTTTCCATCTGTTTATGTCTTTGCCAGTGAGGCAAGTTTCTTGCAGACAGCATATTCCTGAATCTTATTTTTCAATACAACCACCTAGTCTTCATCTATAAATTGAAGATTCGACTGCTTACATTTAGAGTCATTATTGTAATTATCCATTTCTTCCTGTTGTTTTGTTAATTTTCTTCAGGTTGTTTAATATTCTGTGCTCATTTCTTCCTTTCCTATTTATCTGTGATATTTGATGGTTTACCATATTGATAAAGTTCTTTTCTCTTTTTCATGTGTGTGCCTATTCTTCCAGTGGGGTTTATTCTTTTCCAAGTTCTTGTGATTAGGTTAATTTTTATTCCTACTCTGAGTGTAGAATTTTCTTTAGCATCTTCTGTACTTCTTTAGTAGACATAAATTCCCTTAGTTCATGAATATCTGGAAAGCCTTTATTCACCTTTTGATTCTGAAGAACTTTTGTTGGAGTATAGTAATATGGATAGGCAGTTATTTTCTTTCCACACTTGAAATACATCATTCTACAGCCTCTTGGCAGTTAGATTTTCCTGTTGAGAAACATGATATTATTTTGAATGCTTTTACCTTTAAATACAACTTGGCACTTCTCTCTAGTCCCTATTAACATTCTTTGTTTGTTCTGTATTTTGGCACTTTAGCTTTGTGTCCTGGAGAGGTTCTTTTCAGGGTCTGTCCGTTGCCTTTCTAAATGCCTCCTGCACCTGAATTGTCACACCTGAAGATATGTGACATGTTATGCTATTATTTCACTGAGTAGGTTTTCTATGCCCTCAGCATATAGCTATTTTCCCTCTAATATGATGATTATTTGAGTGTTTGAACTCTTAAATATGTCCCAGAGATCTGCATATTCTCTTCATTCTCTCTCTTTCTCTTTTTAAATTTCCTTTCATTGTTTTTCCTTTATTCCTGTCGGAAGGTACTATTTTGGCTGAATTGTATCCTAGCTTTAACACTGTCTCTTCTGCTTCATTGTATCTGTTTTTGAAGCTTTCAATTGAGATTTTCATCTGAATTATTCATCTTTTTGTTTCTAGGATTTCAATTTATTTCTTATTTGAAATCTCTCTCCCTTAGAGAAGTGTTCATTTATATCTTGTTTTGTCTTCCTTTATTTATTCAGCTATTGTTGGCATTCTCTGGATTCTATGGAAATTTTCCATCCTTCCTTACCTTTGACATCCTCCTGCACTCTTACCAGCTTTGACAGTTGTGTTGCCTTACTCTTTCATATTTCCCTTGTCTCTATATTGGAGTTTTCACATTTGTTGGGATGGATATTTCTTCCATGCTTACAAAGGGTCTTGCTACTAAATAGCTTTCTCTTGACATTGTATCCTGTTATACTAGGTGGATTTCATCCTGTAGTGTCCCTGTGGCTCTTTGGCTGTGATTAGTGACTTTTTACATAGAACATACTGTGTTGCAGAGTGAAGGACCCATTTTCTCTGCAGGTTTCAAAAGAATGGAGTCCCTCTGGCAGTTAAGGCTGGTGTGATGTAGACAACAGTGCATGTAGGAGTGTGGCACCCTCTGTGCTTACTGCTACATTGGGATTGGAAGCCCCTATCAGGTTTTTGGGGTTTCCTGGGGTATATACAGGATTTTCTACAGGATTTTCTAATTGTGTTGCTGGTTCTGTTTTTATCTTCTTTTATCCTCTATGTAGACACTGGTACAGTCCCAGATTCACAGATAGAGGCAGGAATCAGGTTGACAGCTTTCATTCTCTGACTCTCACTTGCACTCTTGCCATCAGATTACGATCTGATAGGTATGGGAACACCTAATGCTGAAGGCCCTCCTGGGTGTGGGACCTCCAACAATTGTTTTATTTCTCTGTGCCGTTGCTAGGGAGGTGAGTGTCCAAGAGCAGAATTTCAGAATCCCCTTTTTCCATGTCTGTGATGGGTCATGTCATTGGCTGGGAGTTTTTATCCTCTCAATTTTTTAAATTGATATATTTGTGAGGGTTTGAGTGGGACTAGGTCATAACTTGAGCAAATTTCAATTCCTCTCAGCTAAGATTGTAGTTCAGTAGCAGAGAATTTAGTGAATGTTCTCAGAGAGCAAGGCTCTCTCCTTTTCATATGCAAAGAAAGATGAGAAAAAAATTAATAAAGGCAGAAACCAAATAAAAACAACAACCACAACAATACCATCATCAACCAAAGAGAAAGGGAAAATATAGAATGAAATAAAATGTTATAAATAATTTTTAAAAATTAATAAGTGAAAAAAGTAGGAATAATGTAAAAAGAGTGAGAAAATTAAAAAAGAAACAAAAAAAGATATTGATCAATTTGTTAATGTTGAGCAAACACTTTCATCCTTGAAATGAACTCCATTTGCTCATTATGTGCTGTCATTGTTATTTAATAGTATTTCCTAGGGATTTCATAACATTTTATAGAATTTTCCAGTGAAAATAAGTGAATATGAGTTTTTTCTCTTTTGAAAAACATTTTATTAGAAATCTAATTTCTTTAGTAAATATCAGACTGAATATGTTCCATATAGTGAATTTTGATACTGCCTTTCAAGAAATTTTTGGTTCACTTATATTGAATTGTAAACTTTTTGGTCAAGAGCTTTTTACAGTAGTCTCTGCTTACACTCACAATTTTCTGTGCTCAGTTGTGATATTTTCACTTTTATTCCTGCATTGGTTATTTTTGTCTTAACTTAAGCTTTTTCTTTTTTCAATAAATTACCTTTTAACTTGATGGATTTTTTATTTTTATTATAAATTTAATTGATAATTTCTTCAATAATTTCTTTTGTGTGCTTCATGTCTTTGTTTTTTTTTTTTACTCATTTTTTCTTTCAACATAGTAACTTTAATTTTAATATAGAGGTCTTTTTTCTTATCCTACAAACATTTAAAGCTACAAATTTCCCTCTAAGCTGTGCTTTAGTAATGTCCCATAGATTTTGTAAGATCTTAAAATTCATTAATGTAAAAATATTGTTTTTAATTTTTTAAAAATTTATGATGGAATATTATAACAACATATAATTTACAAAATAATATGATAATTATGATATAAAGTGTAACATTACTAATGCTACATATCTGCCTCTTAACCTAAAGTATTAATATCTTGAATTTTGTGTTTTCATTGTTTTGACTACCAATATTCCTCTCTAGTTCTTAGTTTAGCAATCATAGGAATTCACCTCGTATAGAATAACACCTAGTTTACTCTAATAAACATTCAACATTAAAACTAAGTTGCTATCTAATATTAA
The DNA here is from genome assembly GCF_001458135.2 of Marmota marmota marmota. NCBI lineage: Eukaryota > Metazoa > Chordata > Mammalia > Rodentia > Sciuridae > Marmota > Marmota marmota. The sequence continues at coordinate 6,144,577 of NW_026000005.1, forward strand.
ATTGTTAAGAAATAAATATTTATTAAGCTTTGACTATTTTACTAACACTATGGTAACACTTTTAACTTTATCTAACTTATTCTCAAAATTTTATGAAAAGGTGCTATTTTATAAATGACAGAATTATGACTCAGACTGTTTTAACTTTGCTCAGCTTATAAGGTAGGTAATTTGAGGAACTGCTGTTGAAAGCTAATTTAGTGAGACAACTTTGTCCATGTTTTCATTACACTAGAGTGCTACAAAATTTTCCCTTTTCATCTTTTCAGCAGTATATATTAATGGTATTTTTAATATCTCTATTTACCTAATAAACAAAAATGGTTCCTTAATAACCATTAAAGTCTATTTTCTCAGCACTCTTCTTCACTTTTATGTATCCCTTAATACACATTTACATGTATTCAATTTTAAAGAGTTCATTAGTACATAAAATACTTATATAATTATTTGGTGAGATTTTGTATTGCAGGAAGTCATAGTTTTATTGAGTGTATAATGACTTTCAAGTTACAACTTAGGAACACTAGACTCAATGTTGCAGTTTAAATTGCTTTCCTTCAAAGTCAATAGTCCCAGATTTTCAAATAATTCTATTTAGAGGTTATCACAAGACCACTTTAAAAAGACCTCAAGTATCTTATTAATATTTCATATATAATTAATCTTAACCTACAAAAATCTTGATTATTGACATCAAAGTCTAAAACCTACAATAGGTCTTGACTAAATTTATCTGTTATCTTCAGTTCTATTATAAATTAAATTATATTAAATTAATTCCAACTTATTTTTTCTAAGTAACTATTTAACACATATTAGTATGAAATGAACATTCTTTATAATGAAATAATTACTAGAATCAATAAGCTTGTGTTTTCATATTTTTCTTTCATTTCTTGGAACAAGTATATAGATATTACCTATCAACATATAAACTTTATTCCACAGTACAAGAATTAACTGAATTGTATTTAAAGAACTATTCTTATTTCAAGACATGATTAAATAAGAAGGATCTCATAAATATGTTAGACTCATAGCTATGATTGACTTCAGAAGACTTTTCTTGGAGTCAAATCACTCCATATATAGTTATGACAACTGCCTAAAATAAAGGTTAAATTCCCGAAATGCAAGCCAAAGTAATTCATATTTTTCTGGGCAAGTAGTATATGATAGTTTAAAATATGGTGGCTAAAGACCAAGTCTCAGATGAGCAAACTACTTTGTAACTAAGTACTTACAATACTAAACAAAGAGCTTTACTTGATAAGATCAATTAGTGAAAGTACAGTAAGAAGAAATAAAATTTCTTTCACTTCTTGGTCTACCTGGTTTCTACAGGAATACAACCTCTAAAGTATTGTCCCATATTTTAGTAATTAAAAATGTTCATAATAAGTAGAAAGTATATTCTGTGACTTCGTAAGTAGTGATACCAGAACAGCAGGGAAACAAATTTAGCCATGTATTTTAGTCAGCTTTTTCGCTGCCCTGACTAAAAGACCTGATCAGAACAACTGTAGAGAAGGAAAAGTTTGAGAGCTCACGGTTTGAGAGGTCTTAATCCATAGAAGGCTGGCTCCATTCCTGGGCCCTCAAGGTGAGGCAGAACATCATGGCAGAATAGTGTGGCAGAAGGAAGTGTCTCACATGATGATCAGAAAGCAGAGATACTCCACTTGCCAAATACAAATGTATATCCCAAAGCCACACCCCCAATGCCCCATCTCCTCCAGCCACTCCCCACCAGCCTTCAGTCACCCAACAATTAATCCCATGAGGTGATTGATTCTTTAATTTTCTTAAAGCTCTTGTAAACCAATCATTTCTTTTCTGAACTTCTTGCACTGTCTTACATGCGAGCTTTTAGGGAGCATCTCACTTATAAACCATACTACCATGTCCTTTAAAAATATAAATTACTTCAATAAAATTAATACAAATAAATTTATAAAATAAGACCTCCAAGTCTAGCTTTTGACATTTAGTATAGGATTGTTTGAGCCATTTGTAGGAATGACTATTCTTTTAAAATACTTTTAAACAGTAGTATATTATTTTTATGTGTATATTGAAAGTCTTTATTAATATAATTGTTAGGTTTTATAATTCATACTTTATAATGAAAATTATTTTGATGTCTTATAAGTTTATGTGATGGGCATATAAGACTAATCTTGAGAAAACTAAACACAAATAAATTTCCATAATGTTTACTTAAATAAATTATTTATATATGTCAGTAATTAAAGATAAGTATATAGTATAAAAATATGATGAACACAGGTCAATCATACAACAAATAGCCTCTATAAACATTTTAAATGTTGAGAAATCATACCTTTTTCTCAGAATGCAAGTAACATAAGGGGAGAATTAAGGCCTAAAAATGGTGGTGATAGTGGTGGTGGTAGGTATTTGCAGAAGGAGGGAGGACAAATATAAAGGAAATAGGCCGTAATCATCTGTATGAGAAATTAAGAAAGTGATGTTTTGCCTAATGGGCTTATGGAGCTTGTTTTTCTTGAATCCAGTCCAATTTTTATTGCAAATTTCTCTTTCATTGAATTGGAAAGTTTCCTTCCTTCTAAGTAGGGATATAATGTCTTCATGTATATTCTTATATCATTCCCACAGATATTTAGGATATGGACTATATTTAGGCCATTTATAAATAGTTAGATTTAATCAACAAGGTAAACATTTATGTAGCAATTACTGCAAATTAACTACTTTGATGTTAATCATTTCTATTTGTGTTATTTCAGACTTGATTTCTTATATCTTTAAAAAAAAGACATAACTTTACTAACTTCCTAAGATGCCAACTTTCTGAATCATCGAGAGCCATCAAAATTAAAAGGGGATCACCTTGAGCTCCCCCAAAATGCAAATCAACTGGAAAAACACCAGCTGGCCTTAATCTTCCAACATTGCAGTTTAGTCTGCCTCATGTCAGCAGGCTAGCAGGTATTCTTTTTATAGAAACAGAAACTTAGCAGATGTAGCTGCTGTTTCTTTCTTGTCAAAGTGAAATTCTCCCCTTCCCTGCTGTACCCAAACACAGAGAGACACTCACAGACTCCAGTTGCACACAAATATACATTTGAAGAACAGTGTTAATGAAAGTTACTAATAATATAGAAGTTTAGGTCAAAGGCCAAGTCATTAATTTTGTACTGAATAGCTTTAAAGTCCAATGTTCCAAGAGCTATCTTTATTTCCAGGCATGATTCAAACATCGTGAGCTTTGCTCTGTTTTTTTTTTTTTTTTTTTTTTTTTACAAATCATCATTAACCAAATTTAAAATAAAATATAAACAGACAAAGAGAATTCATCAATATACTCTTTCTTTAAGAGACATGAATGCTAGGAAATGGTCAGGCAAGTTAATCTGAGGTGATGTTCCAGTTTAAAAATATGCACCTGCAATTCGCTCTGTGTTAAATCTCAGAATGTTCTGATTCAGTCTCTCTATCCATTCTTTTGTGCTCTTATTTTTAAAGCACATAAGTCACTGTCTCCTTTTCTATGTTACCGTGTCCCAAAAAAGATGAAGAGGTAATATATGCAACCCAAAATAACCATTTCTTATAATAAGTAAAGGTTAAAACCATTTGTACAGTGAGTCATGTAGGTATCAAGTGCTGCACACAGATTGGGGTACGATGGCATCCATGTACAGTCAAGCAGATTACAGGGAAGTGATGTGCCCACACCTCAGTTTGGAAAGTATATCCATCCCATCTTTTTCCTCATGAAATGGAACATCTTATGAAATTTAACATTTCAAAACATGAAATATACTTGTCATCCCTAAGTACTTCTATTATCTATTTATACAGTCACCTCTCCTTATTTTATGCCATTTTTATATCATCAGAGGTGATAAAGCAGACAATAAGTTCGATTACTCCCCACATGGTTCCTCTCCATCACAATCTACAGTTGCCCCTTTTTACTCTGTAATATGTCATGTGAACTATTTTGTTGAGTTCTGAAATTTTTCTTTATAAAGCAACTACTTTTAGGTAAGGAATATTTCTGACAAACTACATGATTTATACCACCTCTGAGACAGGAAATATTAATTAATTTATTTTTTTACCCTCATTGTATACCAGACACTGTTCTGAGTGCAATAGAAAATACTAGGAATTCAGGCCAGCTCTCATGGGGTTTATGTATCACACTTTATTATTATTACTGTGTCTGCTTATTATAAAAGAGTAAAATGTGTTCACTAGTCTGTAAGTGCAAGGATATAAAGAATTTGGAATATGAATTATTGTTTATATCATGCATGTACTAATAATTATGATATAGCTTTATATCAAATGGAAATAAGAAATACCATTAGCAAATATTATGTAATTATAACAACCATATAGGAATAGATCACATAAAGAAGTATGGAAATTAGATGTCCTGTATATTTTACTACATATGTTTCAAATATTTTTTTGGTACTAAAGAATACAAATGTAACTATAATTTCTCAATTCTTTCTGGCTTGGCTTGATGGAGCATGCCTATAATCCCAGCAGCTTGGGAGGCTGAGACAGGAGGATCATGCGTTTAAAGCCAGCCTCAGCAAGAGTGAGATTCTAAGCAACTCAGTGAGACCCTGTCTCTAAACAAATACAAAATAGAGCTGAGTGTGTTGCTCAGTGGATGAGTCCCTGAGTTCAATCCCTGGTACTTCCCCACGCCCCCCAAAAAACTTTCTTTCCTGGATCTAAGTTCTTACTTGAGGTAAATATAAATTTCTCCCATATATTTATAAAACTTTCTTATATGTATATGCATGTATAGACATATGAAAATATCACTTTAGGCTTTACAATTTCATAGATAGCATAACAGTAAATGTGTCATTTTTCAGTTCAGTTTTCACCCAAATAGTTTGATATTTATTTATGGCTTCACATATGCTACGATTTCAGTGATTTTAAATGATTGGTAATAGTTCTCCAAGATGTGAATAAACCATAGTTTAGTTGTTCATAGGAAATAATAATCAAGAATTTATTTATTTTATTTTCAATTACAAATAATTCCAAAAGAATTATTTTATGTGTCATAGAGTATAAACAGCTTCAATTTTACTAGCTGTGGCCAAACTTTCTACAAATTTGTATATCAAATTACATTCTCAAAAACATGTATAAATAATTATTTTCTAAACCTTCAACCACTGATACGATACCATTGTGTAAATTTTAATTTTGCTAAGGTAATTGGTGAGAAGACAGATGTTTTTTATTTTAAATATATTTCTCTAGTTTCTAGTGACATTGAGTACATTTCATGTTTACTAGTTTTAAATATATTTTCCATAAATTGATTGTTCATATCATTTGCCTGGTTTTTTTTTATTTTTTATACCTTTATTTTATTTATTTATTTTGATGTGGGGCTGAGTATCGAATCCAGCGCCTTGCACGTGCGAGGTGAGCGCTTTATCACTGAACCACAACCCTAGTCCCTTGCCTGGTTCTTATAGATTATTTGATTTTTCTCTTTTGCTTCATAGAAGTCATTTAATAGCCAAATACTTACTTCATCTTTTTAAGGATTGAAGATCCCCCCTCTTCTCTCTCTGGCTTTTCTTTTCACTTCGTATGCTTTAATATAAAGCAGACGTTTTTATTTTTCATGTTATTAAATGTATCTGTTTTTTCCTTTATAGTATGACATTTTGAGACTTGTGTAATTTTTACAGCAGATATATTTGTACATATTGTGTATGCACTCATTCCAGGTTTTATTCTCTTTTAGATCTTCAATCCATACCCATTTTGTTAATATGCTGAAGTAAGGTATTCTTGATGCTACACTGAACCTTATGAATTTCAAACTTTCTTTGTCATTTCCATGAATCATATAAATTGGATGAAATGATAAATTTTAAATTACTTTATAAAATTTTATATGTACCATGTGTATTCATTTAATATTTTCTTTGACTACTTAACAAGTTGATTATTATTTTTTCTTTATGTGGTACTGGGAATTGAACCCAGGTGTGCTTTACCACTGAGTTACATCCCCATTCCTTTTAATTTTTTAGTTGGCGACAGAGTTTTGCTATGTTGCTTAGGACCTTGCCAAGATGCTGTGGCTGGTCTCAAACTTACAATCCTCCTTCCTCAGCCTCCTTAATTGCTGGGGTTATAGGCATGTCTTACTGTACTGGGTTCAAATTAATTAGTTTCTTACTTTAAAAGTTTAGTGTTTTATGAGCTTAACTCAGTGGATGAACAAAAATGTAATTAATAATGTTACAATTGGGAATGTATGAAGTATTATAATGAATTTTTATAACTTCTTGTGTGCCCATATATATTTATGGAAAAGTCCTTTGCATCTAGAAATTTTAAGAGAATTAACTCATATTTTTTACATAATTTCTCTGTAAGAGGTTTAAAAATAGCATTATTTAAATCACTAAGTATACATTTTCATATGTAATATAAATATAGAAGTATGCATACTATTTCTTTCATAAACTGACCAAATTATGCAAATATAATTGAATAATTTATTTCCTTTGTATTTTGATTCTCTCTTTTAAACTCCACATATTCTTTATAATAACTTTCAAATTTGTTGAAAATTCAATGTTTATCATTACATCAAAATTATCATTTTGATATCATTTTATCATTTAATAAAATTCACCTTTTATCGTTTCATCAGAATTGTAGTATGGTTTCCTCACTACACCAACAAAACTCTGGTAGTTGTAATATTTTTTCCATAATTGTGGCTTGTCTGTGTGTAAAAATGTATGTACACATTTTTGAGTGTTGAAAAAGGCTGGGTCAGTGCCATGACAGTCTTACTGGCCTATGATAATAGACAAATAAAGACCTTCATGACTTTTGTATTAACAGGAAAAAACCTTCTTTTATTCCTCATATTGTTTTTATCTCACTAGACTATAAGATATTTGGATGTTCTTGACTACTTTTTTGAATCTTTCTTATTTCTCAGAATTGGTAAAACATTTCCACCTTGATTCCCCTATTTCTCTGAGAGACTAGAGCTATCACTGTACATTTTTCTTTCAATGTCCACCAATGGGATTTCTATGAGTTTTTGTTCTCATTTATCCTTTCTTCACATGTAAATATTTTGCTGTCTTAAACTACAATCTATATGCTAATGATTCTCAAATCTGTAGCTTCAGGTGTCTTACATACAATGGCTTATTGGACACAGCTTCTCAAAAATAACCAGAGTGCTTCAAAACCTAACAAGACTGAAAATTAAAAATTGTATCTGTGTTGTATCCTGCTTCATGTCCTGTCATCTATTTCCTATTGCCCACCTCAATCTCAGTCACTGTCAATTCTACTTGTTTATTCTTCTACATATCCCATCGTGGTGAGTGACTCCACAATTCACCTTGTTTCTCAAATTAGAAACTTGAAAGTCAAACTCAATGATAATTTCTCTTGCATAGCCATATTCATTTCCACCTACAGTCTTTTCTATATCCTAAATATCTCTTGTTCCTTTCTGTTCAAAACTAGTAGATAAAATTAGGTCTTAAATTTTCTCTTTTTATTTATATAGTATACTAATCTTTCTTTTTATATGTAATTTTATGCTCTGCTACATCCATCTTAATTCTATAAGCGTGATCTCAAAAACTCCAACTTGATAATGTTTCCTTTTCTCTTCAAGGATTCTTTAGCCAGCTCTATCATGAACTTCTTTATGATCCTTTCACTGCCTTTTCTGAATACACCTTTATTACAAATTCATTGTATAAAACATGTAACTTCTTAACTATTCAAAATTTTTGTTTAAATAGGTAATAGTTAATCTTTGTTTGCACATGGTTGACTATTTAAATTGTCCAGTATGATACCACCTATCTCATTAATTCATATGCTTGAAGACACAACTATACAATCTATAGACTCTTTGATGTAAAAAAGAGGTACATGTTTAATTTAGTTCATATTTGAAAAAAATAATAAATGATATGGTGATTTGAGGGGATATTTTCTAAAATCAAATATATATATATATATACATATACATATATGTTTGTATATACATATGCATATAATGTACATATGTATTCATTTAATGATATAATGGTTTATGACACATAGCCTTTTTATTCTAGTTATGAGGCTTTTTTATTATTTCCAGTATCAATTCAGTACTTATAATTGAATTTATATATAATCTCTTATTTTTCCTTGAGAAAATTTAGTTTTTCAACTAAATTTAGCCTCTGCTTTATTTGAGGGTTCAACTAAAAGTTAGCATTTATTGGAAAAAATATCTTCTTCTGCTACTACCCAACACAAAAGAAAGTCCTCACTGAATTGGTCAATATCATCTAATTTATTAATATTAGATAAAGTCAGTAAGACTGAATTCTCCATATCTTAATTAAACTTGTATCTTTTTCTAATAATGCAATATTGGTTATATATTCACAATAAAAACACTCCAAGATACAGATTGTTTTTATTTGATTTTACAAGTATGCTGAATTTTGAACCTCTTGTACAGCTTGTTAATTTAATGTTAACTAATGTATTGCTGAACAATCAAGTAGGTGATAGAGTCCCTGAAGTATGTGTAATCATGAAGATTTTGTCTCCCCCACCCCACCCTCCCAGTGTTTAATTTTGGCAGGTCCCATTTAATTATATTGTCATACTAACAATTAGGTACTTAAGTAGCATTCATTAGCTATTTAATAGGTACTGCTTTGCTCAAAATTAGGGAATAAACAATGAATGACTAGAAGCCAATCAAATAAAAGTAAATAAATTAAAATTAGGGGTCAATTGCTGGAGATAAGAATATGAGTTTAAGCATATACAATGGAGAATAATTATTATTCTAAATTTTAATGTTCATTTCTTTTTGCCATTATACAATATTTAAAAGTGTCTTATGTTTATATTAATCTATATATTGCATGCAATATTTTATTTGCCAATGAACTGTACTTTGTTTGTATGGAAGTAATGTGCCTATGAGCAATTTCATTTATTCAGAATAATAGATTTTATTTTTAGAGCAGTTTTAGGTTTACAGAAACATTTAGCAGAAAGTAGAGAATTCTCATATAGATGAAAAGTAGATTAATGGTTGCCAAGCATTTGGATACAGAGGAGTGAGGAATGATTTCTAAGGTGTGTAATTTTTTTTTTTTTAATTTTGAAAAGATGAAAATGTAATAAATAGTTTTATAACTCTACAACTATATTAAAAATCACTGTTATACACTTTGCATGAGTAAATTTTATATTCTGTGAGCTGTATATTAATAATGCTTTAAGATATAAAGACAAGAAAAAAAATCATCTGAAATTCACCAGCAAGAGAAAAATTGTCAATAATCTATACAAGGCAAAATATCTCCACAAGTGTTTCTTAATTGACACAAATATCTTATACTATATGTAGTTTTAGAAATTGTTTTCCTGTCATGTAACAGTGTTGACAGACTTATTTTTACTGATGAATTTAATTCTAGATAATCTTTTTTAATATTCAAAGAGTATTTTTCCAAAAATATACTTGACTGTATTTTATTTAATAAATATTTAAGTAAGTTGTTTTAAATTTTATTTATTATACATTTTAATCCAAATTAAAATTTTAGTCAAGTAATTTTGAAAGATATGAACTTACCTCCTCAGGAAAAATTTGAGAAGATATAAGTTCTAAAAATCACAAAATATAAAAACTTGACTTTTCAATATAAATTCTGCAATTGATAATCTGAAGATTGTATTAAGATGCACTTCAATAAATATCATCATAATTCCATATCCTATAAAAATAATTGTATCACACCAATCTTTTCAATTTCATCATTCCTCCTTGTACGAATCTATAGTATTATATTTTGGTATCTTTTATAAGCTTATTTATATTTTATATGTATTTTATTTAGCTATTGATGTACTTGCTTTAAAACAAATATGACATAGATATGTACAGTGCATGCTCTTAGTTTTTGAGCTTCTAACTGTTTTAAATCATTAAAATTCACAAATGTTATTCTTAGTCATGCCAAAAATGTTTGGATTTTTATACATACAATTAAAGATACTTAGAACCATTATAAGCAGCTATGTTTGTCTTTCTACAAACATGAAGTTTATTTTTAAACAAATGAAACTGTGTTTTACAAATCCATAACCCATTTTATTACTCCATGTGGGAGAAAGCATACCAAATGTCTTTCTGTATCTTTCTAAGATGTAATTTATTTCACATGACATCATTAAATAATATTTGTAGACAGTGTAGCCATGCTGACTCATCACTCAAACATTTACATGCAAATACCCAAAATATATTTAAACAATTTATATTAGAATAACATATGTTTCACTTCATGGGTGTATATTTGTATTCAAGATTTAAGATTCAAATGTATGTTTTCATCTCAACTACTGAGATAAGTTCCTTGAAATATAATTAAATGTATGTAGGCATAAATACTTATCTTTCAGGGTTAGAAAAAACATTTTTAACAGAAAATGAAAACTTTTCTGTTTTTAGAAATAAGTATGACTTAAAGTGTCTATAGTAAAAACTTACACAGTAACTCATCAACATGTTTTTCTCTTTTAAGTGTCCTGATTCACCTTTTTTTTCTTTGATCTGTCTCTCGTTCTATCTCTACTCCATTACTATGATTCTTCCTTACATTTTAATTTCTGACTGTATACCAGCGATTATCTTTTAGTAGTAATCTATTGAATATTTTACATTCCTCTGACCAAGTCATTACAAAAATTTCAAGTTTTCATAACTCAAGGTCTTAATACATCTCAAAACTTTGTTTAAAATATTGTGTACATATATTTTTCCCATGAGCAAAGATTCCTTCTGTTTATCAAATTATCAAAAATGTCAAAGGTTTCCAAATAGAGGTCATTATTTTCACTCTGATACATAAAGAGCTTGGGTTTTATGACTTCTATTTTAATAATAGGAAAAAGTTATGATTCAATTATTTATCTTAGACTCATCGGAGAAATAAGACATAGGTCAAATTGCCTACAACTTGAAATCTAGAGAGAGAGAAGAAAATCTAGCTACGGCTAAGATCTGCTTACCTGGAACAAATGCCACTGGGAATATGAATTGGTAGGAGCATTTATTAAGGAATAATTTTGATGAATTTTGGGGGGCTGACTAGGAATTTGTGTGTGAGAGAAAATCTCCGAGAGGCTAAAATCATAGTGGGACCCTGACATTCTTTCATTAGTTTTTCTCTTTTCAATTTCATGAAATTCTTGTTGTTAGGAACTGAGAATAATTATCTTTCAGTTCTGACACAGAGAGAGAAAGAGTAATTAAAGTGATACATGCCCCCAAACTTTCTACATAAAGAAAGCATACATTCTGGAGAATATGACTTTGTTATAACTAAATCATGGCCCCTTATAAGAATTCCTCCTAGGCCATCCCTCTCCTTTCTGTTTTACATAGTAGATAGAGTACCATCAGCAGGTGCCAACTTTTAAAGAATCGTATTAATAATTCTGTTGTCAGGAAAAGGAGAATGGAAACTAAAGGGGAAAACACTTGTGAAGGTAGCATCCCTCTCATACATGTTCACTAAAAGTTTGAGATGTAATCAGATGATTATAAAACATCCCGTTTCCCCACTATTTTTCAGACTACAACAGTGCTGTGATATAATAGCAGTAGAATACAGATAATAGAGCTGGAAGGCACAAAATCTCTTTGAGGGTAGTCCACAGTCCAAAGTCAAACGTGGAAAGAAAAATAGAACACTAAAGAAAGTAGAAGGGAGATCCAAGATGGTGGACTAGAGGAAGACTGCATTCCTTGTCACTCCCATCAACTGGGACAACTCTCCTCCTGAGACACCAGCTGGGGCCTAGAAGCAAAATCAGGGTACCTAAGTCCACCAACTCTAACCTCCAAACACACACACACACACACACACACACACACAGAGTTACTAACCAACCACAGCACTTGCAGCTATGTAGCCATCCCTTAGCTTGCAAAGCCAGGTCCTGATCTAACCAATACAAAACAGCTCTCTGCAACAGGTGCAGAGGCCCCAGACTGCAGTGCCCAGGACTTCCATAGAGAGAGGTTTTTGATTGAGAAGTAGAAAAGGAGGGGGTAAGTGAGATACAGTTTAGAGACTAAATGAGAGTCCAGGAATTATGGGATCTACAGGCAATAAAAGGGAATAAGACCAGGTACCCACATCACATGAGCAGGCCCTAAATAAGATCCTTGGTGTGCCATCTACCAAGTGGGACCAGCAAGTGCTATACTTCATCTCCAGGAGTTCCGCCTCCAGGACAAACCCTCCCACCCTAATAACCTTCACCATACTGAGGGTGGAGATAACAACAAACAGACAACCTCATCTACATGATGAGAAGGGAAGCAGGAAAAATACTGAACTGTGAAGAAACAATCTTTCAATTTGCCTTTGAGATTTTTTTCTCTCTCTTTTAAAAAATTCTTTCCTCTGTCTCTCTTTTTTTGCCCTTACATCCCCAACATTTGTAAAACCAAGTATGTTTTGTGCATTAGGCTACTGAGGACTGGGATGTCTGAATAGTATATTACAGTTGTGTTACATATTCTTGTATCTTTTATTTTTACATTATTTTATTTTTCTTAATAATTTATATATATATATATATATATTTATATATATATATATATTTGTGTGTGTGTGTGCTCTCTCTCTCTATTAATTTTCTTCTCACTTACCTGTCTCTGCAAAGTCTCTTTTTCTCTTTCCTGCGGCTACCAGCCAACAAGTTTTGAATCCTCTTTCATCTTCCTAAGATCTAATAATGCTTTACTCTCACCTCTTACCTCCTTAACATTTCATCATATACCCCACTCCCAGTTCTCTCTTTGTCCACTATCAGAAACTGTAGACTCTTTTGGAAACCTATTGTTCTGTATTATAGATAGTGATTGAAATGTGGAGACTGAAAAATTGAAAGCAGTACATGATATCCAAGAAATGTGAGATGTCCTCCAAATGTCTAACAAGTGTAATTAGAAAACCAACAGGACAGGAAAGATTAAATGGGGCAGAAGAAAAAACATAATAATGTCTCAAGGTTTCCATAATTAGTCACAAATATTAACAGATTTAGGAACATCAGAGAACATGAAGCAGTTTAAAAATGAAAATTCACCATCACATACACACTCCAAGGCATATAATATTTAAACTGCAGAAAACCAAAGACAAATAGAAACTCTTGAAAAGAGACACACAGACCTAAATCCAATACTGAGACACATTTTTCGCATTATCTAAATATGTATGTGTTAATTTATGTGTAAACACTGTGGATACAGACACATATATTTCCAAATTTTTTTGAATATAAAATGCATGATAATTCACTTGCATGAAGAGCTTCATCAAGAAGAAGTAAAATTTTTTTGTATATATTTTTTAGTTGTCAATGGACCTTTATTTACTTATATGTAGGGCTGAGACTCAAAACCAGTGCCTCACACATACTAGGTATGGGCTCCACCATTAAGCCACCAACATAGCCCCAAGAACAAGTAAATTTTGAAATTATAGTTTAAGGTGTATACATTTACCTGAAGAAGAAATAGGCCTGGAAAATAAGTGCTTTTGAAATGTGGGAATACTGAATTATATGCTTCTCTGGTTGAACAAATTCATTTTTTATTTATGAATAACATACCATACTTCTTTCAAATTTTAACTTAAATATATATTTTTATTATTCATGGAAATTAACATACAGATGGAATTACCTCACTTCTAAATTTAAAATGTTATTCTTGAAATGTGACAATTATTTTTCCTTAAGAAAAAAGAAGTTTTTTCCAACATCAACATACAACATGATAAAACTTGCATACCCACAGTCATGGAAACACAACTAATTCTCTTTCCTTTATAGCAATGAGGATAAAGCCAATACAATCTTATTAGAACATATCAGTTTTCAGTAAGCAATATCTCATAGTAATCAAATTACAAAAATGAGTTTTTAGTAGTTAAAATGTTATAGAATTTCTTCAGAATAAGTAGACAATTTAATGAATAGAGTATATAGTTAAAAATAGCCTGAAATATATAGAGTATGATTATGTTGCCATTTCTAATCATGTGTGAGAATTATACCTTTTAATCATTGGTGATGATAAAACTGAGTAGTTATTGTTACTTGTAAAATACCAAGACACTAATTGTGTTCTTACAAAAAATAAAAAAAAATCAATGTTATGAAATAAATAAAAACATTAAATATAGGTTCTAATTTTATAATTTTGAACTTATTATGTGTATGTTCAAAATAAAATGAGAAAAAGGAAAAAAATGATAAAAGTTACCACACAAAAGTTTAAAATGTTTGTATTATATTTTTTTATCTCAAAATTACAAAAAAAAATTATCTGGTCCAAACATTGGTAGCGTTAAAATTAAGAAATCCTGGTCTTAAGAATTAGCTAAAAAGAATAACGATGAGTGTAGAGTAAAATTGGCACACTATACACCCTTTTTTGAGGACTGAACTCATAAATTTCTTTAGTAATACAGTTTAATAACACACTATCACTAAATATACATATGCATTAAATGTACACATTTTGATTTTTGCTAATTCCATTTAAAGAAGTTACTCTAATTTTATAATTGAATAAGAGCTGAATATTGTATGTGTATATTTTTCATCACAATGTTGAGTACAATGCTGCTAAAACATATAAGCTAATTATCTAAATATGGGAATATTTATTTAATGCGCACAATGGTGTTCTGTGTAACATTAGAAAACAATGTATATCACCACTGGGAGTATAGCTCGGTGATAGAGTCATTCTGTTGTAGAGTGCATACCTAGCATTCATAAGGCCCTGGGTACAATCCCTAGCACCACAAAAATGAGGAAAGAATGTGTATCCCTTTTCAAGCACACAAAGAGAACCCTAGTAAATTAAGGAATAATCAAAAAGAACCTTTAACTAATGTGTATGTCATGAGTTTATTCATCATAAATAAGCACATAGTATAAATATATGAAATAGACAACATCAATGAACATGTCATATTTAAATAATAAAAATAATTGATATGATTCTTTTTTTTTTAATTTTTTATTGTGGGTTGTTCAAAACATTACATAGTTCTTGATATATCATATTTCACACTTTGATTCAAGTGGGTTATGAACTCCCACCTTCACCCCTTATACAGATTGCAGAATCACATCAGTTACACATCCATTGATTTACAAATTGCCATACTAGTGTCTGTTGTGCTCCGCTGCCTTTCCCATCCTCCACCCTCCCCCCTCCCCACCTTATGTTTGTTATTTTGAGTCCTTTTACAGATGCATGTAAAATATTTGTGGGTTAAATAATTTGGATTTTAGAGAAGTAGAAAGGAGACAGGAATGTAGATGAAATAAGAAGACCAAGTATTGGTCATTGCTGGCATATGAATTCAGTAGGCATTAATAATATTTTGGTATATGTTTTAAAGTTTGCTTTTAAAAAATATTTTTGAAAAACAAGCTTCAACAGTATGGAGATTCCTTGGAAAGCTGGGAATGGAACCACCATTTGACCCAGCTATTCCCCTTCTTGGTCTATTCCCTAAAGACCTAAAAAGAGCATGCTACAGGGACACTGCTACATC
>NW_026000005.1:6163773-6191279 GCF_001458135.2 Marmota marmota marmota
GGTGGCTGCTGGCCTCCTCTGTGGTCTGACCGGTGTGGAGAACCGAGATGGACCGCTTTCTTCCCCCGTCTCGAACCCAGAATTCAGCCCTGAGTATGGTGCTTGCGCGGCTGGCAGAAACTGCAGCGCTGTAACCCTGCGTCTCTATCCCAGCGCGCGCTGCAGACTCTAGCCGCGGGGCGATTTGCTGAATAAGCAGTGTTACCCTCCGTGCGACAAACCTCTCGCGTTTGAGTCCCCGTAGCCGATCCTCGTGCGATGGAAATCCTTCCTCCAGGTTCCGGAGCACCCCACTATTGCTGGAAATTCCTAACAAGATATCCTTTAGCCGTCCTGACTTGTCATACTCCCACACAGTGAAGCAGTACACGGGGGCAATGCACTCCCCTCGCCGCCATCTTCCTTTGATATGATTCTTTTTTAATCAATAGTTTCTACTTAATTTTTAGCAAGTCTTTCTGCTCTTGAAGAAATTTACAAGAAGTAAATATTTTGTGGTATCCACTTTCTCCTGACAGTAGAAGAGTGTTTACCTTTTAGCCATTGAAATAAGCCATACTCAGAAAATCAAGGCTCGAATGTTTTCTCTGATATGTGGAAGCTAGAGCAAACAAACAAACAAACAAAAAACCCTGCAGTCTTTCTAGTTTTTGATGGTCATTTTATTTCAGTATTGTTTCTTAGTCCCAGACCTAACTTTCAAAAGTGCTTCACATGTTGAGGCTAGAGACTGTCAAACAAACAGTGGAGTAGACTCCCTTACCATCTTGTTTTTAGTTCTGATCCACTACTATGTTTGAAGAAGGTAAGAGTGACACTGTCCCCATTTCTGTTTCTTTTCCACATTAGTAGTACATTAGACATGTAAGGATTCAGTACCCATTAATTCTGCCATATTAGCTGCTAGAAACTATCGACTCAGCCATCCCACCCATGGCAGACCCAAAGTTGTTACTCTGAATTATTTCACTGTCTTTTGGTTCTTTCAGCCTCCTCTCACCAGTGAATAAATTGTTTTAAGTAACTTATTTTTAAATAAGTCGTGTGATTGTTACTATACTAAACAATTTCTGACTAATGCATAGCCTTTGAAGCATTTGCAGTGAAGAAGTTGGAGACAAAGCCCTCTCCCTATATATAGTGTGAGGACCACAGCTCACACTCTGCATCACTATTGACCTACATTGGCAGAGAGACTGTTAACCAAACTGCCCAGATAGAAGATACCCTGATCACCAGTGAGCAAACATTTAGGAAAGTAAAAGTCATCTATGGGACTCAATAACTACTGTGGAAAGATCAAATGGACCACACAGAGAATTGTCATTAATATGACATGAACTGCTAGGAAAACAAAACAAAACAAAACAATGAATCCTTGATTGTATATAACATAGGAATTTAAGAGATAGAAACAAAAGCATACATACATGCACACACACAAACACACACACTCACACAGGCATTCATGTAAGCTCAAGATTTTCTGAATTTTAACCTAATGATTTATAATCTTAAAATTTTTGTAATCAGTATTTTAGTTGATATGGAAGTAGGTTACAGTGGATTTGAATTAGCAACTTGGAAGACAAAATTAATTTACTCAAACTACAGTGTAAAGGAAAAAAATCTCTGCATTTAAAACAAATCTGACAACTAACATTGTGATATACGTAGCTTTAAAATAAATTGGAGTAAATAATACTGATTTTTTAAAGTTAAGTAAAGAATAAAGTATATTATAAGTTCATATTAGAAAAAACTTTCCTGCATTCAGAAAATATGCTGTGGAAAGCACATTTTCAGGCAAGATACACATGCTCATGCCTGAATATGATGTATGTATTCATTAACTCCTGGAACAAAAAAGAGTAGGCTTATTTATAACCATTTAGAAGTTCATAACAAGTTACTTAAATAAGAGTCAGCTTGGCATCATCTGAAACTGACTTGAATTTAGATTTGCTGATTCTTTATCTAAAAATTGAAAATAAGATGATGAGGAAGAAAATCTATAGATTAGAAAGGAAAAAATATATATGCAAGAACCTCATGCCCATCTAAAGCACCATTCATCCATCTAGATGATGAAGTTATTTGGGTAAATATGAAGATTCTAAGAGTAAGTTTGTTATGTAGTCTCCTTGAGAAAGAAACTTAAAGAAATTTTACTGAACTGATAAAGATGAAGAGAACTAAAGTTTATTGCTACATATACATAATTTTGAATTCGATTATGTTAGTATAAATGAAAATGTATAATTGAAGAGGTAAAAATGACCCTTGAAGAGATATTAAAATAATTTTCATCTGCTATTCACTAGTATGTAATAAAAACAGAGCAGTAAAAATATAAGTATTCATTTTTACATATGTATCATTGTAGGAATGAAAAAGAATATCAATCCCAAATTAAAAAAAAAATCTGAAGAGAAGGCAAAAGGGGATCAACTTACCATTGACCAAACAAGCTAATTAGAAGGAAATAAAACAGGTGGATTTTCAAAAAGAAAATAATAATAAAATTAAATTTGTTAATGTTGCATAAAATGTGAATAGACAGAATTTTCCTTTTATATTATATTTTAGTTTTTACCTTGAGAAAATATTAAAAGAGTAATAAGATCAACTATGAGGTTGGATCTAGGAGTTCCTGCTGCTATTGATGCAGCTAGAGGATTAGTATAAGAATAATTGTACATGAGTACTGATAAGTATTTTAAAACTTCTGGATGATGAAGTGTGAGTTTGCAGAATGAGAAAAAAAAAGAATACTGCAGACTTGTTAGAGTGTGCTTTTTTTTTCTCATTTCAGGCAGAATATGTATGAAGATTTTGGTATAGAAAGTGAATTGTAAGGTTCTTTTCTATTATTATGACTTCCAAAAGAGATAAATTATTTTCTGGAGGGTAACAACACCAGTCAAAGGAGCTTTAACCTCAGAATGAACATATCTGAACTATTCAGAGCTGGCATTTATGAGCTCCACTTAAAATTTGACTAAAGCAAGTACAACATATGCAGCCTTTATCAGTAAGGGAGGAAAGAAAGGAATAGTATTGGGTTGATTTCTTAGGTTAATTAATAAGAGGAGCTAGGCATTCGATCTACATCTGTTATTATTAACAGTACCAGTTGGAAGACAGAGATTTGTTTCAGGAATTAAATGTCCTGACCAATTCTTGTAGTCATTGGAAAAGGCAAAGAGCACCCCACCTCTTGAGAACTTTAGAAACCAGCTGGGAAGATGAAGCAACTCTATTAATATGCTAACCAATAAACATATGCCATTCTTGAGTTCATATAAAGAAATTGACTCTGGAAAAATCTTTTTTTTTAGCAATATTGGTAATATTTATTGACTAATCAACAACCAGGGAAATTCATTCAATTTACCGTAATTGACTAATGACATTGGGCCTAACATGCTCAACAATTCCAGCAATTGTTTTCTACTAAGTGTTAATCGTCTATTTGTTTGTTTGTTGTCTATTAGACATTTTTTTTATATTTGTTCTTTCTAGATATAAAAGACACTAGAGTGTATTTTAACATACATACATAGAATAAGTATAACTTGTTCCAATTAGAATCCCATGGAAAATCTCTTAACAACACTGGAAACTGAATTGCCCAATATCAGATTGAAACATTTCTTCCCCAGCAGGAATTTTGGAATGCACATGTTCTCTTTTGCCATGTCTCTATGAAAAATAAAAATGTCATAATGAACTGAACGCACTGGGAAATGTTCTGCAAATTGTAGAGCACAAATTGTGATATGTTTGAAGATTCTTTGGAATTAATGAGCAATAAGGAGTGAAGATTTTCTAGATCTATGATGCTCCGTAGGCATTCATTGACAATCACCCTGTGTTTTCTACAATAATTCACTGCATCTAGCTTCCTGTAAGTCAGACATCCGTTCTTTACTAATATAAGAATAACTCATTTTAGGCTTATTCTATTTTAGTTAAATTTCTGATATACTCATGACTAGGTTTCTGGGATTAAGGGACAGTGCTATAAGGGAGTCTTCAGGCAATAGAAAATAATTCCAGATCATTGGAGATTATGATGAGGGTCATAAAAATGAATAACATGCTGATTTATGCCTTACTCATCTATGGAAAGTACGAGAATGCCAGAGATATCTGCAAGGTATTTTAGAGGTTAGAAACACTTGGAAAATAGGCCAACTTTGTTTGCAGGAATGTGAAGATTCTAGTAGGGTTAATACAGCATCATGTTCTAAAATGTTATTCTATACACTTTATGTTCTCAGTGTCATAATCTACTCTGTGTGGCATGAAACAGGAGGGAATTCGGTCTTAAAATGAAGTCATAGTTGTCTCCACTATTGACATAAGCAACCAATGAACAAAGGATTTCCTACCATAGCTCTATACCACCCCTGACTATGTTTCCAAGTGGGGGAGAAAAGTCACAAAAATAGTAATATGTTTTCTGTATTCCAACAGAAAAAGAATTTAAATAATGTGGCATTTCTTGTACACTTGATTTTGTAGCCTGAGATTCATATTCACTACATGTATGTATTTTGAATTGTGTCCAAGGGACAACACTGGAGACAGTATTTCCTTTAAATTGTATATGGTGTTCACATAGATTTCCTATGTAAATGCCATAATAATGTATTACTTTTTGAAAAACAGGAATCATAGTATCCATATAATCTGACAAGAGTGCAGTAAAAATAAAAATTGGAAGCAAAAAAATTCAGAGCATGCTTCGTTGCTTAAAATATTATCATTTGGAAATTGTTATGTATATGTCTAAGTAATGATTTTTGTTATAAAAGAAATATCAAAAGAAATATTAAAATGTGTTGGAAAGGTAAAACTAAGCAGAACACAAATCTAAGAGTTTAAGAGTCAGCTTCAAATAGTAAACAGAAAAAAAATATAGACTTTGAAGCATTTTCTAGAATATAGACATATAGCATGGGAACTTGACATCCAAGCAGCTCCAATGGATATGATCATGTCTCAGACACACCTGCACATCATCAGTTTTTATATATGCTGATTTGTGTGTTTTCACACAAGTTTAGCTAATATTTCATTGTTAATTAAGCTAATTGAATACTTTGAGCACAGTAAAGTTATCAGTTTACCTAAAATATCATATGGCTTTTGTATATTGTGAGTTAGAAATGCAACAGTCATACCTGGAGCCAGATGTTACTTAAAAAAAAAAAATTACAAACTCATGCACATTCTTTTTCTGCTAGTACTGTTCTCTGTTTGCAGAAAGGATGTATATATTTTCTCCTCATCTTTATTTTTGCTTCTCTTATGCATAATCTATCTTCATGTACACTATTTCCTCTCTAAGACAAAACTCACGTCTCTAAATCCTTATAGATTTTTAGAAAGAGTGATAATATTTAATATTACACTCAAAGTCCAGATTTAAGTTTAAGTGCCAAAATATAAACAGCTTCCCTATTCATGCCATATTGTGTGATTGGTAGTGACAAAAAATTCAGAGCACAGTGCCCTGAATTTGTGTTATAAATACACAATATTTATAATAAAAAGCTAACCAAATATTTGCATGTATCTCAACTATGTCTTACTATAATTTTTTTTAAATTCAGATTTTTAGAAACACCATTCAATTTGCATACTTGTTTTAGCCACTATTCAGGAAAGTTTCTTAATATTACCCTAATTTTTTCTCCCCATCATTTGATACTGACTAAGAGTACATATTAAATTACTTAATGTCATAATTAGCAATTTCCTGGGTGGGCGCCAATGGCTGGATCCTGAATTTTGCTTTTAGGTTTTGTTTTTTATTGTTGTTAAATTTGTATGCAAATATTCAACTGCAGTTCCACTCATAGTAGCCCTAAAGTAGAAACAATCAGACAACATTAACTTTTAAAAGTATAAAACAGGAATGCCTGCATAAGTACATAAAGTAACATGGACTACAGTGGAATGCTACACAGCAATGATAATGAAAGAAATATCAGAGCATTAAGGATCAGGATCGTCTCAAAACACTTATGGTAGTGAAATAAATCAGATACAAAAGACCACATACTAAATAATTCCATTTATATGACGCTTCAGAAACCCCCAAATAAGACAGTGGTTTTGAATGCAAATGGAAACACAGAAGCTTTGGGGTTGATGATATAGTCTACATCATATGTGATGATCTTTGTTACATAACTAATTTCTGTACATTTGTGAAAACTCACCAAACTCTGCATTTAAAGGAGATTAATTTTTCTGTGTATTACTCTACGATAAATACAACTTTTCATAAAGATAATAAGGCGAATAGAGGCCCAGACACTAGACTCAACTGAATCACTTAGGATGGAAATCCAGGATAGAAGTTTCCTGTGATTGTTTTTTCTGATGTAATGTTTTTACAATATGCTACTGTATAATAATTAAGGATCTATCTATTTATCTATGTATATATCCACACATTTTACCATAACAAATAATATCATTTTATATGTATTTGAGTTAAAAAAATTTAGAATTGTTATTCTAATATGTATGTATATTTGAATATATACATGTGTCTATATGTAATACAATGACAATATAAATCCTCAAACATGTAAATATTAATTTCATTTTATTATGACCTAAATAATATGATCTATTACTTCACTAGTGTATGAATTAAGGATGCATTCAGCTTTATAAATGGAAAGCAAAAATGTCCTGAGTTTGTTGGTTGAAGCTTGCAATTCTTATTCACAGTTGTCAGTGTAGATCAATTCTTTCTCTTCCATCTCCCTTGTAGTTTAGACTTTGTCTTCATGCTTTTCACCTCATGGGTATGAGGTGGCTGTTCCCGAATCCAGGCATCATGCCTGTTTTCCAAGAAGGACGACTTGAATGGGAAATGGCTTTTTCATCATGACCTGTTTTCCCTAGACAAAGAGTGAGGACAGGAGCTGAGTCATCTATCTGGGCAGTAAGGTTCTGTGTTACCCTGTAGAATTGCACTGCCAAGACTATCACCACAACTGCACAAGGTAGACAAGGCAGTTATTAATGTGACTTGAGACTGGACAGACTATGGAGGAGAGCAGAGGGCAGGAAAATGGTAGAGAATTGTTCAGGGTAGGTGGTAGGACAACCTGACCACCCTTATTTTTATTCAAAACGAAGTCTTTCAGGGACCTAAATTTATGTGGTGCGACAACTTTTCATGTTTGATTCTAAGATGTTAACTCAAGTATATAGGAAAACAACAACAAAATTAACTTAAGAGAATTTTGAGAAATTTATTGATTTCTTTGAAAGCAAAATGTAATGTAATAGGAAACCAGTATGCTGTGGTCATGGAAATGTACCTCAGTGATCTGTGGCTGCCTTGCCAGAAGCTGAATGTTCACTGGCCCCATTGCTTCTCTTTGAAATCCACATTCCTGCAGAAGTCATGCTTTGCAGGGGCTGCTCTTAATGGCCTGGTATGACTGGGACACTAAGGCAGACCTGTTCCTGTGGGAGATGGTCTTGCCTGAGGGGTAGCTTTGGTTCCAAGAACTTAAAATCTTTTTATTGACTTTCCTCTCTGACATTCTTGTTGAATCTTCCTTAGAATTGCAGGCAGCCTATCCAAAACACTTGAACCCAAGCTTCCTCCTTACGTTTTGTTCTTCCTTTGCAATTGAATCTCCATGGTGGTTTGATGGCTTTCCTGGACTACTCTTTTACTCCCTTTCATTTCCTCTCATGGGCTCTGTCCTAATAAATCTTTTGTAGAGCTCCTCTTGTTTTCAAGTCTATTCTCTATGTATCCAAACTAACACAAATATTCAGAAGTTTCCAATATATTAAAGTAATAAACAATAACAAAAAAACCCATGAAAGGTCAATAAAATAAACATATTTGCTAAGTTTAGCCTAGAGAAAAAAGAAAAAGATTACTGACAATCTAAGTTACAGAAAAAAATAATTGCAGACACCAAGGAGATTAAAAATAAGTTCAGAAACAATTTTATAATGAATTTGAAAATCCACATACTCATTCAATTGTTAATATTGTATTTTCATTTGTTTATGCATTTATTCATTTATTTTTGTGTTTGTGTGTATGTGTATATATACGTGTGTGTGTGTGTGTGTGTATCTGAGTGGGAAACAGAAAATGAACATGGGAAACAGGAAATGAACACAATGAATATATATGTATAAATTTATAAATTGTTTTTTGCACAATATTATGGTTTACATATGAGGTATCCCCAAAAAGTTCATGTGTGAGATAATACAAGAAGGTTCAAAAGTGAAATGATTGGGTTATTATAGCCTTAACCTAAACAGTGCATTTATCCCTTGATAGGGATTAACTGGGCAGTAACTATAGGCAGGTAGAGTGTGGGTGGAAGAGATAGGTCACTGGGTGTGAACCTCTGGGGTTTATATTTTGTTTGTGGTGGGCAGTGCTCTCTGCTACCTGACTCTCTCTTGAGCTTCTTTTCTCTGCCATAGTCTTATATCATAATATGCTGCTTCACTTGGGGCCTAGAGCTTTAGAGTCAGCCCTTACGGATTGAGACCTCTGAATCTGTAAGCCTTATAAATTTTTCCTCCTCTAATTGTTCTTGTCGGGTCTTTTGGTCACAGTGGTAAATAAGCAGACTGAAACACATGGTAAATAGCAGTAAGTGTGAAGGAGTAAAACATAGTACAAAACGATGGTTGTATTGGTGAATGGGTAGAGGCTCCGGAATTTCAGCTGAAATGACTAGGAAGGACTCATTGAAAAAGTGATATTTAAGCATTGACCTCAAAAAAAGGGGGGGGGGAAACGGCCCTATAAATATATTAATTTAACAGAAAGTACATTTGAGACAAAGAGAACTGCAATGCCAAAAGCCTGGGGCAGAAGCACACCCAATGTGCTTGAAAAAAAGCCAGGAAGTTAGCATTGTCACCAGAGAAAACCAGGAGATAGTGTGTTGTGAAGCGTAAGTCAGAGAATCACATTTAGGCCTTGAAGGTGCCGGGAGACTTTCGGAAAAAAAAAAAAATTAGCAATACAAAATGTTTTATATTTAGCAGGGTGCATCTGACTTCTGTGTTGAAACTAGATTGCAGGAGAGGAGAGGTTAAAGCAGAGAAACCCCTTAGAAACCTGCCCAATATCCTTGAGGAGGTTAGTGTGGATTGCAGTAAATCGATAGCAGTGCAGGTTTTGATAAGTTATCATATCTTAATATATTGTAAATTCAAATTTGATGCAGTCTGCCAACACCTTAGATGTGACTTTTGAGAAAACATAATCAAATTTGCCCTTTTTGTCATCTGAGCAATTAAACACTAGATTTTTTATTCATTGATGTGAAAAAGGAGAGACAGAGTGTGTGAAAGAGAGAAAGAATGGTTGGGAAAGGGGCTTTACAAATTTAAATTTGGCAGGTGAAATTTGAGATCCTTTTTGTAGACATTCAACTGAATTGGACAAGTAAGACTTTACTTCTTTTTTTTAAATTTTTTTTCTTTCTTTTAGATATACATGTGAGTAGTTTATTTTGAGATATTGTACATACATGGTGTATGATTTATCCTAATTATGATCCCAATCTTGTGGTAGTACATGATGTGGAGTTTCACAACATCTGTATTCATATTTGAACATAGGAAAGTTATGCCGGATTCATTCTACTACCTTTTCTTTCCCCTCCTTTTCCCTTCATTACTCTTTGTCTATTCCAAAGAACTTCTATCCCAGCCACCCCATCTTGTGTGTTAGCCTCCACATACCAGAGAGAATGGTAGACCTTTGGTTTATAGGACTCGTTTATTTTACTCAGCATGACAGTTTACAGTTCCACCTATTTACTGGTAAGTGCCATATTTTCATTCTTCTTTATAGTTGAATAATATTCCATTGCAAATATATACCACATTTATTTATCCATTCATCTGTTGAAGGGCACATACGATGGTTCCATAGCTTTGCTATTGAGAATTGAGCTGCTATAAACATTGATGTGGTTGCATCACTGTGGTATGCTGATTTTAAGTCCTTTGGAGTCCAAGGATTGATTGGATAACTGGGTCAAATGGTGGTTCCATTCCCAATTTTCTGAGGAATCTCCATACTGCTTTCCAGAGAGGATGCACCAATTTGCAGTCCCACTAGCAAAGTATGAATGTACCTTTTCCCTACATTCTCATCAACATTTATTGTTACGTATATTCTTTTTTTTTTAAAGAGAGAGTGAGAGGGGGAGAGAGAGAGAGAGAGAGAGAGAGAGAGAGAGAGAGAGAATTTTTAATATTTATTTATTTTTTTAGTTATCGGCGGACACAACATCTTTGTTTGTATGTGGTGCTGAGGATCGAACCCGGCCGCAGGCATGCCAGGCGAGCGCGCTACCGCTTGAGCCACATCCCCACCCCCAAATCAGGGATCATTTCTATAGCATGTTACGTATATTCTTGATAATTACTATTCTGATTGCAATTAATGGAATCTCGGTGTAGTTTTAATTTGCATTTATCTAATTTCTAAAGATGTTGAATGTTTTTTTCATATATTTTTTAAACCTCTTGTATTTCTTCTTCTGTGTTGTGCCTGTTCAGTTCCTTTACCCATTCATTGATTGGGTTATTTGTTTTGGTGTTTTTTGGGGGGTGTTAAGTTTTCAAGTTCTTTATATATCCTGGATATTAACGTTCTATCTTGGGTATAGATGGCAAAGATTTTCTCTCACTCTGTATGTTTATTCTTTACATAGTTGATTGTTACCTTTGCTGTTAAGAAGCTTTTTTTAGTTTGATACCCTACCATTTATTGATTCATGATTTTACTTATTGTGCTTTAGGAGTTTTGCTGAGCAAGTCAATTCCTAGGCTGACATGATAGGGAGTTGGGTTAACATTTTCTTCTAGTAGGCACAGGGTCTTTGGTTGAGAAAATAGTTCCCTGATGCACTTTGAGTTGAGTTTTGTGCAGGGTGAGAGATAGGTGTCAAATTTCATTCTACTACATATGGATTTCCAGTTTTTCCAGCACCACTTGTTGAAGAGAATATATTTTCTCCAATGTATGTTTATAGTGCTTATGTCTATATGAAATAACTCTATTTGTGTGTGTTGGTCTATGTGTCTTCCATTCTGTTCCTCCTGCCTCAATTTTCTTGCTAAGTATTTCTTTGGCTATTTTGGGTCTCTTATTTTTCCAAATGAATTTCATGACTACTTTTTTCTATGAAGAACATACTTGGGATTTTAATTCGAACTGCATTAAATCTATATAGACGATTGGTATTGTGGACATTTGGGCAACATTAATTCTGCCTATCTAAGAACATAGAGGATCTTTCCATTTTCTGAGGTCTTCTTTAATTTCTTTCTTTACTATTCAGAAGTTTTTATTGTAGAGTTCTTTCATCTCTTTTGGTAAATCGATTTCCAAGATTTCTTTTTTTAAGGCTATTGTGAATGGAATCATTTCCCCAATTTCTTTTTCAGATGATTCATCATTAGTGTATAGGACTGCAATTGTTTATGGGTGCTACTTTTATATCCTGCTACTTTGCTGGATTCATTTATGAGTTCTAGCAGCTTTCTTGTGGAGCTTTTTGAGTCTTCTAGATGTAGAAATACATCATCAGCAAATAGAAATATTGTGAGCTCTTCTTTTCCTATTCATATTCTCTTATTTTTTTCTTTTGTCTAATTCCTCTGGCTAGGGTTTTAAAAATTATATTGAATGGAAGTGATGAAAGAGGGCATCCTTGTCTTGTTATAGTTTTTAGAGGGAATTCTTCCATTTTTCTCCACTTAAAATGTCATTGGCCTTGAATTTAACATAGATAGTTTTTCCAATATTGAGGTATGTTCTTACTATTTGTTTTTTTTTTTAATTTTTAAGTTTTTTTATTGATTTAAAAAAAAAATAAATGACAGCAGAATGCATTACAATTCTTACTACACATCTACAGCACAATTTTTCATATCTCTGGTTGTATATAAAGTATGTTGATTCCAATTCGTGTCTTCCTACATGTACTTTGGATAATGATGTCTATCACATTCCACCGACCCTGCCCCCTCCCTTTACCTCCCACTCCTCTGCTCTATCTAGAATTCATCTATTCCTCCCATTCTTCCCATACTCCCCCTCCCAACCCCACTATGAGTCAGCCTCCTTATATCAGAGAAAACATTTGGCATTTGGTTTTTGGGGATTGGCTAACTTCACTTAGCATTATCTTCTCTAACTCCATCCATTTACCTGCAAATGCCATGATTTTATTCTCTTTTATTGCTGAGTAAAATTCCATTGTGTATATATGCCACTTTTTTTTATCCATTCATCCACTGAGGGGCTTCTAGGTTGGCTTCACAATTTAGCTATTGTGAATTGTGCTGCTATAAACATTGATGTGGCTGTGTCCCTGTGGTATGCGGTTTTTTTTTTGTTCTACCATGTTACAGTTCCAAGATGGTTCTTGCATTGGCTCTCCAGGGATGATTGATAAACTCAGGGAACTTTTTTTTTTTTTAAGATTTATTTAATGAATCCAATAGTCTCTGGTTCATCTAGGGGAGATTGCCCCTCAAGTCTCAGGAGTTTTCATCTAATCCTTGGGCCGATGCAGTATTCCTGCTACTGAATTTTGGGTTGTGCAACTAGGAGAAATGTTGCCACACCCTAATCCTCTGTGTTGCCCACTCACAAATAAGCTTTAATTAACCATGTCTAGAGTTCACAGGAGAAGTTTGAATATTTATATTTGGGAGTCATTTTAATTTTGATGTTATTTAATTAAAGTGAGATAACTACATACATTTAAAAAATGAACACACATTTTAAAAAATGAAAATAAAAGGAGTCTAGGAAAAGAGACTCTGTTTGCAGAAAATGTGATCTGGGTGGGGAGAAGGAAGAAGGAACGTGGAAAGAAGGAAGAACTGGAAAATTGTGGAATCTAAGGAAACATAGAAATTATTTTGTCAATGAGAGTCTTGGTATATGTTAAGCACTGGTGAGTCAAATAAAGGGAACAGAGGGAACTAATACTGAAAGTGGCCAATGATAAATGACTTAGAGCATTTCTGGTGACAGAATTTAGTTTTTGTTTATGTTATAGCTGACTGTGTCACATTTAAATTTATAATATATTAAGATAGGATTACTTATCAAAACCTGAACTGCCACCAACTTGCCACCATCCACACTACCTCCTCGAGAATATTGGAGCAGCTTCCAATGGTTTTCCCTGCTTTAGCCTCTGGTCCCATTCAATCCAGTTTCAACACAGAAGTCAGAAGCATCTGCTAAATTTTTGGTAAAGCGATTTCCTGTTTAGAAAAATTGGGAGGAAAGAAACTGAGGACAACACATATGTGAAAGGGCTTTAAGCAGTCTTCCTTAACATTGGAGGCAGGCATAGAGTCCAGTCGCTGTAGAGGAAAGTCAGGGAAAGGAAAAAAATTTGAGGGAGAATTATACTAGCTTATTGTAAATTGATAAATGATTCAATGAAGAATAAATGAATTGAAAATTAAGGAGTTTTTATAGCAGTGTTTTTGAGTAGCCAGGCAGGAACAGGAGGAAAATACAAACAGATGCTGGAGCAGAGCATTGACTGCTCATCTTTATCCTTCCAACTACTGATTTTGTGCACAGATATAGTAGACCCTGCATGTTCTTCCTCAAACTTTTCTAGTGCTGTAGAAGATTCTCTGCTAAAACAAGGCATGACCTGCAGGTGTTGAGATAGTGGGAATGAAACAAGGTGCAAGAGTGATATATCAGGAGATAACCTTGGATGGACCGAATATGGGTCAATGCTCCATCTTCTATTGTTACTGTGAAACAGTTCTGAGATACCTCACACAAACTTTTGAAAGAATGGCCAGCGGATTGATCCCGTATGTCCAGAGCAGTAACAAGCTCCTCTAAATGCTTTTGTTAGCATTGCTCTTTCCCTGTTCTTTACTTTCTCGTTTCTTTACTTTTTTTCCTAAGAACATTTCCAAACAGACTGCCAAGAAGTCTACTGTTTTAAGGTCTGTTTTGGGGAAAAAAGGTGAAATAAGACAGTGGCTTCATCTTAAGAATAAGGACAGGTAATATCTAATTCTGGAAATGATGAAAAATGTAGGCACAGACAAAGGTCTGAGGTTGGTATGAAAGTCAGAAGTTGTGTACTTTTAATGTTCCTTTGTTCTCATTGAGACAGAAAGAAACTGATATGCTGAGCACGAAGATGTGTTGCAGTTTAGAAGAAAAAAATATATATATATATAAAGTGATCACTGGAACAGTGGTAGAAAGAATGCATTAGCAAAATGTGGTATAATTTCTGGATGCTATAGAGGACCCACTCGAATCAGTGATCATGAACCATAAAAATATTCTGATTTATATTTTTATTATGTACCAGCTGCTTACTCTGCCTACAGCACATATCATTCAATCTCTTTCTAATATCCGCCTTTATATAGACAGCACTTTAGAACTTATTTCAATTGTGGTATTTAAAACTAATATAGAATGATTCCTCACATCCACAAATCTCCGATTGAAGAAACAGAAGAAACTGCTTAAAGTGTTGTTTAAATCAACCACCTATCATTTTGATATAGCTAGTATGAAAGAAAGAATGTCAAAAAGTAAAATATTTAAAATAGTCAAAAGGTAAACTATAAACAATTATTGTATACTTAATATAAACCACGTTCACTCTTAATTTTAAATTACTATTAGTAGTAGTAGTAGTAGTAGTAGTAGTAGCAAGGATTGAACCCAGGGATATTTAACCACTGAGTGACATCCCCAGTCCTTTTTATTTTTTATTTTGAGACAAGGTTTTGCTAAGTTATTGAGGTTGACTTTGAACTTACAATCCTCTTTCCTTAAAGGTGTGCACTGCCATGCCTGACTTTGATGCAAGTATCTTTTCATGAGGAACACTCAAATGATAGATTACATTTTCTCCATGTGTATAATAAAAACATGGAGTTGATATAAAAATAGGCAAATTGTCATTGTTAAAATGAGTAAACATTTGTTATCATGTTTACAAATCTTTGACTATCTTGGGATAAGTTTAATTCAGTGAGAATACTGAAGTCAGAGAAGACATCTTTATGAAATCTCTTGTTCCACTTGACAAAGACACTTCCCAATACAATTCCTTCCTAGGGAAGAAGCTGGAGAAAGGAATGAAAAGATGTCTGACCTACCCTTTAAGGCTTTAGTTTGGGACTGACACACTTCACATTCCTCTGGCCAAAGTAAGTGGAGAAAGAGACAAGGGGTATAAGAAGGGAAGAAAAAATGGTAACTGTAACTATTTGGTCCACTATCCCTTACATGTTACCACCCCTTATAAAATTTATTTTAACTTATTCACAATAACAAGAAAACCTCTGTGCAACTATTTGTGTGATGATGTTTCTCTTGATAGGCTGCCTGTAATGGCTTTCCAATCACACCTACCTCAGAACCTAAGGTAAGATTCAAATTTAGTAAATATATTTTGTTTTACTACCAATAGTTACCAAAGTAATTTTTGATCAAAGCACAGTTAACTGAGATAATTGAACTGGGGTATTGTAAAATGAAAGGAAGAAATAAAGACCTAGCAGATATATAGCTCAGTAGTATTTGTGAAGATAGATAGAAAAAGGTAATTTTTGGTGTGCAATATGTTTAAGGATATGCAGAAGCAAAGAACACTTACAATAAAGTAAGAACATACTTGACAGTATGATTTTACAAAACAAAACAAAAAGAAAATGAAAAAGGAACAGAGGAAAGAAGGAAGGAAAGAAGGCAAAGGGGGGATGTACAGAGGGAGGAAGACAGTATAGTAAGGGTGTAGTAATTGTGTTCTAAGGATGTGTGTTTTGTTAAATGAACACTTCCAATTTTCCACATACATTTAGTTCAAAAAAGGTATTAAGTTTTACTTTAAGAGATCTGGGGACATGTTAGGTCTTTGACATTTTTCCTGTATTGTATTATACAGTTATGTTTATATATTTAACTACATGATTTTTCTTTGTATTTTGATCTACTTTCCTAAATAGTTTTACTGAGTTAGGCAAAAAATAGTTTTCCCTTTCTGTTACAACTCTTATTGTCTGTATTTTGTGTTGCTTTTAAAATATTGTTTTAGTAATCCACATCAGCCTCTTGCAATGATTGAGCCCATCTTTTAAAATACATTAAAAAAAAGCTGAAAAACTGACACTTCTGAAACTTTATTGTTGACACACAAACTCTGGGTTACACGAAATTTACCCAGAAAACAGATGTCTCAATTTTGCTTTGATTGGAAATTATGCTTTGATTTCATTGTGTCTTGACTGGTCATTTTCCTTAAATTTCCACTAATTCTTTTAAAACTCTGTACTCTATTCATGTTCTTTTCCTGTATTTATGTTATATAATACATATTCTATCATAATTTCAGGAGGAAAATCAATGTGTTTGTGATTTTAAAATGCAAAAATATTAACATGCACAGATTTTCCTCTTCTGGATTTTTCTCTTTATAAAAGGCAAATAAGATCCCTTGACATTAATTAAGTTGTTAAATTTCTCAAGGGCATTTCTGTCAAAACTGGTAATAACTTCACAGGTACATAATTATATTAAGTTCTCTCTCAATCTAGTGCCTACCAGGGACTTGTTCATTTTGGAAATGTAAAAATCCAAAGGAGATGGCTAAGGTAAGCTTTACTTCCTGTTATTGAATCCTTAATGTTATCCTTCTTGGCTCCTTAATCTTATCCTCAGTTTGTGGAAAAATCTATCTACTTGATTTTGTTATTAAATTACTATGTGGTATCTTACCACATCTAAAGCACCTACTAAGAAGATAGCATGTATATTTCAAGGCAATTTCAAGTATTAATTCAACATAATGTGAGAAGTAATTTATAAGAATGCTCCAGAAGCAGCTGAATCAACAAGCAATGTTTTTACCTATTATTTCAGCATGATGAAAAGCAATATCTTCAAATATTTAGTAGTTTAAAGAAATGATTTCCCTGGTGTTCATTTTCAAAACAAAATTCCAAAACTGTTAGAAGCTGAGCCAACCATAAAATAGTCAGTTGCCCTCACGGCATTTAGATAAATGGTAGCAAGACACATATAAAGGTCATTTTATGTGCGTGAAGGCCAAGGCATTTTTATTTTCTCTCATAAATCAAAAACTGTTTGATATCTCAGCTATGTACACTTACAATGTTAAGAAGCATATTGTAATACAGACTGTTGTTTTGTTTTTCAACATTAGCTGGATATGCAAGTGAGGAGAGAGAGAAAAAGAGAGAGAAGGTTGGGGGCAGAGAGAGAAATTACTTTTGCATAGCAACCTCTTGTGCATTAGACAATGCAGATTCAATAAAAGGAGTGAGTAGGGTGTAGCACTGGGAATCCATTGTTAGCATGATGTTGAATTCCATGGAGGCATGCTGCATTGCAATAGATGAACTTTAGTCTACCTGTTAGACACAAGTCAGTGCAAGTGAGGATTTCTGTAACAAAACTGAAGCAACAACCTCCTTGTCCCATCTCAGGGCATAGCCCCTCTCCTCTTGGTAATGCCATCTCAAGAAATTAGAGGAAACTCAGTATCACTGACAAATTACTGTATGCAGTACAAAGTGCAGAGACCCCAAAGAAAACACTATGAACATTCCAGATCATACTTTCATGGCCCTATTTTTCTAAAGATACTTAAGTGATTCAATTTCTGCTAGAAATCACAACAGTCAAGATCAAAGTCATTATTTATCATTTAGCATATTATATGACTTGAACCTAGACTCCATAGTTTCTTATAAATCCATGTGTTCTCTATGCCAATTCTCTTTTTTTCTCTCTCTAAAACCTCTGCACCATGGCTTCTTGGACTTACTCACTTCTCTTTTCCAGCACCAGCACTTTTATCCTTGACCCTGTCAGAGCATCTCCATGTAGTCTCACCAAACTAACTCTCATTATCCTCTGCAAAAATTCTTCAGTAGCCTTCTAGAGCTAGCCTTTTTCTTCTCGAATGAAACAAAAAAGAAAAAAAAAAAGAGAAAAGTTTTCCCTTTTCACTTTCACTGATACTTCCAGAGAGTCACATCTACTTTTCCTACCCTGAATTAAAAAAAAATAAAAATGAAAATAACCATATGGATCTGGATTATAAGCCAACATTGTCTGATTGATGTTAGAAAACAGGTCTTATGCCAATGACTGTAAGATTCCTCAGCAAACAACACCTAAACAGAACATGATTAGGAGGATGAAGGATGGCACACTTATGAAGTCATAAATGTGCCAAATATTATGAAAAAGTCAAAAAATACAGGGAAAACAGGGTATTTCCTTACTATGTTTATGATAAAAGTTTGGCTTTATCTAATCAAATTTGCAGGGAATGAACCACTAACTTAAGCAAAATGCAAAAAAAAAAAAATCAACTTAATTTATAGAGTGGAATACAACATGTATACAGATAAATATATAATAAAACCAAATTCTGTAAGGATGCCATGTGTCTTTAATTATTCAGTAATTGGTATACTTTTAAAACTTAAAATAAAAGAAACCTTATTAAGCTAAACAATTAGAGCCAAGATGTTAGAAAGTTGTTTCAATTTATGTAAATCTTAAGAAATCTTATGTTAATACGCTTTGAGAAAAAATTATTATTTGCCTTTAAAGGTCTTAAAATAGTTAATTAATATTTAACAGTGTGAAACTGGGCAAAAACAATAATTGGTTATAGTAAGCATAATATATACTAATATTTATTATATTCATAACCACCAAAGGAAGTAAGTTTCAAAATATATTCTGAGTCATTATAGGTTTATATTATACATGTAAAATATTATATCTATATATAGATGTGTAATTCATTGTCAATAATAAATGTGCTATTATAATTACTTTGAGGATAATATCATTACTTTTGTTGCCTTATTATCTGATTTTCTTTTTTTCTAACTTCTTAATTTTCTTCATAATTTCCTCAGACTCAAACACCCTCTCATATATTTTACTGTTATAAATAGTAGGCTGAAATATCTCCAACTATTAACCAAGCACCTACTACCAAAGTGTGTGACTTAACAATCTTCATGATTGGAAATGCATTGAGAAAGTATTTTTAAAACATAAATGAATAAGGTATCTTCCTCCATATATTAAAAAAAATTCAAATCGTTTGTTAAAATTCAGCATTTTTTTTGACCAGGTTATTCTGGAGAATGACACCAATGTCCACTAGGAATCAGCACATAAAGAGATAGAAGGTAAGTAGGAAGAAAATATGCCCCATCATTAATGGAGGAAGAGAATCTAATGAGAAATATGACCTGATTGAAGTTGATCTTAGGTTCATTTTTTTAACTTTGAAACCTTGAATTATAAATAATTAATAGCAAACTTCCTTCTGAGGTCTTTCTGTCTGCTAATGTCAGTAAGATGCTGAAATCAGTCGCCAGTGACCATTTCTGTTTCCTTCATGTTTTTCTTTAGCACCTGCTCCAATTATTGAATTTTTAAGTTTATGAAAATATTTTTTAAAATCCTCTGAAATTGCAATGTTGTTGCAATTAAAGCCACATGCAATTTAAATGAGTTGCTCATCACTGATAGAATTTTTAAAATATTGGATGAACTCATGATTAGCTATCTTTGGGGTTATTACTTATATAAAGGAAATTTTTTAAAAAGCAGTCTGTTATGCTCAGCTTCATAGTTTATGCATTTTGAGTAGCAAATGAAACATTTAGAAAATATTGACTTTAAATATTTTTCTTTGTATTTTTTATGATTATAGTTATACAATATTCAATTTCAGAGTTACAAAACATTATAAGAATATGCTTTTTACCTAGGTTTTCCAAAGGTCAATATTTTTACTTAACATATTCTTGAATAATTTTAAAAAAGCATTTGAAAATAATATTGACAGGGTCCTTATTTATCTTAAATATTCTATTTTTTGTTTTCTAAAATCAAGACACTACTTAACTTAATTTTCATCCAGTTATCATAATCATAAAATTAACAAAGATGGAATAATTTATAATCCTCAGCACTTAACAGAGTTGGCAATTACTCCAATAGTGTTTGTACTAGAAAAAAGAAACTTCCAGATTATGAATTTCATATTAAGTTGCTGTGTTTTTCAGTTTTCTTAATGAACAAACATGTTTCTTTTATGAGTGTCATGAAATTGTCATTTTCAAAGAGGGCCAGTTATTTTATAAAATTTTCTTTAGATATGACCTTATTTATTCTTTTCCAATGATCAGATTGTACCTATAAGTGTTTTTGAAAAGTATCACACATTTAGGATGCTTCCTGTTGGTTCATGCATTTATAGTCACTGACTAGTTGTGATTACTTCATTAAGGCAGTGTATCATTCTCTTCATTGTAAGGACACAATTTTTCTTATTGTAATTAATAAACATTTTATGTCAGAGTGTTTGTAGAGCCTATATAAATATCTCATTATTCTCCCAAATTTAAGCACTAGTTTTGGCTCTCATTCATAATGTTTCCTGAATCAATATAATTATGAGAATCAGGTGATTCTAGTAGTGGGGCAAGAAAAGTAAAAACTATGCCTGTAATATATTTATTGTGCCAGAAGGAAACAAGAGTATCCTAGATTGATGAGTATATATCAGAGAATGCAAAGACCACTTAAAGGGGTTCTCACAGGGCAAACTTGGGACAATTTGGGCATTGAAATAGTGCTATTAAATAATTCTAATTCATTGAATAGAATAAGAATCAATAACATTCTTGAATAGAATAAGAATCAATGAGATTCTAATTCATTTTGAGATTAAGAAGGGCTTTTTAAAATGGAAGATATTCAATCAATAAGTATAGAAAGAATGATGGGTTCTAAAAGTAGGCATATGAAATGAGTTTTATTAAAGAGCAACACCCATACTGGGGTTTCAGAGAAAAGGAGTTTCATGAGAGAATGCAAATTTTGCATATCTTGGTTTATAGGGACGCTAAAGAAGAATTTTGCATGCTTTAAAATTTTGTTGAATAATAATTTTTCAATTATTATTAATCAATTAGGTATTGATGTAACTTGGCACGCTATTCCTGGTGTATTTGAAGTCAAGTAAGAAGTAAGGCATGGAGTGTCATAACCAGGAATACCAGAGAATGGACTTTAATGAGAAGCCATCAAAGATGATGCAGTTTACTGTTTTCCCACTAGCATGATGTTATAACCCGACTAGAATTCAGAATTATTTCCACATTTCTCCAAGTGATGCTAAATATACAAATATAAGAGTACAGGACTATCCATCTCCCTCTTTATTCCCATCATGGTTTAGAGAATACTGCCTCTAAGGAAAACAGGGACCTATTAGTTTTCACTTGAAACCTACTGGTTTCAAGGGCCTAATCAACGTTACTCTAAGTAACAATATATCAGACTTAGGGAGGTTTCCTATAGTTGTATTGACTGTGTCTACACAAAAGCAAAACACACTTAGTGAACTGTAGCAAATACAGGCAAAAATGTTCATTATTTTCTTGGATTGACAGGTCTATCTTCCTTGAAAAAAAAAAACATAAAAAGAAAGCTTTATTGCATTTAAGAAATGAATTTTGCCAGGCATAAAGATACTCTCACTAGCAGGAGTTGGGCCAAATAATATTTAAATGGAGTTTCATACACTGGCATTGAAGTAGGAAAGAGGAGAAAAGACTGTGACTAGGCCATTGCATCTTATCTTGACCCAAACATTATGAAAGGCACAAAGGATCTAGTCCTATAGGGTGACCATATATTACCTAGATGAAACATTATTTTTCCAAAAAATGATGCTGAGTGGCTGATGGAAAATGAGTGACTAGCAGAAATTGTGGTGTAGAATTAGGATAAAGGATTTTGCATGCTTCAAAATTTTATTGAATAATAATTTGTCAATTATTATTAATTGACTAGGGTAAAACATTCTCCCTTTGTACCTTTCCTCTTTCTGTTCCAGCCACAGTTATCTTCAGTTCATCACAACACAGCACAGCTCAAGGATAGTACATGCTATTGGTTCCCAGAACACTACTCCTCCTTTTAACACCCTTCCTTTTCACCTATGTGGTTACTGTATATTTTAAAAATCTCAGTTTTAATTATTTTATTTTTAAGACTTCTCTAATCTTCATAACCAGGTCATATTTCATTTGAAACAAGATGTCATTTAATAGTTACATTCATATATTGATTATCACTGCATTTTATGATTAATGAGGTTTTTTTGTTGTTTGTTTGTTTTTATGAATGGTTATCTCATCACTGCCCCATAAATTCCAGGAAATTATTTTGTATGTGTGCCTGTGTGTGTGTGTGTGTATGTGTGTGTGTTCTGTTTTTTCCCCCCTTCACTTTCTTGCTCTTCTCTGGGACCTAGAGTATTTCCCAGCACACAATATATCCTAATTAATGACTAGTTGAATAAAACCTAGTTGGAGGATGATTATCATGGATCTAGAAATAAAAGCTGATGATGCATAATTAGGAAGAAGAGTTAAGAAAATAACTGCTAAGGCAATTCCATTCATTTACAAGATGATTTCTATCATGTGTACAATATCTCTTAAGGAGCCAACTATGGCACTATAATCTAAGTAAATAACAAGACATGAAAATGTTTTAAAATTTATGGAAATGAAACAATCTTTTATTTATTACTATAATACTTTTACAGTTATTCATATGTTTGTGTTACTTCTTCTAATGTGACCTTTTAAGGTATAAGTTTTAATTCCATTATGGATGAAGAATTTCTGTTTTGGAAACACTAAGGATTTTATTCAAAATCACACTATTAATTCAGCATTAGCTCAAACCCAGGTGCTTCTGATGCCCACTTGTGATTTTGGTGCTGGATAGATATTGAAGCAGGGTCCATCAGTGTTTTGGTTTATATAATTTATTAGTGATATATTGGCATATGGAATTTTTAATAACTAATTGTTGCTTAAATTGTAATTTGTTCCATTCTCCTAACTCTGCCAAAGAATAACTTTTTCGCTTTGATTTCAAAATGGAAACATGGAAATAAAAAAATTGTAAAATTATTTTCATGTAAGTTCTGCTTGTCATTAACTGTCATATTAAAATTGTGCTACCATGACAAACATCACTGATTCACATATTATCATGAAGACCAGATTATATTTTTAAGAATCAATTTATGTTTTCTAACTTCAAAAGAAAATGATTATTGATTCTGGAGACTAAATAACAAGTAAAAAGTAATGTTTGCTAGCCAAATTGTAACTTCATACTGACAATGCATAAATATATTCTATTATATTCTTGATTCCTTTTTATCTTTCCTGTACTTACCGTATGGTCCTTAATTATTTCAAATATACTGCAGTGAATGTGCTTATTATATGTTTATATATGGTATGTAGTGACTAAAGTTTAAAAATAAACATTTATAGAAAGTTGTTTGTTCCTAAGCAAGACTATTATCAATTGAAGCAACAATTATATTTCACAATATCCAAGTGATTTTTAAAATAAGCAATATGGTAATATAAAATCTCCATATTTCCAGCCAACTGATTAGTGCTGAATATTGTAATAGGTCTTTATAGTAATTCAAATTGTACATATACCCAGAAATGCTTTTCTAATATTCACAACAAGTAAAATTTCCACAAAACAATTATTAAACATTCATTATATCTCCAAATTTAATGCTTAGAAAACTTCTGTTTTATCATTATGTAGTTAAAATACATTGATTCTCCCCTATCTTCATGCATTTGATATATTTTATATCTTTTTTTTCCCTAAGAAGCCTGAGAAACCAGGCCATTTCTTTGTTTGATACATTTATAGTATATTAAATTTCTACCTTCATAATTTATTAATATCCTACATTTGTATAATTCTCTTTAGATTGCCCAGTGACTTCACTACATCTATCTCTTTCTATCACAATAATCCTATTGTAAGTAGGAAAGAAATCTTTTCCTTTTTACCATTTAGGAAATTAATACTTAGAAAGATTAAAAGATTGCCCAAGGTCAGATGAGGAGTAATGTTGGTAATCTTAACCTTGAATCCAGTTTCTCTTCTTTTGAATCCAGGGATTTTGCCTGTTATCACAAGCTGCTTTTTATTAAATTTTGTAAGGTCAAATCTTCCTTCTATCTTAATCTCACAGAAATCCCCTTTATCCAAATAAACATTCAATTTTAATTTCATGATTCATTTAGAATCCAGTGCAAGTTATTTTATTAGACAGTTAGGGCTTTATACAGTTGTTTAATTTATTCAGTTTATTTTTAAATATCCATTAAGTGCTAGAAGAAAGGATAAATAAACTCAACCCATGTTTGCAATCATCACACAGCTATAGAAATGATTACTGTTATGAGAAGAATATGCAAAGTGCACTGGGAGCCTGTAGAGCTGCAGTACATGTACAAGTACCTGGGGAAAAGGGGAGTGTTCTCCAGAGTCTTTGGGTGGGGAGCTATTCATCAGATGGATATATGGGTTAATATGGGGGCTTCATAAACAGAATGAGCCACTCCTGCAAAAGCACAGATTAATGAAGAGCAAAAGGGAAGAGTTTAACATAGTTTCACTATGATTTAAGTGATAGCAAGAGTGAGCTGTAAGCAAAAGGCTTGACCCATTGGCATGAAATTTTATGGGCGAGTGAGTCTCACGCACTGTTACCCTACAGACAATGTATTGCATTCACTGAGGAGGATGCTGTGCAAGGTGTTAGCAACAGTGGAGTAAGAAGGCTAAACAATCAGAGAAATGGTGCAGAATTTGAAGATATTTAAGATTTAGAATTTATGATTAATTGGATGTATTTTTAAAGATGTTTAAGTGACATGTTCAAAAAACCCAATTCCTGGCAGTGTAAGAAATAAGAGTCTTTTACTAGTGCATTTTACTTGCATTTCCAAAGGCTGACTTTGACTTTCCGATGAGGTGAAACCCATTACCATGACTCTATAGGAATGCTGTGCTCTGTTCTCAAAGTCTGGGCTTTATTTTCAAGTAATAACATGAGGTTATTGCTGTGACTCTAGCATGAAAATTATGATGCTTTATCCTATGATATCGCTGAAATAGGGACATTTTTCCCATTCTGGACTAACCACTAGATATGAAATAGCCTTCAATAATCCTAGATCACATCTCTCCTCATAATGACAATGTGGGATCACTCGATTTTCAGGCCTACCACAGTTACAGTGAGCATGGAATTGTGGTTCCTTACCTCATTAACTCTTGAATTTTCAATTCATCCAATATTACAATGAAATTGATATATGTCAATTAAAGTAGGATTGAAAATCACAATCTAGAGCTTATTTATTCTTTATATGTTTGTTCATTTATATATATACACATTTTCAAATGCTCTAATTATTCATCTGTTACTTTTATCAAAAGAATATAATTTTAATAAAACATAATACTTATTTCAAAATTACCCTAAGTGTAGAAGTTGTGGCTCAATTTAAGTTTTTGCAGGTGTTCTGCATCTGGAACACTGAGGCTTAATGAACTAAAAGAAGAGGTGCAGACTGAAAATGGCAGGCTTGAGGCAAAAGCTTAGAAAGACTTCTGAGTTTTGGGATTACTAAGTAACCAGGAAGATTATACATTGTACATAAAAACAGGGATGCAAGAAGATACCCATGTGCCCATGGAACACTTGAATGGTAATGTTTTTAGGAAGCATATTGCTGCATTTTTAATACAGAAGAGAAATCCATGATAGTGAAACTCTGAAGACTACATGATTGTTGAAATCATGGATACAAGTGAGATTTCCAGGTACATTGTGTAGAGTGAAAAGACACTTCCATAAAAATCAATAGCATAATATCTTTGCTTTTATATTTTTTCCAAACTCTTCATAGAAAGCCAAGACAAAAGCTTTTCCCCATATATTTTATAAGTAGCACCAAGATTCAAAACCATAATATACTCCAGTATCAGTATATATAAGGAATCACTTTTAAACAAAATCAAGATTACTTATACTTGGAAAATGAAATCCTACATTCTCATAAATATAATGCCTGATTTGTGTGTGTGTGTGTGTGTGTATACACCTGCCTTCCTTTTCAAAAACACTCAACAAACTGTTAATAGTAGAGAAAATACAATGAAGAAGGAGGTAATCTTGTTTTTCATTTAATACTTCTATAGACTTCAAAATTATTTTATTTCTTTCTTAAAGAACAGGGTTTGTTTCCCTTTTTTTATTGGTGAATTATAATCATTCCAAATAATGGGATTTGTTGTGATATATTCACATGTGCCCACAATTTGGTTAATTTCTTTGGCTCTGCTTTCCCTGTATTCCTCCCTCCACATAATCACCATTCTTTATACTAATGGTCTCCCTTTTATTTTCATGAATCTCATACCCCCACTCTCCTTTAGAAGCTTCATTCCTAGACTTTTTTTTTTTTTTTTTTTTTTTTTGAGACACAGTCTTCCTAAATTGCTGAGGCTGATCTCAAACCTGTGATCCTGCTGCCTCAGCCACCTGAATCTCTGGGATTACAGGAGAGCTACCAAGGCTTGCTATGAAAATCCCCTTTCAAACCCTATTTTTCTCTCTGCTTCCAATGAAAACATGTGAATGTTGAATTTCTGACAATAGCTTATTTTACTTAACATGATGCTCTCCAGTTTCATTTATTTTCCTGCAACTGTCATAATTTTATTCTTCTTTATAAGTAAGGCTTTCTTGTGTAGATTGTAGACATACCAAATTTTCTTTGTCTATTCATCTGTTGACAGTCTCCTAACCTGGTTTCACAACTTGGCTATCATGAATTACACTGCTATAAACATGGATATGCACATATTGCTATAGCAGGCTGACTTTAGTTCTTTTGTATGAACACTAAGGAGTGCCATAGCTAGTCTTTGGGGAGACCCCCAGA
The DNA here is from genome assembly GCF_001458135.2 of Marmota marmota marmota. Classification (NCBI taxonomy): domain Eukaryota; kingdom Metazoa; phylum Chordata; class Mammalia; order Rodentia; family Sciuridae; genus Marmota; species Marmota marmota. Next base: position 6,190,747 of record NW_026000005.1, read on the forward strand.
AGGATTTCCATAGATGTTGTATTAATTATAATTATTATGTTAATTATAATCTGCTCAACAGCATATAAATGTTCTATTTTCTCCACATCCTCTCTGGCATTTTTTATTTGTATTCTTGATGATTATAGTTTGAACAGGAGTGAAACAATTGATGTGAACTTTACTTGATTTAGGACAAAAAAATTAAAAGAAAATATTAGAATAAAAATATTTGGGGGAATTAAATTATGAATTGATTTCTACTTTGAGAAAGAAAATTATAGTTATAATAAAAATGGACATTTATCTAATAGCTCTTGTTAATTAGCACTAACACCAATGTCACAGTCAGAGAGATGCTGTAGAAAAGGAAAGAAAAAGAGAACTGAGACAAAAAGGGAGATCAGAGAGATTCCAGGTATGAGACATAATTGATCCACTATTGCTGGCTGGCTTTGGATTTGGGGACCATAAGCCAAGTAATGTATATATATATTAGAATATATATTTGGGGACCATAAGCCAAGTAATGTATATATATATATATATATATA
>NW_026000005.1:6198114-6248671 GCF_001458135.2 Marmota marmota marmota
TCTCAATTGAGTTTTTAAGTTGGTTTATTGCTTCCTGCATTTCTAGGATTTCTGTTTGTTTGTTTTTTATAACCTCTATCTCCCTGTATAGTTTATCTTTTGCTTCCTGGATTTGTTTGTGTAATTCATTGTCAAAGTGATCTTTCATTGTCTGATTTTGCTGTCTAATGTCTTCCTTGAGACTCCAGATCATCTGAAGCATGTATATCCTGAATTCTTTATCTGACATTCCATCTGCTGCAGCTGTTACCTCTTCTAAAGTTGAGTTGACCTGCATTGCTTGTGGTCCTTTCTTTCCTTGTTTTTTCATACTGCTTGCGTTTCTTTCTGCTTGGTGAAACTGTTGTGCTATTGAATTATCCCCCTATATATTTATATTGCTCTTGTATAGTTGAAAAGTCTCTTTTGCAGGGTCGGGCGGCGGTCTGCCTACCTTGCAGGCAAGGGCGGCAGCTCTGCTCTGCCCCTACTCCAAATGGGGTGATGTGTGTACCACGCTGGCAGGTCGCTGGGCCTGTTCTGCCGGTTGGTCGCAGGTCTGCCTACCTTGCGGGCACGGGCGGCGGCTCTGCTCTGCCCCTCTGGGTTGATGACAAAGTGAGAGAGACTCGGATGTTTGTGACTCACTTTCTTTACCAGGAGACCAACTGTTTCTGTCGCCGCTGGTATCGATGAAATTCTCTCCTCCGTCGCTTTCTGATGACATCAGATCTGTGCCATGTTGGTATCCCATGCGAATGGCAGCATTTCGTTCCCTTTGCCGGGTGACCAAAGCAACGGGTGAGTCCTGACAGGCCCTCACAAGCCCCGTCTCAATCCTGTTGCCACTGCCTATGAAGGCTCGGTTGGTATTTACCTCCACAGTATTCAGCAAGACCCGGACCGAGAAGCAGTTTCCGTGGGTTCTTTAGCCCTGGGCCAGATCAGTTCTGGGAGCCGGAATTCGGCCGCTCCATGCTCGGTGTATGTTCTGATAGGAGCAGGCTCCAAGAAGCAGTTTCCGCGGGTTATTTAGCACTGAGCCTGAGTAATTTGCGAGCCGCAGGCGAATGGCAGCCTGAAATTCTTCTTTCTTTTTTTTTTAGAGAGAGAGAGAGAGAGAGAGAGAGAGAACTTTTTAATATTTATTTTTCAGTTTTTGGTGGATACAACATCTTTATTTTATTTTTATGTGGTGCTGAGGATCAAACCCAGCGCCCCGCGCATGTCAGGCAAGCGTGTTACCACTTGAGCCACATCCCCAGCCCCTATTTTCTTTCTTTCTTTCTTTCTTTCTTTTTTTTTTTTTGGTTCTCTGACCTCATGTTCATTGTGTTGGCTGTGTTCAGTTTTACTTTCTGGTTGGTTTTTTTTTTTTTTGGATTGATTTCTTTTCAATGCATTTTTCCAAGTTGTTGCTGTTGTTGTTTTTTAAGTTTTACATTGTGTCTGCATTACTTGATGGTTACTCAGGGAATGTAAACACATACATTTAACAATTCAACATCTAAACATTTTCCACTTCCTTTAAATCCAATTGCCCTCTCTGATTTATGCTGCCATTATTATCAGGTACCTTAAACAAATCTTTTAAAAACACAAATTAAATACTTTCTTATGCAGTCTTTATGTTTATATGTTCAACATTGTTTATTATTTGTATAGTTCATCATTTTTTTCTTGTGCATTATGTATTCTTTCTTTCCAAAGTAACTCTTTACAACTGTGGGTAAGAAGTTACCTTTTTATTTAAATAGGTCTTTATGTCATAGTCACTACTGAATTAACATTGTGGGGCAGGATTAAAATTTCTAAGTTGATAATTATTGTGTCTTAGCACATTAGATATATTTGTCTCATTGTTTTCTGGTTCAGGCTATTGATGTAGAGAGGTTAGCCATCATTTTAATATTTAATATTATAGAACATTCCTTTGAATAGTTTATCATTTTCATATAATTCTTTTAGATCTTTATTTGTGTTTGGGGCTGCCTAGTTTCATTCAGTTAATCCATATGCAGCTTTGTTTTTACTCACTAAATTTAGAATTGATTTCCCAAAGATACGGTTTCCAAATGTATCTTTCATTAATTCTGAAAAAAAGTTTCAGCAATTATTTTAAATTTCATCCCTTCTATAATGTCTCTAATTTCTTCTGAATTTCACTTAAAATTATTTTACATATGTCACCCTGTCATTCATATGTCATAACCTCTCTTCCACAGAGTCCATCTCTTTGCCTCCCTCTTTTGCATTTTGGATAATTTCATCAATCCTGGAGTTTTATATTTTTACTCAATCCACAGAATGTCTAATTTCAGTTGTTATAGTTTTCAGTTATGGAAGTTCTATTTAGTTCTTTATAAATATGCATGGATATATTTTTGTTAAATATACTATATATGATATTATATATAACATATATTAAATTAGTTAAGTATAAATATTTTATATTATGTGTCTGAGATGCATAATATTAATGGTATTTGATGGAATGATATATTTTTTAAAACTCTTCCTCTGGAGGTGTTTTTCCTTTTATGCTTTCATTCCTTACTGTAAACGTAAACTTGTGGTCATTGGAAATTTAACTGCAGGAACTTTTTCAAGCCTAGATTTAACATGTATTCCTCAGAGAGAAGTTGTATCTCTTTTTTTTTTTTCATGCATATGAATGTAATATCAACAAGAAACTAACATGATTAACTTAATTATTATTTCAATTTGAGCTTGTTTATGTCTTAGCAGTACTGAGTGCTTCTATATGACACACATGCATATAGTTAAAATTTTATTTTTATTTCATATATCTAGAACACCGAGTAAGAGTGATAAAACAAAATGTCTCTTTTTGGAACATTTTAAAAAATCTTTTGTACTTTACTCCTTAATAAGGTCTTATTTTTGTATCTGAATTCTGGCCTGGCATGACATAATTTCTGTCATAACGTGTTTCCTAAGAAGCAAAGGACTGGGTTGTTAGACATCCATAGATATCACAAGGAAATTGCTGACTTAGTCTTCAGTTTACTCATATATTTAATTTACCAGATCAGCTATGCATTTTAAAATATCTTACAACATATCTTATTAATATGGTTAGGTCTTTTGTACTTGGTGCTTTTTCTTAGAGTAGATTTGAATAATAGATTAGATAAAATAAAAAGAGAGAATAGATACAATAGCTTACTGTAACAAAAAAGCTTAATACACACTGGTTGAGAGAACATTGAAAGTTATATATCTTACACCCAATGAATGTGCGTGAAGATTCCAGGTTTCAGGCTACTATTTAGAGAATCTTCTATAAGCTTATCTTGTTTGATAGAATCAGTGAACAATAATACATAGTCTAAGATGAATTCTGAGAGTTAATACATTAGGAACTATTTTATTTTAGCTTTCCAAAGATCATGAATGAGTTTCTCACAGAACTTATTCATTACTTCCAGTTTTATCATCATAAGCTTTTTTTTTTTTAATTTAATTTTTTTTATTGGTTGTTCAAAACATTATAAAGCTCTTGACATATCATATTTCATACATTAGATTCAAGTTGGTTATGAACTCCCAATTTTACCCCAAATACAGATTGCAGAATCACATCGGTTACACATCCACATTTTTACATAATGCCCTATTAGTAACTGTTGTCATTCTGCTACCTTTCCTATCCTCTACCATCCCCCTCCCTCCCCTCCCATCTTCTCTCTCTACCCATCCACTGTAATTCATATTTCTCCTTGTTTATTTTCCCATTCCCCTCACAACCTCTTATATGTAATTTTGTATAACAATGAGGGTCTCCCTCCATTACCATGCAATTTCCCTTTTCTCTCCCTTTCCATCCCACCTCATGTATCTGTTTAATGTTAATCTTTTCTTCCTGCTCTTCCTCCCCGCTCTGTTCTTAGTTGCTCTCATTATATCAAAGAAGACATTTGGTATTTGTTTTTTAGGGATTGGCTAGCTTCACTAAGCATAATCTGCTCTAGTGCCATCCATTTCCCTGCAAATTCTATGATTTTGTCATTTTTTAGTGCTGCGTAATACGCCATGGTGTATAAATGCCACATTTTTTTTTATCCATTCATCTATTGAAGGGCATCTCACCATAGCACAAAAGTTGATAACAAACATCAACAAATGGGACTTACTTAAACTGAAAAGTTTTCTCTCAGCAAGAGAAACAATAAAAGAGGTAAATAGGGAGCCTACATCATGGGAACAAATTTTTACTCCTCACACTTCAGATAGAGCCCTAATATCCAGAGTATACAAAGAACTCAAAAAATTAAACAATAAGAAAACAAATAACCCAATCAACAAATGGGCCAAAGACCTGAACAGACACTTCTCAGAGGAGGACATACAATCAATCAACAAGTACATGAAAAAATGCTCACCATCTCTAGCAGTCAGAGAAATGCAAATCAAAACCACCCTAAGATACCATCTCACTCCAGTAAGATTGGCAGCCATTATGAAGTCAAACAACAACAAGTGCTGGAGAGGATGTGGGGAAAAGGGTACTCTTGTACATTGCTGGTGGGACTGCAAACTGGTGCGGCCAATCTGGAAAGCAGTATGGAGATTCCTGGGAAAGCTGGGAATGGAACCACCATTTGACCCAGCTATTGCCCTTCTTGGACTTTTCCCTGAAGACCTTAAAAGAGCGTACTACAGGGATACTGCTACACCGATGTTCATAGCAGCACAATTCACAATTGCTAGACTGTGGAACCATCATAAGCTTTTTAATCACTTTGTCACTCTTCTCTTGAATACATATTGACTTCTACTATAAGTGCATTTTTCTCCTAATAGTAACTGTTTTCTTATTTATTTAATTTCTTATTTTAACTTTCATTGATCATCCTTATTTATAGCTTTATTATTTTCATAATGTATACGAACTTCATGTATTCTTATGTTCAAAATATTTGACAACCAATGTGGGCTCATACTCATCAGTGAACCTGAAATGTTTTATCTTGGCTGCCTCAAACCGGAATACATTTTTAAAATAAAAATGCGTCTTTGAAAACAAGTCTGTTTCCTTACCAAATTCCATTACTGGTGTTTTATTTCACTCTTTTATTCTCTTCGCCATTAATAAGGCAGAACCCTCCATTGCTTATAGATTTATTTCTTTCTCCCTGTAGATACATCTACATTTCTGGCCTCACTCAGTTCAAAATTATCTCTGAGAAAAAATTATACAAATCGTAAATTTTTGAAAACATTATTTCTGTGGCTCAACTCTTTCTCACTGAGTGTGAACAACTGATCTACTCCACCTTAAATAATTCCTAAGACATGTTTAGAGTATACAAAACTGGCTTCCATTCATTCCCTCAGTTAGACTTCTTCATAGTTTCTGATCCTCTGCGATTCTTCTTCACTTCTTTTCTGCTTGCTGCAAATGCTTCTTGGAACTGCCATGGCCAACACAGAAGTTAGGTCACTAACAAGGATGTTGGTGCAAATGGCCTTATTTCTGACACCAAAGGCCCTTGCATCCATGCCTAAGGTTCTTACTCATGTTGTATGAATCAAAGTTCTCCATAGAAGCAGAGTGCAAGATAATCTTGTGATTTATCTCCTCCTGCTGTGCACTTCAACTATACTCAGTCCCTAAGCAATAGATTCCAGAAGTTCCCCACAGCTATTTGTTGCAGCTCTTGACAGGGAACAGATTGGGTAGTAACAGTGTTTCTAGTAGGTGGTTAAAAATTCTAGCAATCGTGACCTCCTTTCAGAGTGAATTCTTCCTTTAGGGAATTTTTAAATGTGTATATTAATTTATAGATTAATTCAGGGGTTCCTTTGACTATTTCCAATTTCACTGTTCCATCTTATTATCCAAGTAGAGTTTTTCTTACTTGATCCATTGTAGACCAGAAACAGTTCCACATTTCCCATCTTTCAATAAAGTAAGTGCTACAGACATAGAGATACAGAGAGTCATAGATGTCGGGGTAGATGCAAGTCTAGATACACACACACACACACACACGCACAAACATGCACACACAACTCTATAGTGTATGGGTTTGCAACCATTTTATTTTAACTCATATCATTATATTCTCATTTGTCTTTAGATCCTGTTCTTTCATGCCTGCATTCTCAGTTTCCGGTCCTCGGTACATACCTGTAAATACCTTTGGAACAAATGAGAAAAACTGTATCTATTGATTTCTCTTTCATGAAACAGTTTGTGATAATAACTGACATCACTGCCCTGGGAAAAAATCCTGGTATGAACAAGGTTATGAAGAAAAAGAGGAAAATCCCCAACTGTTCACATTTCCTGATGGAGTATGTCTTTCATGAGGATGTTTGTAAAAACAGGTACAAAGCTTTAAAAAGTTAAATTTTATCCTCAGTTTTGTAAAATTGCATTGAACAAAAGCAGTTTTGAATTACAGAACTGGTATTATTTACATATATTTCTATTTGGTTTTATTGGATAAACATACTAAAAAATACTTTCTGCATTTTTTAATCTCAACAATTCCTATTCTTGTTCTTATAGTCATTTTTCTTTCTTAATTTTCTTATTTTGACTTATAAATTAAGTTGAATTTATTTTTACATGTTTTTTCTTCAAGAAATACCAGTATTAGTTCCTCTTATCCTGCCTAAATTTAAGGTAAAATTAAGACTTTATAGAGAAAATTTTCTTACAATTTCAATATTTATTTTCCCCAAAATTCCCTAAATTTTTGAATGATTAGATATGAGCTTTGGATCTTTTATAACCACATTTAAATTGCCTTTTATGATCACTTTTCTTATAAAATATTTAAACTGAATTTATATACCATTCTCTTGAAGTTGTCACTTTCTTGAAATTAAGATGCATTCTCAATCCAGAGATAAAATAATAGAAAATCATTCCATTTCTTGTGCTTTCTAGATTTCTGTTTCTCCAACTATCTTTTAAACCTCAAATCTTTAGTATTTCACTCTAAACACCCAAACCACTGAAGCAATTTTATTTATGCTTTTAACAAGTAGTGATTAAATGTCTTATATAACTTTTTTATGATCATGTGAAGGATATAATTGAAGATAAAGCAAGCATAAGACCTCCAAGAGTTTACATTTGAATTGGAGACACACATTACTGCAGCAATTCAAACACCTTGCAAATTGCATGGTGTGAAAGTACACATAACCATGTAACACATGTCCTTATCTGGTGTGAAAGACAGGCAAAAATAAGGTACTAAACAGGAAGAAGATAGACAGTAGAAAGAGACATCCAGAAAATAGGTGCTATACCAAGGGGAAATGAGTTCAGTGAAATTCAAAAAGCAAATGCAACTGGGCTGGGGATGTGGCTCAAGCGGTAGCGCCCTGGCCTGGCATGCGTGCGGCCTGGGTTCGATCCTCAGCACCACATACAAACAAAGATGTTGTGTCCGCCAAATACTAAAAAATAAATATTAAAATTCTCCATCTCTCTCCCTCTCTCTTTAACAACAACAACAACAACAACAAAAATGTTAAAAAAAAAAAAAAAGTAAATGCAACTAAAAGGAAAGAACCTCTGCACCAGAGAGTGTCTGAACATCTCCAGGGATGTTCTAAATCCAGAGCCGTGCTACCTCTGTTTCTGTCCTCACTTCTCCTGCTCCTAATCTCAGAACTGGAAGCTGCAGGTCTTATCCAGACTTTCCTGAGAGAGACTAAGGACCATAACCTTGCCAGATTGACTAAATCGAGCGTGGTGCACCCAAGACTGTCTCCCTCCTACATTTGCAAAATATTTGACAAAGGTTTTGAAACAAAACAGAAGCAAATTGAATCTCTTCAAATGAAACTGAAAAAAAAAAGAAAACTTAAGGTCATATTACCAATTTTAACTAGACATAGGCATAGAAATTTTGAACATATGTGATATTTCCCAAAGTCTAAAATTTTTATGATGCGTTTTTATTAATTTTTTTTCATTTGTTTTCAGTGGATATTAACTGATTCACCACAGTACCTATAGATTTACAGATTGTGTTTTATGAATGATTGTAGCATATATTATGCTTCTTTCAGCCTTTTGTCTTCCTATTTTTTTTCTTCTCCTTCTCTTTCTTCTTCTTCTTTAACTATGCTTACTTCTTCATAATATTATGTAAAATAATTCACCCTATTTTTCAGGGACAGTATAATTACATCCAAGGAGAGTTTTGTTTGTAAGTGTATAAATTTTTTATATATTTAGTGAAAGCCTGAATTGACCCTGACAAAAGGGACCATTATATATATCCATGAACTTATTTTTATGAGTGTAGGCTGGGAACTACTTACTAATCTTTGGTAAGTTCCAAACTTAAAAAATAAGCCAAATATACATGCTTAGATGTTTTTGATCTTAGAGTTAATTAATGTGTTCAATAATGAAATAAATTTTCATTATTGAAGGCAGCATTTAAATCTACAAAAATCATTATATTGTGAAAATACTAATTCTACTAATAGTGGAAGATGGATGAAGGTATAGGACTCTGAACTTCAGGGAGGATAAAGAAACATTTTTGCTTCTATGGAGAAAAAAACACATACACCATGGTGGAAGATTGATTTCTAAAGAAAGACGTGCAGTAGGAAATTTCTGTGAATGGTACTGCTAATAAAGTCTGAGAACCACAGAGTATCATATTTGTAAATTATAATAAATTTGAGAGCTGAGCTATTGGGAATAAATACAGCGAATATCAATGATCTTAAGAGGAAGCAGTGAACACAGATTCTGAAATATTTTTATGTAATAATTTTTTAAAGAGTGACAAATAATTTGGAGACACTCATTGAAAAATTGTAGTTTTGTAATATCTTGTGCTAATTTTCTCTACGTTTTCTGCTCTAGAACTTATTTCTATCTAGACTCATCCGCTACAGTCCTGCCCTTTTTTAGCCCCTGCGTGGATGTTTCAAAAATTTATGTCTTTTGCAGATTTTCTCTGGTTTATTAAAATACAAATCAAGTTTCTTATTAAAACGTGCAATCAACACTGCAATCTACAAGTGTTTTTTCATAAAATCCCAGTTAAATTCCAATTTTATTCAATAAAAAGTATAGCTCTTTCCTAAGAAAGACACTCTGCTTTTAATATTAACTTGTTAAAGGCCATGCTTAATTCTAATAAAGGGTCCTACTGTAGTAGGCTCCTTAAGAGCAGCCCAAAAGCAATTTCACTACATCATCCAAGTCTGATCCAATTCCATCTGCAGGAATCTTGTCCAAGTTTTTCAGGAACACATCTTCTGTCTTCATACTTATACACTTTCCTTTTTAAATTTCTCTTAATAAAGGGAAAGAAGGAAAGAAGGAAGGAAAGATGGAAGAAAGGAAGGAAGAAAGGAAGAAAAGATACAATTGTGAACAGAAAATGCCTGAGTGTTTTATATATATATATGTGTATATATATATATATATATATATATAAACATTTCTATACATAAAATTATGTACATATATGCATATGTATACAAATTTATATATATAATTATTGAGTATTTTTATTGAATGTATAAATCTATATCTTATATTTGATGTAATATATGCATAATATATACATGAATTTATATATTATGCATATATTATATCACATATAACATATACATAAATTTATATATATGTGATTGGGAAATGTAGTTTGAAACAGCTTTAAAATTTAAGGTAAAGTAAATGGCAATCTGTAGTATTATTTGCATTTAATCTCCATTTAACGTATCTCCTACTTCCTGGAGTCCACAATTTTCAGTTTACAATTTTCTAGCTTATTGTGATAGAGTAAAAGAGAATATTAATTAAAAAATTCAAAGGAGAGATTGCATGAAGTTAATAATAAAAGCGTATAATAATCCTGAAATACATAGGTTAATATATATAACATATGTTTTGTGTAGTATATATTAGAAATGTGTTATAAAATTTTAGGATATATTTCACTTGATCTCCTGATTAGCCTGAGATAAAAGACTTCTTGTTGCTGCTGTTGTTAACAGTACTTATTACAATCTTAAATCCAACTAAATCCTGTAGGACTCAGCATTCTTTCTTTTAAAAAATTGTTATGATATCTGTTTCAAAAATGGAGATATGTCCTTTTTCTTTCCCTTCAGTATAAATTTGAAATTGTTCATGTTGAATCATCTCTGCTACTGTTAGGGAGGAGTGAGAGAAATGAGCTTCTGTAGGCAAACACCTGACATTGTGAAACTCACTTTCTTATGAATTATGCCAAAGGAATAGAAATAATTAACTAAGAGAAAACACATCCAAAATGTGATGAGGAGTTCTGCAAAATTGCAATAGCAAAAATATTTATTTTCATATTTTACCGGAATGATGGAAAAATAAAGATATTTTACAGATATTTTTCACTTAAAAAACATAAAAATTAAGTAAAATTAAGTTTATTCAATATATCAGGGGAAAAACCTATTGAAAACATAAAGCTTCTTATTCAGGTTAAATGTTTTTAAAAAGTGTTGAAAAGAAATAATTGCCATCTTAGTAAGGTATAGATATATTTGGACCAAATGAAGAGATCTGCATTTGGATTTAATTTATCTGATAAAATTACATGCTCTTCTGAAAAACATATCACCTTCTCCTTGTTAGTTTGTCACATGGAAGAATAAACTTGCCCTATTCAACTCTAACATTTTACAATTTTGGAATATTTCTATATATATGTTCCATACATTTATATTTACATCATGTATATTTTAATGTTTAACTATAGTAAAATAAAGAACATCAAATTTACCATCTTAGCCATTTTTAAATGCCATGATGTATAATATAGTCACATTGTTGACTAACATATCTCCCTCCAAAGCATTTTAATCTAAATGAAGTGAAACTCTATACCCATTAATGAATAGTTTCCCATTTTGCTTCTTGCCTGTGTCTGGTAACCATCAATCTGTTTTCTTTGTTTGAATTCTACTAATTCAGATGCTTAATATAAGTAACCTCATACCATATTTTTCCTTTTCATGATTGGTTCATTTAACTTAGCTTAACGTTTTCAAGTTGTATCCATATGGTAAGAAGCAATATAATTTTTCTACATTTTTAACATTTTGAAAATGAGTACTCTCTCACTGTATGTATATGTTGCATTTTGTTTAACATTTAGTTTGCAGTCATTTCTTGTCTATTACAAGTAATGTTGCTATGAACATAAGTATGCAAATATATCTTCAAATTATGCTTTCAATATTTTAGAAATATGCTCAGAAATTGCATTCCTGATTCAGAAGACAAGTTCATTTTTAATTTTGGGGGGAAAAAACACAATATTTTCCCATAATGGTGGCCTCCTTATATTTTTAAAATTAATGTTAATTTCTTGTAATTATCCCTATTATGATTTTATTCCTTAAACCCTTAATAAATTCAGAAGAAATTCAATAAATACTATGAATTGTTGTACCCAGAAATCACACATATCCTGTAAAAATACCAAGTCCCACCATGAGGTATTCATCTTGTGAATACTGGAAAAGTCAAGAGAACTAATAAAGTTGTTTATGTAAAATTACCTGCAAGGCATTACTTTATAAGCAGATGGGACTAAAAGACAGTTAACCAGATAAGTTAGTAAAGACAAAAAAAAAATGTATAGAAATTAAAACAATTTGCATGTGCTATGATGCATAAATGCTCATATTTTCATGAAAAATCTATAAAAATTATTTACATCTTCCATTTTTCTAAGTTTATTTAGGTCAGGATGTAACAAAGTGAAGGGGATTTAAGTATTTACATATGAAGGTAGAAGAAGCATACAGAACTGAGTGTGACCTTTCACTTTTCAAATTATCATTTTAGAATTCTGAAAGAACACTGTGACTTTAGAAGATGGAGAGCATGTAACATGAGACTACATAGCTCAGAGCTGCTTTATTCTTCCCTTATTTAGAAGTTGTACTACTGTGGATAGAAGAAGCTTAGGAAGTGTCTTTTCCTTATATCAAAATTCTATTGCAGTTCCAAAATTCTGTCTAGGGGCTTAGGCCTATGCTACAGTCCTTCAGGAGCCATGAGGTAAATTAATCTGCAGGCTAGAATCGGGTAAGAATGTGTGTTTTTAAAGCCATGTTCAAGGAATAAGATTGTTTAAAAATGATGTTACCCCTATTTTTTCTCCTAAAAGATTAGATGAAGATTAAATGAGGTATTTATTTATTCATTTATTTTTTAATATCTTTTATTCTAATTTGTTATATATGATAGCAGAATGCATTAAAGATCATATTACACATATAGAGCACAATTTGTCATATCTCTGGTTGTATACAAAGTATGTTCACACTGTTCATGTCATCATACATGTACTTAGGGTAATGATGTCCATTTCATGGTATCCCTCTCATCCCCCATATATTTATAACACAAAACTGTATTAAGGTATACAGACTGTTAAATATTGTATGAAAAGATAAATTTATAAAATATTTGACTTTAAAATTTTATTAAATTAAGTTTATCATTTCATAAAAATAATTTAATCAATCTGTGTTATTTATTATGCCATGTAGAAAAAAAAACATTCCTTCAGGTTTTTATATACTCAAATATTCAGTTCTCCAATAATAATGCACTGTTACCTGCTAGGCATTGCTATAAATCAATAAGCTAGCACTAAAACATAGCCAAGTAGATAAGCTGGAAAAGACAAAAATGTACAGAAATTAAAATAATTTAAAAATGTTATACTGCTTGTATTTCCATGATGATATGAAGCAAGATGGGGTGATAAAGGACTTTGTGTGTTTGGATACTTACTCTGAATCATATGATAAACTACTGAAAGGCTTTAATTAGGCATTCAATATATTCAGACTAATTTTGTAAAGATCACTTTGAAATCTCTCAGGATGATTCAACTATGTTGAAGCCAAATTGAAAGTACAATAATCCTACTTAAGAAGGCACTGTATTTATAGGTAAGAAGTGATCGTATGCTCGGTGTGCAAATGAAAAGACAAATAGTAAGTACAATTAGTACTTACCAAAATGGAAGTAAATGGTGGTCATGTGGATGAGGGATAAAAGACAAAGGAAATATCAAGCGTGATTAAAATTTTCCTAAATAACAAGAAATTAGTATTTGATGTTCTGTTATGAGAGTTCTACAGTTCCTTGTCTAATTATTAAATTTACTTATTACAGAGCTATTCATGTTTATAAGCTTAACTTCTCAAAAAGAGTGAGTCTTTTATGGGCAATATAACAGTACATAAAATAACCTGGTATAAATATTAACCAGTAATACAAATAGTGTTCTCATTAGAATATAAACTTCCTCTTGATTGCAAAACAAAAAGTTCCCTTTATTCTCCTTTTCGACATCACAGTCCTGTGTCTCATACAAACAAATCTTTAGGAATAAGATCCATACTCCAAATTCTAAAAACAGTCCTATTTATGAAAACATGAGATCAGGGAGGTGGTATGTTAAAGGAGATGAGACCCTGATAGGAATAATTTCTCTTAGGTATCAAATGTAATCAAAGGACTCCTCTATTCAGATGTTCAGATTGCATAGATAACCTTTATTCATAAAGAATCCTCCATATACCATTATATTGACTCAAAAGTAAATTTTCTTCCATAATACAAGTTTATCCTTTGGTTCTTTAATCTTTCATTTGCTCCTGAGATGTATAACTATTTCTGTTTTCACAGAAGATTTCTATTCACATGAAGAATGCACAGGATGTCTATACAGTCCGAATATATTAGTGAACATCATTTTTATGGTTTGGGTCTTAAATATCCTCCTATTACTCATGTATTGAAGGATTGATGCCCAGATGATGGTGCTATTGGAAGGTAATAGAACCTTTAGGAGATAGGACCTGTGGAAGGAAATTAGGCCACTGGGGCAAAAACTTGAAGGAGATATTGGAATGCTGGCTCCTCATGTCTATTTGCTTCCTGACCACCATGAGGTGAGCAATTCTGCTTCATCTTTTGCTCCATGCCATGATGTTCTATCTTGCAAAAGGCCAAAGTTACAGGGCCAAATGACCATGAATGAGATCTCTGAAGCTGGGAGCTTAAATAAAATTTTCATCCTTTAAAGCTGACGATCTCAGGTACTTTTCCATGGTGACAGAAAGGTAACACAATATTTTGTTATTCTATTTATTACAGTTGTCCTTAAGGATACTATATAAATTTGTCAGGAGTTACAAATTCCCTGCATATTACAGAAAGAGAACCTCTAGTAGCTTGACATTGTTTAGTAAGATGAATACTAGTCAGAAACCAGATTCATGAAATAATAATATCAGATCTGGAAAGTACCTTAAAAGTCAATCAATTCTTATATTGCTTGTTTATTCCTTGAACAACTCAATAGCTTTATTTTCTCATGAAAAGATAATTAAAACCTTAAAATTATATTCAGTGTATAAACTTTTCCATAATGTATTTCTTTTGGTATTAATTCTTTTTCAAGTTATATGGATAACATTTAATGCCTTTTCTACCTAGTCATCACTAAACTTTCAGAAGGCAGCAGAATACTACCAAATAGAGTTCTAACAATTCTGCATTTATGTCATGTTTTAAAATTCCATATTGAGAGAATTCACCAAATGCCCTCAGAGCTGCCAATATATGCAAAATTCTTTGTTTTATTCTTACAGTACCACAAAATTATGTCAGTCTCCTTATTCCTAATATTAACTATCTTTTTTTGACATTTTTTTTCTGCTTTCAACTGGACTCACCAAATGTTATTGGTCTTTTCAATTCCAGCATTAGGTTTTATTTATGCAATCAAATCTTTGCATATTTTACTTTGTTTGGATTTATACTTTTATTAATTATTTTCCTTTTTTCTGTTTCATAATAAAACCTTACCTATTAGTACATAATCCTTAATGCCTTTCAAGGCTTTATATTTGTCCTACATAACTTTATATTTATAATTTTGTATATTTTTGTGTTTGTGTTTCCATAGTCAAGTATAACTTGTTTTTATATTTTATCATTATATTTTTCAATATTTGTATGTTGATAGTTATTATGATATAGTAAATAATAAGTATATAATAATGTAAAATTATTATATAACCTTCCTTTTTCTTTTCTTTTTTGGCTATGGAAAAAGAGCAGTGCTAAAGAGTGAATCATGGTGTTTGCATTCATGTTCACTGGAGTAAAAGACTCTCTGGAGCAGGTTCACAGTAATGGAATCATCTTATTGCACAGTACTTACACTTATTAGTTTACTTGGTGTTGTATATCTCTCAAGAGTGATTACAATAATTTTCTCTCACTATTTATTCATGAAATTCTTCTTTTTCCCCCAAATCCTTTCCTATCCTTAAAAACTGCCAACCTTTTTCTTTTACATATAAATACTAAGATAGTCCTGTTTTACTTTATATTTCTCTGATTACTAATAAAGTAGAGCATCTCATATTTGAAGTCATTCTGGCTCTTTCAACATGCCTAATTATAACTTTGCCCCACACTTCATTGTATTCTTCCTTTTTTTTTTTTTTTGGTTTTCCTATAAAAACACTAAAATTATTTACTTATTCTAATGCTAAGTCTTTGCACTGGTATGTTGTTTATTCATAAATATATTTGCTTGGATTGTACTTGGAATTCCATTTTTATTATACAATGCTGTATCCTACAACTGTGAGAGTAATTTCATCAGATTGCTTCCTGAGTTTGGGTACGGTGGGGTCTATCACTCCTGATATTCACTAAGCCAGGCAAGATTTTGCATGCATTGGCTCTCGGTAAAAGAAAAGGTAGTGGTTAGCATGTCCAACTCCTATTAATCATTACTTTAAACTTTTAAACACTCCCATTATGTGTTATCAGTAAGCAACATGTTTTTATCTTAAACTAATATCACTTAAAAAGTAACAATTGTTAATATTTTGTTTTTTATAATAAACTAGTATTATTTAGAATGTTACAATTGTTAGTCTAGTGGGGTGGTGTACAACCTGTAATCCCAGCTGCTTGGGAAGCTGAGGCAGGAGGATCTCAAGTTCAAAGTTAGCCTCAGCAATTTAGTGAGGAATTGTACAAGTTTAAAAGCAAAAAAAAAAAAAAGTGCTGGAGCTGTGGCTCAGTGCTTGAATGCCCCCAGGTAAAATTCTTACCATCCAAAAAAAAAAAAAAAAAGTACGATTGTTAACATTTTGTCTTTTTGATGGTTCCCAGACCCATAGACACAGAAGGACAAATATTGCTTGATTCCATTTATCTAAAGTATCAAAAACAAGCAAATTTACAGAAAGAGAATGGAATGGTAGTTACCCTTGGTTAGGGAAAGGAGAAGATGAATTATATTCAATGGGTATGATGTTTCATTTATGCAAGATGAGTAATTTCTAAAGATCTGTTCCACAAAGTAGTTCATATATTTAGCAATACCATATTGTTCAACTAAAATTTTAAGGGGATATGTTTCACATTACATAGTCTTACCCCAAATAGAGTGGGGAGCCACAATGAGATTTTGTAGGTTATGGACTCCCATTATCTTGGCATTGTTCATGGTTTTACAGGTGTATACATATGTTCTAAGACAACAGATTGCATATATTAAATATGTCCAACTTTTTATGTCAATTAGACCTTCAAAAAGTGATTCTAAGTGATAAAATAAAAACTGAATAATGAATATTTTAGTGTTATTTTCATAAATCACATTCTACAATTTAGAAAATAGTATCTTATTTTCACATAAAATTATGACATCATTTTATTCTATCTCTCCACCTTTCTATTCTTTCTAATATTTCTAAGAAAACTGACAGCTATTCAGAATTTTCATTTTCAATTTCTTTCTTAGTATTCATGAATGGATGTCATCTTGGCCAAGAGATTAACATTTTTATAGAGCAACAAAGTTTTCTCTAAAAATATCTGTCCAAAAATTTTTCTCTAGGGGCCTGGAGTTGTGGCTCAGTGATAAAGTCCTTGCCTGGCATGTGTGAGGCCCTGGGTTCAATCCTTAGCACCATAAATAAATAAACAAACAAACAAATAAAATATCCATTGACAACTAAAAATATATTAAAAAGAAAAATTTTCTCTATCCTTGGCTTCAATACACTTTACCAATCTTGAATCTAGTTTTTATGGTCTGGGTAGACTTTCACCACGTCAGAATGTCATGCTTATGTGCTATAATAAAACATTAATTTAAAGTAAACTGGGGTTTGTTACAAGCATTTTGGCTTATAGCAAATATAATTTAAAGTGTCATTTTATCAACATTTTAACGTTTTTAGAAGGAGCATTTCATACTAGTTTTCCTTTGAAAATTTCTGTTTATAGCTTCAGGTCCATTTGTTAAAATTACCTTGAATTTTATGCTTTCTTCTATATTTTATATACTTTTTTGTTGTTGCATATTCAGAAATTTGTTTCTGAAAGCAGCCTATTATTATTACTAAAACTTCCTATTAACGAATCCTGAACTACCCAATAAATGCACAAAATTTCCGTAAACATTTTTGTTCTTGTTTATCTGTTATCATTAGTAAAGCCTGTCCTTGTGAAAGGTGTATATTTGTCTAGGCCCAAATAGACAACCTTGACAATAATAAATTCCAATAGTTCAAACTGAATTTCTTCCAGATTTTGTCATTTCAATTTCCCTGCCAGTCAGTTACTTTTTGTTGGTTAGAATTTAGTACAAAATAAAAATCCCTCTCATCATTCTCTCTAGCTGCTAAGAGATTAAATTAACTATAAAGCAAGCCAAGACAGGCTTTTAATAGAATAAGTTTTGTGGAATGTCTAGAAAGATTAATTCTTTTTTATTATACTTGCAGTTTTTGAAACTCTGTGAGCTTTTGCTTTTTTATCTACAGTATTAAAGTAGTAATACTTCTTTTGTTTGTCCATTTTACATATTTTCCAAAGACTAAATGAAACAAAGAATGTTGAAGTGTTTTCAAAAGTCTTCAAAAATTGTTTATTACCACTACCACCATCACTGCTGCCTCTGATTCTGCTGCTGCCAGCCTGAGGTCCACTGAAGGTCTTCTTTCTGGGTGCTGCTGCCCTTGCAGCTGCAACTGCCTGCTGCTGCCACAGAAAATACTGCTGCCCCAAATGCAACTGAAGCTGACGCTGCTACTGACCCCCGGAGAGTACCTGGTGATGCTGCCCTTATAGCTACAGTTGCCACTGCTGTTGACCAGCTGCCTGCTGCCAACAACCACTGCTACTACCACTGCTACCAGGACCTAGAGGACTGCTGTGGGGGACACTCCAGGTTTGGTTGCACATAGGTGAACCCATTTTGGGACACCAGCCAGGGCCTAGGATCCAGGCACCACCAGGCTTACCAACACAAGACACTCTGTCTGGGGACTCTAGCTGGGACCTGCAGGTCCAGTGTACGGGTGCCTGAGGTCTTCCTTTTAAGAGTGCTGGTGGCCCTTGTCTTGCTGCTGTATCTCAAAGTTGCTCCTTTGTATGAGTGCATCCCTTGTGGTCTCTCTGCAAGTAGGAGCAGCATTGAGATATTGTGACTTAGCAAGGCCTAGCCTGAGGTATCTGAAGCCCAGATGGATCTGTGGGATAGTGACTGGATTTGTGAGGGCTGATCTGGGTTTGGTGATCCCAAGAGACATCAGAGACAGGGCTGAGAAACTGTTGAACACTGATGGAGACATTTTGACTTTCCATAAAGATTTATTTTCTTTTATTTTATTTTTCCATCCGCTAATCTCTCTACCATATTTGGAACAAGATGTGTTTTATGCATCAGTGTGTGGAGGACAATGAAATATGAAGGGTGTTTTGCATTTTTGTTATATTCTTATGTCTTTAATTTTTTCTATTTGTTTGTATTCTTCCTCTTTCTTGTCTGTTTTCTTGGATTTTCTTTCCAACTTTTCTCCAACCAACAGGCAATCGCTGTCGGCTCCTCTTCCACAGTTCCTGTAATTTTTTACTTCTTGCTTCTCTCCTCCTCCCTCAAGAACATTGCATACTACCCTACCTCTCTTCTCTCATCCACCATTTGAAATTGTAAGCCGTTTTAACAAGTTTTCTGTTTATATTATAGTTATTCAACTCATCATTTTGGTTTAATGCAAGAAAGCAGTAGATGCTTTAGTAGGAACTTTTAGGTTTAAGGCTACATATTGTATACCCTGGGTGCTGTTGGTATTGATCTCACCATTAAAGATGAAGTGCTGGAAACCTTCAGGGACACTATAGGTCTACAGTGTAGAATTTATGCTACCTTAGATCCATACTTCTAGATGGGAAAACACACTAACAACATAAAAAAGCAAGGGAATAAAGTGCCCCAAACAAACCAAAATGCTTCAACAACAGAAGCCACTAATAACACAGTAGAAGAAATGTCCAAGAAGGAGTTCAGGTTGTACATAGATAAATTGGTATGTGAAGTAAAGGATAGTATAAGGAGTGAAATAAAAGAAAAATTATAGGAAGTGAAAGATCACTTCAATAAAGTGTTAGAGATTGTGAAAAAAAAACAAGCAGAAATCCTTGAGATGAAGGAATCAGTAAGCCAAATTATAAAGTCAATAGAAAGCATCACCAACAAACTAGACCACTTGGAAGACAGAATCTCAGACAATGAAGGCAAAATATATAATGTTGACAGTAGAGTTGACCATGCAGAGAAGAAAAGAAATCATGAACAGAACAGCCAAGAATTATGGGATAACATGAAAAGACAAAACTTAAAAATAATTAGAGTAGATGAAGGAGTAGAGATAAAAACCAAAGGAATGCACAATCTTTTCAATGATATAATAGCAGAAAATTTCCAAAACCTAAAGAATGGAATGGAAAATAAAATACAAGAGGCTTACAGGACCCAAATGTACAAAATTACAGCAGACCCACACCAAGACACATTATAATGAAAATTACTAACACAGAGAATAAAATAAAATTTTAAAGGCTGTGAGAGAAAAAAAAATCAAGTTATATACAGGGGGAAACAAATTTGGATCTCAACTGATTTCTCAACCCAGACCCTCAAAGCTAGGAGTTCCTGGAATAATATTTCAAGCTCTAAAAGAAAATAAATGCCAACAAAGAATTTTATATCCAGCAAAACTAAGTTTCATATTTGAAGATGAAATTAAAACCTTCCATGATAACAAAAATTAAAAGAATTCACAACTAGAAAGTCTACACTACATAGCAATCTCAACAAAATATTCCATGAGGATGCAGTGAAAAATAGAAGTGAAAACTAGCAAAGGGAGGGTCTACACTAAACTAATATTCAACCAAATGGGAAACTAAGACAAATTAATATCCAGAAACAAATCAAAATCACAGGGAATACACATCATATCTCAATAATAACCTTAAGTGTTAATGGCCTAAATTGGTCAATCAAAAGACATATATTGGCAGATTGGATTAAAAATCAAGACTCAACAATAGGCTCTCTGTAAGAGAATTACTTTATGGGCAAAGACAACCACAGGTTAAAGGTGAAAGGATGGGGAAAATCATATCTCTCATATGAATTGCATAACCAAGCAGGGGCTTCAATTCTCCTCTCAGATAAAATAGACCTCAAACCAAAGTTAGTCAGAAGAGACAAAGAAGGACATTTTGTACTTCTTAAGGGAAGTATATATAAGTAGGACATAACAGTTATAAATATTTATGCCCCAAACAATGGGATATCTATGTGTATCAAACAAATCCTTCTCAATTTCAAGAGTCAAATAGACCACAATACAATGATAATGGGTGACTTTAATACACTTCTCTCACTAATGGACAGATCTTTCAAAGAAAAATGATAAAGGTGCCAAAATCATTCACTGGAGAAAAGATAGCCTGTTCAACAAATTGTGCTGGCAAAACCGGAAATCCATATGTAGCAAAATTAAATTAAACCTCTCTCACTCTGCACAAGAATCAACTCAAAGTGGCAAAGACTTAGGCACTAGAAGAGTGACCCTGCACCTAATAGAAGAAAAATAAGACCCAAATCTTCACCATGTATGCCTAGGAACTGACTTTCTTAACAAGACTCCTAAAATGCAAGAAGTAAAATCAAGAATCAATAAATGGAATGGATTAAAATTAAAAAGATTCTTATCAGCAAAAGAAACAATCAATAATGTGAGGAGAGAGCCTGCAGATTGGGAGAAAATCTTTACCACATGAATCTCTGATAAAGCATTAATCTCTAGGATATATAAAAAACTCAAAAACTTAACACTAAAAAATAATAATCCAATCAATAAATGGGCTAAGGAACTGAACAGACACTTCAGAGAAGAAGAAATACAATTAATCCACAAATATGTTACAAAGTGTACAACTTCTCAAGCAATTAGAGAAATGCAAATCAAAACTACTCTTAAGATTTCATCTCACTCCTGTCGGAATGGCAATAATCAAGAATACAGGCAACAATAAATGTCGGCAAGGATGTGGTGAAAAAGGTACACTCATACATTGCTGGTGGGACTGCAAATTGGTGCAACCACTATGAAAAGCAGTATGGAGATTCCTCAGAAAATTGGGAATGGAACCACCATTTGACCCAGTTATCCCACTCCTTGGTTTATACCCAAAGGACTTACAGTAATGCAGCCACATTGATGTTTATAGCAGCTCAATCACAATAGCTAAACTAACTAGGAACCAACCTAGGTATCCTTCCCTAGATGAATGGATAAAGAAAATGTGATATATATATACTCAATGGAATATTATTTAGCTTTAAAAAAGAGAGAAATTATGGCATTTGCCAGTAAATGAATGGAGTTGGAGAATATCATGTTAAGCAAAATAAGCCAATAACAAAAGACCAAAGGCCCTATGTTTAATATGCAGATGCTAATTCACAATAAGGAGGGGGGCACTAGAGAAGAATAGTATTACCTTAGTTTAAGAAGATAAATGAAGAGAGGGGAGTGGAGGGGACATGGGGATAAGAAAGACAGTAGAATGAAACAGACATTATTGCTTTATGTATATGTGTGATTGCATGACCAATATGATTCTACAACATGTACACTCAAAAAAATGAGAAATTATATCCCATCTATGTATGATATATCAAAATGCATAAATGCACTCTACTGTCATGTATAACAAATAAAAAATAAATATAAAAATTGTTTATACATGTGCTATGGAGTTTTTTATGTAAATATTTTGAAAAAAAATTTTGTTAATTTTGGCCACAAATTATGTAGAATCAGCAATCCCTTAACTTCTTCTATCATGTGAAACACACTAAATAGAAAGGTCATCAAACAAATAAGTTGGTTTAATATCTATCATTTAACTACTAGACCAACTAGTAAATAGTTGATCAAAGGATACATTGAATTAATCTGAATGAGTCCTTTGGGATTTGAGCATTATTCTATTATTATTGGCACAATAAAGTCCCCCAAAGACTCCCATTTCCTAATGCCTGAAATCTGTGATAATGTTAGGTATATGGAAAAGGAGAATTACAGTTATAGTTGATATTAAGGTTGATCAGCAGCTGATCTTAAAATAGGGACTTTATCCTGAATTATTCAATGGACTCAATGTAATGTTCTTCAAAGTGGATCAGGACATAGATGGGAATTTAGAGAGAGGAGCTATGAAAACAGCCTCATGTACTTTGCTGACAAGAGGAGCCATGTTGGATGGTGCAAGAGAGTTCACAAGTCAGGGAATGCCACCACTCTCCAGAAACTCAAACTGACTGGGAACTGAAATCTAGAATCTGCAGAAAACTGAAACCTTAACACCAGCTTCATTTTGGCCCAGAGAGACCATTTCCTGTTTCTGATGTCCTGGATTGTGTGATAATCTTGTGTTGCTTTAAGCCACCATATCTGTGAGTTTTTTTTTTTTTCCCCCACAACAGTTTCAGGAAATTAATAATCAGTATTATTTGTATTATTAGCACAATAAAATAAAATAAATGTGTCTTCAAACAAAAGCATTATTGACAGCTACACGAATTAGGAAGCCATAATGATAGGATTGTGGAAACATACTTCTCACTATTGTATTTTAAGTGTATTCACTTTTGTAGAATGCCTAAATGGGAAAGAGGCAAAATAATACCTTTATGTCTTTTCCAAGACAGTTATTAAGATGATTTACTTCTTGGCAAGTCTCTTTCTAATAAATATAAAGCACTTTGTATGTTATGAAAATGCCAGATATTCAAGAATTGAATATTGAAAGTGAGAACATTCAAGATCCCCTTTCATTTTCATTAGGTGAATCTCTAAGGTACACTTCACCTGAATAGCACTACTAACAAATAGAAAACTAAAAAAAAGTTAGATGTAATAATAATAGCATAAAATATTTCCATCACAAAATTACATGCATAATTACTTGTATACACTCCCACACACATACACCCACACATACACACGCACGCTCAAGGTGAGTTGAAGTGGTTTCATTAAAAAATTGCAGATATTATGCAAATAATATTTCCAGAAAGTGTGAACCTAAAATATGGGATAAGCTTTCTTTTAAGACCAAAAACTAGACAGTCTTTGACAAAATATTTTCATCATTTAATCAGTCTGCATTTGTTTTTGATGTGTACTTAAGACAATATTTCCAGTTAAGTTATTCAATCTTTTGAGAGCATTTACAAAAAAAAAAAAAAAAAAAACACATGTAGTGGCCTAATGCAAAACAAACATTATCACACAGTTCAGGACATCAGAAATATGAAATGAGTATCATTGGGCATTTTTTGTTAGTTGATTTATATCTGTGTTCCTCAGTATAAACTCATAAACTCCCATAAACTCAATGGGAACAGTGTTCATTAGTGTTTTTCTTCATTATTTTATATCCAGAGCTTAGGATTTCTACCAGGGCTTCAATGAATATTTGTTTAATGGACAGTTTTTGTTACAGAATAAAGTCTTAATATTATTAAGATCCTTCTTCATTTTCTCAATGTTCTGGATAGATAAATTTCTATTAAAAAATACCCAACTAGCTTCTTCTATGCCATTTGACAAAGAAGCTGAAGACTAATATCATCTGTCTGGATGTTTTCCAGGAATACATGCCAATCATCAGGAGAGAAAATATCTGTTTTTAAACTCCAAATTAGAGACTTCAAAATGTCACTGGATGCCAGAAGTTTTCATCTGAGATACAGATATCTAAAACTCCTGAGACTCTTAAAGCATTAGGAATTGCTCAAAAAAAAAAAAAAAAGGTAAAATTTGCCATTTTAGAATTTATACTAAAATAGTATCTCTATAATAAAGTGATAATTTAAGTTGATTACTAAGTTTGTAAAAGTTTTGGAACAGTATGTTTTTATGTTATCAACAAAGATATTATAATGAGTTAGAACTAGAAAATTATGAATAAATGCAATGATTTTCCAACTGGATCTTAAATACATTTATTGTTTACATTCTAATAACTAAATAAAATCTTCAAAATGCTTATATTCCAAAGAATTTACTCTATTTAGAGGAAATGAATAAACACAAAGGCATGCCCATGTAGTGTGATTATCTCCTGACAACAATGAAGTTTTTTTTTTTTTTTTTTAAGCATTACTAACAAAGAAAAGTTGTTTCTAAATTCAAGGACACCAATTGAGTAGAAGAAATTAGAAGAACAAAATAACATAGATATTTTGAAATGGAAGAAATTATAACTATTAAGTTCCTAAAATATGTTCTCATCAGAGATAATATTTAAATATGACACATCTTTCCAGGAGCTAGGTAGTATATAATGATTAAAAGCGACCCAGGGAAACAGTTCAAGAGAAAAAAAACAGCAATTCTCCTTTGATTACATTTTATATAGCTTATCTTCTTAATGTCCTATAACTAAAAACTATAATTTCTTTTTTTTGTCAAATGTATGTATAATTATAATTGATAAATACACATAAAGTATATGAGTATGTATAGGGAAATAGTAGAGTAGAATACACATTAAAATCAAGATGAAGTAGTGCATTTGTGTTTGTGGTTGTTAGGCCAGAAACAGAAAGTAAATTCAAAATAAAAAAACATGAAATTGTGCATGTACAACAGGAGTAGTTTGAGATGTATATACCTACTTTCAAATAAAATAATCTAATTTTGAAGAAACTGTAAAAGGTCTTACTATACCAGTCATGAAAATAGATTTTCAGCTGAAATATGAGGTAATATTATATTCATATTCACTATATTTTGATAATTAGTAAGGATATGCAATAATATTATATTTAGGTCCTTTCTCATTCCCTACTGCTGAATAAGTTTGTAGGTTAAGTAGATTATCCTAGGGACCTTACATCTAAAAGGAAGATAATTCATACCCTACACATTTTGGGAGAAGTTATCTGTAAACTGCCTCAAACAATATATGATACAAAGCATATTTGGAGCTTATGTAAAATTGATGCCAGTTATAAGAATAAACAAGAGCTGAGTTCCATTTCCCCAGATATTGAAGACTGAACATCTGAGAAACGCCAAGGCAAGCATAGAAAGCAAGTTTTATTTAAAGGATAGAACAGGGATAGACTTCTCAGCAGAGAAGGGGTCCAAGAGCTGGGCATGCAAGGAAGCAGGGTGTCTTGCTCCTTTTATACTTTATAGTTTTCCTTTGTTCTCAAGCTCTCTCCTCTCTCCATCTTGCCCACATGATTAGTGGCCAGAAGGTGGGCCAAAGGTGGAATGATCCAGGCAGAAAAGGTGCAGACCAGGAGGCATTGATTAACAACCCCTACAACTCCCTGCAGAGAGGAACAATTCCCTGAGGCAGGTCATTTTGGCAACAGGTGGAGGAGAGGGGAAGTCTCCTGAAGGTATTAATATTTTATTTCCTCCTGAATCAGTCCCCATCTTTCTGACACAATCATTTATTACCTACACTGACTGCCTTTTGTCCTGAAACTTCAAAATAGCAAGATGTTGGTCAGATGTGATTTATTCCAATTTGAAGATTATCAATTCTATAAACAACCTGGATTTTATGGTTAAATAATAAAGATGTTTCTTTATTGGATAGAAAGCATCTCAGAGCAAAGATACTGTTAACTTGACTTTATTTCAAGCAGCAAAAGGCTTAGCAACACCAGGGTGAAATTTATCTAGATAAAATATATCCTTAGATTCTCTAGCCATCAATGTTTAAAGTTCATACTTGGTTATCTACTTGGAATATACAAAATGGGTCATTGCTTCTGTTGATTAATAGAGTTTTAAAGAAAAGAAATAGAAATAATGTTTTCTGACTCTAATAGCTGTAGCAAATATATCAACAGGAAAAAGCCTTTCCATAAAAGTGGAATAAAATAATAATATCCTTTTGTATCCCTGGAGTAATAAAATTACTCAGGTACCCTTGGCCTAAACTCATTCTGAGAATAACAACATTGTTCAGGAGCAATATTTTGCTTTTTAATTTTCATGATTACTGGGGTTTTATTATTCAAATGTAAAGTACATTTTTTAAATAGCTTTGACAGTTGGCTCTTAGTTTCACATTGTTTTATGCCAACTCCATTTTATTATGTGAAAATCATTATTCTTATCTGTAGTTCTCTTGAGATTTTAAAGTAAACTTGCTATATCACATTGTAGTCCATTTTTAGAAGTAGTTTTAGTTTATAGGCCATTGTAGTTCAGAAAGAAATAAAAATAAAAATAGAGGTTACAAGCAACACAAAGTAAACAGATTAACTTTTTGTTTGTTTTTCTTTCAGCCTGGTCATTCTCTGAATTCAAATGACCAAGTTTTTATTAAATGGTAGTCCTTAAGAATATTTTTAGAATGGTTTACCAAGTATGCAAAGTACTTTAGATGAGTTATTGCTATTTGTATTAATTTTATATATACATACATATATTGATATATATATATGCATATACATATACTAATATGATATATACACACACACACACACACACACACACACACACACACATATACTGATAGTGCATAAATTCTGGAAAGAGGAAAACATGCATAATAATTAGTCAGGAATGTGTGTTCACATATATTTATATATTTTTTCATGGTACTATTAACCTCATATATTTCCCAAGAAAATAAAAGTGCATAAAATTTGTTGATTATCTGTACTAGTACAAGGGTTTCATAACAAAATGCCAGAGTCTGGGTGACTAAGTCAACAGAAATTTATTTTCTATTAGTTCTGGAGGCTGAAAGTCCAAGATCAATTTCAGAGTTTATTTCTTTAAGGCTTCTCTTCCTAGCTTCTACATTTATTCTTTATTCTCAATCTGTCTTCACGTGATCTTTTTTTCATGTGGTCATTGAGATAGATACTTGTATTTCTCTTATTACAAAACCTCAGTCCCAGGAGGCCCCCTTCATGATTTCATTTAACTAGTTGTTTCCATAAAGGCCTTATGTCTAAATAAAGTCACTTAAGGGTTAGGCATACAACATATGAATCTGGAGGCAGAGAAAAACAATTTGGTCCATAACAATAACATTTGCTTTTATTTGTGTATTACTTACTGATGATATATGAGACAGATGCTCTTTTGAGCTATGGAATACTATAATAAAGAGCACTGACATGGAACCTATAGCACAGCTAAAAAGATGCATATTGAATGAGATGATATTTATTCAAGGGGGTACATGGTAAAAGATAAAAAATGTATAAAAGGAGTTCCAAATAAAGTAAGTTAATGAGAAAGATAATCCTGCTCTGATAAACTGTCAATCTAGAGAAGATAGAAAGACTTCTTGTATATAAGTGCAATTTATTTCAAAAATTTTCAGTTTATATATTTTATTGATATATATTTTTCACTTTCATTAGAATCATCACTTTAATGAAATGGTGAAATATGTAAATATGCAGGGGCTGGAGTTGAGGCTCAGCAGTAGAGCGCTCAAGGAGCATGGGTGAGGCACTGGGTTCCATCCTCCGCACCACATAAAAAATAAATAAATAAATAAAAATAAAGGTACTGTGATCAACTACAACTCATATATATAAATACATACATACACACATACATGTATATATATATATAAATACATACACATATAAAGAAATATGAAAATACGCATCAATTTTTAATGTATATGGTAAGTACTACCGTTCACATTTGAGAGTTTTTAATCACCTTATACTATTAATATCTATATAATATTACTAGGTGGTTGATGTAGGTATTCAAAAGAGGTAGTTTCACTCAAATGAAACTTATACTTAACACAAGTAGCTCATAGGAGATAAGTTGGTAGTACAATGACTTACCTCTTGATTGATTAAAATCGTAGGTTATTTGTTACATCATGCTGATTAATTCTTGTTTAGTTGACAGAGAATTCTTAAATTTTTATAAATATGTTTTATTTTATATTTTTCTATAAAATTTTGTGATATCTCATTTTGATTGCATTTCTTAACAAAAACAGGTAAATAAACAAATAAAAGTGTAAAAAGTCATACAATGAACATGACACTAACTTTTTAAGAGGAAAATAATTTCAGCCTGAGCCCACTTGCTATTTCAAGGAGAATTTATCATCAGTTTCATTCTCATTAAATACCTAAACAACACACAACGTCTTAAAGCACTGGGAATTACTGCTTTACTTTGCAACTAGCAGAGAATTAAAATAAGGAAGCTATTTAAATGAAGTGATGGATATGTGCCTAAATTAATATATAACAATTATTTCACATGTTCCTTTTGTAAAACATTAACCAGGAAATATTAAAGTTTTTCCAGGCAAAAAGAAATAAAAGAGAGGATGATAACATTACAGAGACCCAGGAATAAGGGAAAACATGAACACTAAAGGGACTATGTAGTGTATGGTTTAATCATAAAATGTAAGGTAGGAAAGACCAGAGATGGCAAGAAGCACATCAAAATAACTAACATAGTAACTGATATTTCTTGAGCACTAGGTGCTAGGCCCGTCTTCTAAGTCTTTTATATGGATTATCTCAGATATTCCTCAAAAAACCTCCAGGTGTTTTTACCATACATTATAATTGGTAAGACATGTGCTTGAGTCGGATTGCTTATTACCAATTATCAATGTAAACTTTGAGGAACTTATGTAATCTCTCTATGCCTTAGTTTCTACATCTATAAAATAGGGTAATGCTAGCACATCTTTTAATATTTTGATTGTGAAGACTACATGAATTAACACATGGAAAGTATTTACTATGTATTTAGCACATAGTAAACACATTGCCAAGTAAGGACGTTTCAGTTATTAATAGTATCGCTGTCCACGGTTCATATTTGCACAAATTTTCAGAATAGTTTTTTAAAATAACAAGTCATAACTGGTAAGTATGCCAGTCACAAGTATGGAGAGGGTTAATAGCTCACAAAAAAACAAGAACAAAATTCTGGACCCTTTATACATACCTTTTACCACCTATCCTTCCTCCATCCCCAAGAATTTCATCAGACACCTAACTGCTTGTCAAGCATCCTACTTTAAAACAATTACCTCACAATTCCTTCTAACCAAACAATTATTTTTCCAGCTAGGAAGTGCATCTTCATTTCTTTCAGATTTCCTATAAAAGAAATTTTGCTAACTATGTTACCTTCCCACATTGGGGGATGTCTAGTAGACATGCAGACGATTGTGTCACATGAATCAATTATTCAACTTCAAGCTCCAGGTCTCCAAGAGTGTTTTCCCTTCCAACTTTAGCAACTGGAAAAGAGAACAACATACCTAAAATAACTTTTTATAGAAACAGCACAACAGACAGCACAGAATTGTGATCCCTAAAATAAGGGAAATAATTGAAATGAGAAGTACGATTACCATGGTTTTCTGCCTAGAGGAAAATTCCAAACTGAGGGTCCAGGAGGGAAAATTCAATCAAGGAATCAGCAGACTTTCTAATTTGAGACAGAAGTTAGTGTTTGGAAAGGCCAAAGTGGCTGGAAATTTTGAGGAAAAGTAAAAAAAGAAGAGGGAACTACAAAGAGAAATAAATCCAGAGGGTTGTACATAGGATCCCTCATAGAGTTTGTAGTGCCTGCCAAGAGTGACGCCTCAAAAAAGACTCTAGAACTAATTGCTGCTAAGAGCCAAGTATATGATGCATGGCATTTTTGGTCGAAAGGTGACGCCAGCTAGCCATTGAGATGATATGATTATGTTAAGATTTGCATTCATATGGATATTGGACTCCTGCTGTTCACCTAGGCTGGCTACGGGACTCCTGGAGAGTTCCCATTGGTTGGGGAAGTACAGTAGGAGGGAGTTCCGGGGGAGGAGCTCTCTCTGCGGTCCGGGAGGACGCTGTGTGGGTGGAAAAAATCTTCCCGGGCGGTACCGGACATTGGCGGCAGTTTCAAAAAATAAACTTTGTTCCTGCTTGAGTGGCTCGTGATTTTGTGCCCAGCCAGACTGCGGCAAATTGCTAAGTTGTGGTCACAGAATATGGATCTCTTAGTACTTCTGTATTGATAATAAAAAAGTGACTATTGAAATGTAAAAAGAGTTATTTACATAACATGTTTATAATAAAACTTTTAAAATGTACCCACAAGACCTGGATACTAAAATGTATAGATTATATATCAAGTTCATGGAATTAGGGATACATTTTTCTGAGACCCTGAAGCACCAGATTCAACAAAATTCCACCCCGTTCCTCATGCACAGAAAATACAAGAGAAGAGTTATGTGTTGTCTTAAGGAACTACATTTAGGTAATGTACAGTGAGTGCTTATCATGCATAAGGCACAGATTTTGATTCCCAGCATCTTTCCACACACACACAACAAATTACATTTTGGGAAACTAAAAGAAAAATTACAAGGGAATTTTTTCCAATCCTAATACTACCTTACAAGGGTACACTCTCATAATTCCTAACTGCATAAATAAATTTCACCTATTTTATACCTTTGCATTTAATTTAAATAGATTATACAAGATGTGTACTTACTTATACCTGACTTACTATATTCAAAATTGTGTTTAGGAAATATGTTCTTAATTATTTATAATAAAGGTCATTTATTCTCTTCAGCATATAATTGTCGATTGCATGCAAAGAACATAAATTATTTATTGATTTTAAACTTAATGGGAGTTTGAGTAGTTTTCTCAGATTTTGTTTTGTTGTTTTGTCTTTGAACTGCTATAAGCAATATAACACATTTCATTTTTAGAGCAGACATATTCATTACTTTTAGTTATGTTTCTGGATAGCAATTGATGGGATATAGAATATACATTTACCTTTATCAGGTTTGACCAAAATATTTTTCAAAGTTCACTGATAGATATAATATTTGTTGTGTAGTCTTAAATGTTAATTTTATAGAAGACAAAACTATTTTTTTCCTTGGAAACATGCAAAATTTATTTAGTAAATATTTTGATGAATTGAAAATAAAGAATTTATTTCATTTCTATTAAATATAAATAGGGTACCATAAATCTAATAAGTTATACATTGGAACATTTATTCCAGTTAGATTACAGCACATGTTCATATGAGAAACTGTACCTGAATATTCAAAATATTCACCTCTCTGTGCTATATCCATACCATGGAATAGTACTCTGAAATTACAATTGATTCAATTTGGATATATCTCCAGAGAATTATGCTGAGTGAAAACAAGTTGAAAAGCTAATTCTATAAAGATATATACTATATGGTTCCATTTATATAACATTTCTCAAACTGCAGGATTATAGAAATAAAGAACAAATTAATGATTGTGAGGGCTTAAGGACAAGTGAGTCAAGGAAGAAGTGTCTATGGTCATAAAAGGGTGAAAGGAAAGATGCTTATGATGATGGAAATACACTTAGTGACTTTGTCCTACTGCTGACCTCCTGGTTGGATACTAAAATAAATTTTCCTCACCATTGGAAGAAACTAAATAAAGGGCACATAGAGTCTCTCTGTGCTATTTTAAATCTGTGATTTTCTCAGAACAAATCATTATATATATCCCAGTATTTTAGCATGCTGATTAGTGGAGAGCAGTGTTACAATTTCATAAGTAAATGAGGGATTAGAACAAAGTTTCAAAGTCTATAACCACATTTGTCTGAAAAGAAAATTACATCAGTCATTTTCTTATCTGTAATTTACCATTTCAACAGTTCATAAACGAAGAGGATTATTTAAAATAATTTTAAGTCAAAAGAAAAACTCAAAAGTACTCTGAAGCAAAACTACAACAATCCTCCAAGAACAAGAAAATCATCTGTCTGTGGAAAAATACGATAAAATTTATTTTATTTTAGGAGCCACCTCTCCCAAAAGACTTTTACTGATTCCCATTCCTTTCTCCCCCTTCACTATCCTCCCACTCCCATTCCCAGAGAAATGGTACACATATCTAGAATCTTCGTGACAATAAAATTGCTAAAAGTAAATTCTTGAAGCCTCGGTGTACTCTAGAATTTGAGACCACATTACATTTTGTTCAAAACCATTAAATAACTTGGTATTTATTTTACATTTACTCTTTTTTAGAAAGTGACATTGTAAGACTTTTCATGACCATTTTTTGGCTCTTAGCAAATTTGAGAGAAATGGCATATATTTTCTACATGCTCCTTGCCTTCACACGTATGTAGGCTTCACCATTATCAACAGTTGGAACCAAAGTGGTACATGTGTATAAGCCTTCCAGAATTGTGTGTAGACACATATCAATACATTTTTTACATTGTCTTTCTTTTTTTAAGGGACACTTAACCATTATTTAGGTTAGGGATATGGACTTGCCAATAGTGTGGACCTTTCTCAGAATAATGTTTTAAGTGGATAAAATAAAGTTCATATTATTTCATAGGGAAAACAATTTTAAAGGAATTTAACAAAATGTTATTTTAAAACATTGTAATATAGCCATTTATGTGTTTCCTGTATTAATTCATTAAATTATAAATTGAATCCATAAATTGCCATGATTTTGTATGTGAAGAAAGAAAATATTTGCTATCTGTAAAAATTATGGGGTGGTGTGAAATTATCTCTTATTTTTATTGGTGAACAGGTAGTTCTGATTCCATTGTAGTACTTTCTCTATGTAAGTGAATTTTTTAAAAAACAATTTCAGATAGAGTTAATGAACATGTAAATGTAATGCTCTTTTTCTTTCCCATTTCCCTCTTCTTTTTCCTCCCACTCCCACTACTGGAGAAAGAATATACATATCTAGGATCTTCGTGACAATAAAATAGCTAAAAGTAAATCTGGAAGTTTATATAACATCTCAATTCTCTTTAGAGACCCCATTTGCTATGGTTTGAATATAAATCCCAAATTTCATGTTATTAGAAATATAATATGCAGTGCAACAGTGTCTTCAGGTAGGAACTTTAAGGGGTCATGAGGGCTCTATTCTCATAACTGGATTAATGTGCTATGGAGAAAGTGTATTTATTATAAAAGTGAGTTCAATTCTCTGTCAACCATGTAATGTGTTCCATCATGTAATGATATAATGTGACCACCAGAAACCAGCATGATGATCCTAGACTTCTTAGGCAATAAAGCCATGAGGTAAATAAATTTCTGTTCATTATAAATTACCCTATCTTTGGCATTCTGCTATATATACCAGTATGATCATACAGAGATACCATGTGTTATCATTTAGATATGAAGTGTCATCCTAAATCTCATGAATGTTCAGAGGTGAAATAATTAGGTTATGAGAGCTATAACCTAATCAGTGGATTAATCCACTGATATCAATTAACTGGGTATTAACTCTAGACCATTAAGGTATGACTAGAAGTTCATTTCATGGCCATGAAATGAACTACTGAAACTGGGAGACAAAATAAACTTTTCTTCTTCTAATTTGTTCTTGACAGATCACAGTCTTTTGGTCACAATCACACAAAGCTGAATAAAACTCCATGGAAATCTGTGGATCCCTGAATAAAAACACATAAGGCATTCAGAGAGTACATATTATTCTTTATCCCAACATATCTATGCTAATTTTAGTTAGAATCTAAGAAATAATTTTGTGAAAACTTCAATTATTTTGTTTAGCATTTTGAACGTTATTTTCCAGATTTTCTGAGATACTTAAAGATCAGTTTTCTAAACATTTGTTTTAGTATATTTATCTCCCTTAGGTAAATCTTATTTCATGTTAACTTACTGTTTCAAATACGTTCAGCCTTACAAAATATATTTGTCAGAGAAGCTGTGGAAGTCTACTGAAAATAGAGAAAAGGGACTTGCAAGCCTCAGTTTTTGCAGAATGAAAATAAAATATGGAGTTAAAGATGGGTGTGCAAGAAATGTCCATGCGTCTCTCTATTTGTGAAGATTCTGGATTTTTGCCCTGGATTAGTAGTATATAATTACCCTTGTATTGAGGATGCCTATGTTTGAAGTCCAATTGATTTTAGTATGACTTTATTTTATGATAAAAATAGTGCTTTTAATGCTCAATGTATTTTTTAAGTATTTAGTTTTTAAAACTTAATTTAATTTATTTATTTATATGTGGTGCTCAGAATTGAACCCAGTCTCTCACACATACAAGGCAAGTGCTCCACTGCTGAGCCAGAACCCCAACCCTTAATGCTCAATATTCAAATATCAGTTGGACTTTACCATGGTGCAAGAAACACTTTTCGGTTGTTAGGATGAAACAGATAACAGTTTTTCTCATTTCTTGTATTCTACACTTACTCTTCATCTCTAATTTAATGTACTTTTGTATAATGAATCCTAAGTAACATTATTAGAATACCAGGAGGCTTTACTTGCTTAAAATAATTATAGAACATTTAGTTTATCTGACCAGAATGAAGTGAACTTGATAAAAAATGACTTATGCAAAACAAGGAATGTGCTTCTTGTGTGAGAAGAACCTATGTGGATTGGATCAAATCTATCCAAAGACTTATATATTGTCACCAAAGGCTTACATATTATCATCAACTTTTTCTTTTTCTTTTTCTATTTCCTCATTTGCTTTCTATTCCTCTTCCTTTTTTTTTTGCTCACTCTTATCATGCTACATGGCTCACAGAATTTGTCTTATAGTACTATGACTGCAAAATGTCCAAGATTTCATAATACCAAAACGTTTTAAATTATAATATGACTGTATGTTCCAAAAAAAAACTCTCTATGATATTCAATAGATTAAGAGATAAGTATAGTATGACTTGATTCATAAGCTTGCTTCCTTGTAAAGAAAGCAGGCAGGGTGGGTGTATACCTTGATGGGCTTCCCCCAAAACGTAAGAATCATTAAAAGAAAGATCTGAAGTAAGTGTTGTTTGAGGAGGTGAAAAAATATATACTGGTACTAAAACAGACATATACACTACAGACTATATATGATCTCTCCCTCACTTTAAATTATGTGAGCATATATTTCCTCTGTTCTTGAATGTCTCTATTGATTTAGTGGCAGCATGGAACCCATTTTAGTACATTTATGTAATATTTTGCTGGATTCTATCTTTAGATATTTTGAATCTCAAAATTCCTTGGAAATTTTTATACAACAGATGCAATGCCATATAATTTTGGTTCACAGGTCTTAAAGTAAGAGAGTCAGATATCAATCATTCCTATTTACATTGTTAGCTTAATAAGAAGTATAAATGTCTCAAACATGTTTCCTTCTGCGGAAGAAAAATCGCAGGGAATTTTAATTAAAGCACATAAAATCTTACAATTTAGTTGACTTTTTCTTTTCTTCTTAAACATAATGCCTCAGCTCTGTTCACTGCAGTTTCTCTTTTGATATGATGGCATTGTCTATGGAAAGTATTAGAAGCTCAACAATATCCTAAAATACAATCACTGAAGATAGCAGAGCATTCCATTATTAGAAGCAAAAAGGGAAATCAGATTATTTCAACAACTTATTTTTAATTATTAGCAGGTCCTGAAACCTCTACTATATTTTCCCTATTCATTTTGATTTTGTCCCAGCCTCTCAAACTAGTGAGATCAGAATTCTATATGGACAAAAACAATATTTTTTAAGTATCATTTCATTCTAACACTGAAACAACTCTTCTCAAAATTGAAATGTAACAATAAACACAAAACTTTTCCAAAATCTTGCAAAGATTTCCATAACAAATTCAAGAAATCCCATCAGCAATCAGAAAATTTAAATTTGTTTAAAAATTTAAAAAAACATAGGTACACAAGTTACTGACTGGTCCAATTACATTTGGCTATAGATTCACCTCCTAGTTCCTGACAACTAATGGGAGACAAAAAATTGAAACATTTTTGTTTAACTAAAAAAAAAGCTTGAATTGTTTGTAGTTAAAAATATAAATAATTGAAATTTAACTCTACAAATTTTTACTGATGGATAAATATATAAGTAATATCAAACTAAGCAAAAAGCCTCTTTCAATCTTTCTTATCAAGATATTATATTTATTAATTATTAATTTTTTAGTTAAATATAATTATAATATTTCCCTTGGATAATTTATTAATTTACTTCCATTTCAGAAATACTATGAAAAGAAGAATATTGTTAAAATCCAGAAAATGCATCTCTTCAGGGAATTGGAAGTATGTAATTAAAAAGTGATCTAAATTAGTTTATTAGAGAAGTTTAGATATTTCTGGTAGTACAGGTATCCAGTGTGTCTCTGGAAAAGACTCTCATTACTGTGTGTTATTTAAAGACCCTTGTGCAGGCAGTTATGCTGTAGCCATTGACTTGAGGCTTAGCTTCCAGAGTGTTAGTATTTTTTGCTGTCATAAAAGAGGAGACATTATAATTATATTTTGTAGTTTTTATATTCTTGTCTAGAATCTCACAAGATTATATAACACATAGTTAATAAGATTTTTAATAAAAAATAATAAGAGGAAAACTAACATCTGTAGCAAGACACAAGGTAGACCTCAAAGTTACTAATAAGTAAAGCAATTTAATCTATAGCATAATTTTGGAGCACCTTATATGCAGAAACAAATATTTACCTATTTTTTTTCAAGTTAAAAGATACAGAATTTTTTAAAAAGATAAAAAATGCTTATTAAGTTTATGGAGAAGGTGAAGTCAATTGGAAGCCAAGAGATACAGAAATCTGAACAATGTATCATGAACATTCCTCTCAGCACCAAAATCAGGGTAGAGCTTCGTGCAGAGTGGATTTAAACATGCAGACATGAGATATGACTTAACTATATGATTAACTATGATTTGAAAGATAAATAAAAGGTAATTTATTTAACAATATTCCAAATGCTGCCTCCTTCTAAAACAAAATGGCATTAATTATCCTATAAGAATTAAGCCTTATTCCTCAGATTAAGAAAAAAAAGTCAATGAGAAGTCCATGAATTTTATGAAATAACATTAAAGAGATGAATCAAGAATTAAACATCCCTTATTCTGATCTGAGAGGGAGGAGAAGTGTGGAAGATAAACATCCTGAGGCATATTACCAAACTGGGCTCTGAACTTACAGGTGAGTACCTTGAGATGGAATGTTTTTATAATGTACTGAAGCCCAAATCA
Organism: Marmota marmota marmota; assembly: GCF_001458135.2. Lineage (NCBI taxonomy): Eukaryota > Metazoa > Chordata > Mammalia > Rodentia > Sciuridae > Marmota > Marmota marmota. The sequence goes on from NW_026000005.1 coordinate 6,235,613, forward strand.
ATATCCTTATTTCGAAACTTCGGGTAAGCAATTACATTGAGATCCTAGTGATAAAACTTCAGCCTTGCTGTCTTTCCATTTTCAGGTTTACTCACCTTAGATTACACATTATGGATATCTGGGATAAGATATTTCTATTGTCTTAGTTCTGTTAGCTTTCATAGGAACTAATAAATGAAAGAAGAAAAATTCTGATTAGAGATATACAATAGTAATATATATTAGACTATTGATTAATATTTTTAATGATTTTTAAATATCTCCATGGAAAGGAAACATGATTTCCATGTTAAGTGAGAAGGGTAACCTATACAAAATCATGTATGCGAGTATCCATGAGTGTATTGTTGTGTGAGTATGTGTGTAGTAGCGAAGTGGGAGAATTGAAACGAGTACTGAAAGTAGTAGAATGTTAACAGCATTAGTGTCCGGTGAAATTGAGATTTTTTTTTGTCTTGAGTATCTTTACAAATTTTCAAACTTTCCTATCATAAATCATGAATGCATATTATTTTCATGAAATGTGGTAGAAGGAAATTAAAAATTAAAGACAAAAGACAAAAGAAAGAAATGTGCTTGCTTTCATGTTTCCCAGACTCACCTGTGTTGTTCTGGATCAGAGTGTATTAAATGTAGTCCAATCTATTTATAACTTTAGTAAGTAGAATCTCTTCCCTAGAATACCAAGTCCTTGTTCTATCCTAATATTAATTAGTTGCATATAGGAGAAAAATGTGACCCAAATTTTTAGAAAAATAAGGATAGGGGAGGAAATCAATTCCATAATTACCTTGGTAAGGAATTTAGAAGTTTTGATGCCACACCTGATATAAAAAATAGGATAGAGTCTAGTCATGAGCAACTTGACAAAGACTACTTCCAGGGACAGATTCTAACTGTGAAGGATGAAGTTTTGGAAACCTGCTTATCATAGAAGACTTGTGTCTATGAAAACATGCATTAGAGAAAGATCCAAAGAAACATGAACAATCCATAATTTTTGTTTTGATAAAACCTACATGTGTAATTTTTTAAAAAATTGGATCTTAACTAACTATGATATTGAGTCATAAAATTCTTTGGAGAAATAAAATGATGCTGAACAAATGAGTAATACAATAATGCTAGTTTGGTTATATTACATCATATAAAATGTTACTTCAGTAGTGGTAACTTCATGATTCTTTTTTCTTTGACTTTTGAGAGCCTTTTGGTACATAACTGTTCACAGTACTCCCTTGTAATTCTTTTAATTTCTGTAACATCATCAGTAATGTCCCCCATTATGCTTCTTATTTTAGTAATTTGAATCTTCTTTCTGTTTTTCTTGATCACTCTGAATTTTCCATTGCACTGATCTTTATAAAGAACCAACTCAGTATTGTTAATTTTTCTCTGTTGTATTTCTATACTCTATTTCATGAACTCCACACTAATCTATATTATTTCCTTCTCTCTGCTTGATTCGGGTTTAGCTGACTCTTCTTTTTCAAGTGTCATAATGTGGAAGTTTATGTAACTGACTTGAGATTTTTTTTTTTTTAATGTGGGGATTTACAGCTTCACATTTCCCTCTGAGCACTGTTTTAATTGCATCCCATTAGTTTGGGTATGTTTGCCTTCGTTTTCATTGACATCAAAGTATTTTCTCATTTCCTTTGTGATTTCTTCTTTGAACCTTGGACTAATTAGGAATTTATTACTTAATTTCCGTGTATTTATAAATTTCCCCAATTTTTTTCCTGTTATTTCTACTTTCATTTCTGTGTGAAGAAGAAAAGTATTTTGTTTGATAAAAACAACTTTTTAAAAATTTTATTGGGGCCTTTTTGATGGCCTCATATATGAACTATCCTGGGAAATATTCCAAATGTACTTGAAAAGTATCTGTAATCTGTGTTTCTGTGGAGTGTTTTGTAGGTCTGTTTGATTTCCTGTTAATTTCCTAGGGCTGCCATAACAAAATACCACAAATTGATTGGCTTAAAACACAGAAATTTATTCCTCACAGTTCTGAAGGTCAGAGGTCCATAAGAAAGTATTAGCAGGTGGTGTTGTCTTGAAGTATTTTGGGGAGAAGCAGTTTTGTGTCTTTCTGTCAACTTCCCATGGTGCTGGCAACCCTTCCTTTTTCTTGTTTTGCAGCTCTGTAACTTCCACCTCTTCTTCCATTGCAGCATGGAGTTCTCTTTTTGTATCTGAGTATCAATTTCCCTCTTCCTACAAGACAGTAATTACATGAGATTAGGATGGCTTCAACCTCATTTTAACTTGATTATGTCTGCAAAGACACTTTCTATGTGTACTTACACCCACCGGTACTGGGGATTAGATAGTAAACATTTTTTATGGGGACAAAAATTCAGCTAATAGCAGTTGTTATTATTATATTTTACTTGTTTACAGGAAACAGTCCTTTGACTTTAGGATCAAAGTGAGTTTTATAGTCTTTGAGGACATTTTCAAACTCAGTGAACTCAGTCAAAATTAAAGAAACCAAATCAACCTTCAACTTTCACAAATTATGTGCCTGTGAGCTTGTTGTTTAACTTCATACATTTAGTGAAATACAGTTTAGTCTAAGTTCAGTAAATGCCATTCTGTAATAACTGAGAGTATCATCACTTTTTTAAAAAATTTTCTTTACTGTGTGTGTGTGTGTATGTGTGAGTGTGTGTGTGTGTGTGTGTGTGTGTGTGTGTGTGTATGTTGAGGACTGAAACCATGAATGCTCTACCATTGAGCTGAGCTGCATCTCCAGTCCTTTTAATTTTTTTTGAGAGTGTCTCGCTAAATTGCTCATTCTGGCCTCAAACTTGTAATCCTCCCGTGAGCCTCCAGAGTCACTGGTATTACAGGTATGCACACCACATCCAACATACCACAATTTAATTTAGGTGATATACTGACAAAAATTATTGAAATAAAACTTGGCTTCATGCTTCACTTCGTTATTTTGAAGCTAAAAATCTAATGCCAACAAATTAACAACTGATACTTCTACCTGAAAAAAATTTTGAGATGATTCTATCAATCTGTGATCAAAAACTACTAATCCTAGATACTATAATATCTTTTTATAATATATTTTATTTTGCTTTAGTCTAGTTTTGTGTAACTTCTCATTCTAGACCTCCTGACTTTAAATGATTAAGAAACCATTTTTCTTGAATGAAAATGTTAAGACTTATAAATGCTAAAAAATCTATGCTGAAAGTGATTATTTCTGTTATAAAACATAATAATAAGTTGTTTTAATAGTATTATTCAAACCAATATTGCTGCTTTAGAAATGTTTAAGATCTATGAATGATATTTATCTTATAGACATTCTTAATTTATTATTACTTATAGTTTTAGAATGAATTTTTGTCATCTAATTTTTTTTTTGCCAGTGAAAACTTTTTATATACATTGTGAATATTGATCTGAAACCTAACGATAGGAAAAATATTGTAAGGATAATTAATTTTTACTATATATAATTATATATATTTAGCCATTATAACTGAGATTATTTTGTGTATTTGTATATATATAAGCTGTATTTGTACACAAGATAATATACAAGCTATATTTGTATAAAATAGGAAGATAATACTTCTTGTTATTATGTGTGTATGTCTGCTTTAAATATTGTTTCTTTGAAAAAATATATAAATGAAAATGATCATAATATCAACAATTTTGTACTTCTAGCTGCTAAAGCAAGATTTTTCTGATTAATAGTCTATACATAAATATTAAGCATTATATTTTCTTTATGAAAAAATAATTAGTAATATTAACAACATAGGAAACTATAAGTTTATTTGTAATTGAATTTATTTAATGAAAATATGATTTTTGTGTTTCTAAATATCTCCATAAATATAAAAAATAACAACTACAGATTAATGTTACAAATTTTTAAGAAATAAATAGAATTTTGTTTTTTTAGTTTTTATACTTATTTAGTAGTACTTTGGATTCCTACTCTCACTAATATCATGTTTTTTAACAGTTCTTTTATTTTATACCAATTTTAATATACTTCTAGCTTAGGTAAATTAAATTTAAAAGTCTCTCACAGGAATATTTTTTACCTTTCTATTTTTATACTACATCATCCAATACACTGTTGTATTTATAAATTTAAATAGTTTATATATGTAACTGTGTTGTGTAGGAATATATTGTACACTACATATATATTCATAAAATTTTATACAATATACAGTGAAAACTTAAAGAATTTAGGTGACATTACTTAAGCAATCCATCAGAAAAAAAAATAGGAGTAGTGTTTTAAAAATATTTAGTATAGTTTATTGCTTCCACACATATTTCTGTTTATTATCTCAAATCAATATAAATAATTGGAATTTACATGTTACCAATAAGGTCATTTCATCTAATTATTTAGTCTGTTAGCACTCATGACTTCTTTCATGAAGTGCAACACATGTTGTATATTATTAAATAAGTTAAATTGAGTGACATTGACCGTATTGATGTTGTTAAACCATACTATTGACACAGATAAAGCAGATTAGGCTTATACTCAAAATTTATTTTTAAAAATAATAATGATAAGAAATGATATTTGTAATGGAGAAAATTCTTTTTCATAAGTTATCCATTCATATGTGTTTCTTTAATATGTGACAGTGTTTCACAGTTCATTTGTTGTTCAGTACACCTGGGTGAAATGATGGATAATAATTTTGGAATTAGCAAGTCTTGACAAGTGATTCATAATTTTTTTTTTGATTTATCTCATTGAAGTTACCTTTTAAAAATTAATTTTTCTAAGATACTTACTTCTGACTTCCTCAATGAAAAGAGGTATCAGTGCCTAGTGTATTATCTTATTTATTTATTCTTGTTTACAGATGCTCTTAAACCTTATACTCTAGGAACTTCTTTATAAATACTGGGGTTGTTAAAGGAAAATATTAATTTCTAAATTTTCTTTATTATTAAAATGTTCAGTACCATACAAAAGTAAGCTCTAATTTAGTATATGTTTAATTTACTAACAACAAAGTTGGCATTTACCAAAGTAGGAAAAAAATAAACACAGAGAGAAGTAGCATATAATAATTAAAGGGTCAATTAACTAAAGAGATGTTTAAAAAAAAAAAAAAGCCCTAAAACTTAAATACGTGGGTAGTACAAAAGAAAGTCAATTTACATGAGGAAAGACTGATGACTCTTAGTGAGCAACAACATCCCTCTCTCAGAATTGAAGGATCAAAAAGTTGAAAAATCAGTGAAGGCATAGTTGATTTAAATAATATGTTACCTGATATCGTTGACATTTACATAATAACCCATCTTACAACAGAATGCACAGGTTTCTCAAGATCAAATGTAATATTCACCATGATAGACAATATTCTAGGCTGAAATATATCCTAAGAAATTCAGAAGAACAGGAACAATATATGTTTTCAGACTGCAATTGGACTAAGCTGAAATTTTAAAAAGTGAAAAAAGATCTTGAAAATATTTCAAGACTAAAGATTGTTTTTTAAATAATACGCAGGTTAAAGGAGAAGTCTCGAGAGAAATTTTAAAATATTCAAAGTAAAGACAAAACCAGGGACAAGATACAGACCCCTAGGGTATTACCCAAGTGACCTACTTCCACCAACCATGCCCCACCTGCCTACAGATTCCACTACCTCCCAGTAGTCCATCAGATTATTACTATAGCAAATAGATTAATCCCCTTATGAAGTTAGAGCCCTCATAATGCACACTCTTTTCAAAAAAACCACCTCTGATCATTGCAGTATTGGGATCAAGTCTTCAAACTGTGAGCTTGTCAGGGATATTTCAGATCCAAACCAAAATAGTTGACATCATTTTCCATAAAGATTGAAAAATTCATGTACATGCTCTTTTAACACTCTTATTCTTCATCATACTAGAATTTTTTCTAGTGTAAAAAATACAAGAGAAGACAACTGGATAAGCCCATTAGAAAGTAAAAAATAAAACTGTTTGGTTCACATATTACATGATTTTCAACATAGGGGAGAAAACAGAACAACTACTGACATGAATAAATATGTCTAAGTAGCAAAGTATAAGGACACAAGATTAATATACACAAGTTAGTTGCTTTCTTATATCCCAGCAAAATACCCTTTTGATTTTGTTTGTTTGTTTGTTTGTTTGTTTTGTACTAGAGATTGAACTTAGAGGTGCTATAACCCTAAACTACACTCTCAGGCATTTTTATTTCATTTATTTTTAGACAGGGTCTAAGTTGTACAGGTTGGCCTAGAACTTGTGATCATTCTGCCTCAACTTCCCACATTTCTGGGATGACAGGAGTTACCACAGTGCTTTGCTTATTTTTATATATATACAACATGATGTTTTGAAAGATGTATCTCTGCCTTCATTTTCTGTAAGAGATTGTGGATAACCAATATTGTTTTTCCTTTAAGTGTTTGGTAGCATTTACCAATAAAACCACTAGGCAGTATGTTTTGATTTTCAAAGGTTATAAATTATTGTCACAAATGCTCTAACAGGCATTAGCTATTAAGATTATAAGATCTTGTGCGACTTTTGGTAGTTTGTATCTCTTAAGAAATTGGCCTATTTTACCTAAGTAATGAAAAAATAATTGATATATTTATATGTGTATATATATAATATTTATATAGCATTAACAAATTAAATACTTATAATCCTAATTCTAACAGAGTATGTTCAGGACCTAGATGCATAAATGTAATAAACTTCAATGAACAAAATCAATAATTTTTTCCATATTCATGAATTAGAAGACTTAGTATTGATAAGATGTCAATCATTTATTTTCTGAGGCGCAGGGAGGTGGGTAATCAGGAATAGAACCCAGAGGCACTTAACCACTGAGCTACATCCTCAGTCCTATTTATTTATTTATTTATTTATTTATTTATTTATTTATTTATTTATTTATTTTGAGGTAGGTTCTCGCTAAGTTGCTTAGGGCCTGGCTGAGTTGCTGTGGCTGGCTTTGAATTTGTGATTCTCCTACCTCAAACACCCAAGCCACTGGAATTACAGGCATGTGCCACTGTGCCTGGCAGCACTTGTCAGCTTAATGTACAGATTTTACCAATCAAAATCTCAGAAAATTATTTTGCTAGTACTGTAAAACTAATTCTAAAGATTTCATGGAAAATCAAAAAGACTTTGAATAGTCACATACTAAAGAACAATGTTGGAAATTTTGCACTACTGACTTTAGTCCTTATTATGAAACTATAATAATCAAGTCACATGGTGTTGAAAAAGAATAGATACAGATCTATGGATCTGTGAGCATGAAACAAACCCACACATATCACATCATCTGATTTTCAACAAAGAAGCAAAGGCAATTTAATGTTTGATCTTAGCTCAAGGCTCAATAAATCTGAAATACTAATTATATTAATTTTGATGGATTTCTGTCTTCTGTCAATAGTTCAATTGGTACCCTTTTCTTCCTAATGTATGTACTTGTTAAAGAACATTTAGTTCATTGTATATGTGAAGATATTCCTCAGCAAAAACACAGAAGGCAGTATTCTTCTTCTGGACTCAGGGTTTTAAAAGTTTATCCTTCCAGAATACTAAGAACTAATGGCTTAGAATAAAAATCTAGAAAAAATGTTCATTAGAGATGAACAAACTTTCTACCCACCGTGATCCTCTATCATACATGTTTGCAGTGAAAAAAAAATCCACAAGAGAAAGGAGATGTGGATATTCAAAAAGCAGAAATTGTTGTATAAATGCTGGTAGGTCCATTTTTAGGTACTAGGCCTATGGATACATACTACTTGTTCAAGATAGGATTATGAGCTATCAACACAAACCTTTTCATGCCCAAAGGACATCAGCCTGCAACACAATAAAGGGGATGTCCCCTCAGGTGGCTAAGCAACTGAGGTGCTTGAAAATTGTTTTTTTTGTGTGTTTCCACATGGAGGAAGAACTAAAAGGTCAGACTCCCAAGAGTGGGCTTGGGAAGTGATATTAAACCATGAGATCTGAGGGAATTCTGTGGATAGGAATAGAGATAAGTAAGCAGCTATTTATGGAGACCATCAATAAAATGATGTAAATCCCTGAAGCTAGCTTCAGAATGGTATGAAATTAAGAACAAATAGTAATTCACAACTACCACCATGTATATCTTGTCCCTTGATCTCAGTTTAATTGAGTTTATAGCATTTAAGTCAAAAAGCCTTCAGAGTAAATTAAGTTTAAAAAAAAAAAAGAAAAAGGAAATCAATTATACATTCCCTATACCAAGCTTTTGGACTGAGATACATGCCCACCAAATAAGTGGAAACTTGTTTTCAACCTCAGCCCTGCCATTTACTATCAAAAATTAATCATTAAATCAGAATTTAAGTCTGAATCAAACAAAATATTAGCCTCCACTTGCCTACCTTCTTGGAAACTACAAGTAAACTGAGGTGAAATATGTGCAACTACTTCATAAATAGGAAAATAATTTTAATATTTGTAAAAGTGTATAACTTGTACTTTTTCTATAATCATTTGCAATGTATATGAAACTATTTATAGGGTGATGTAGAAATAAGTTCCATTATTTCTCCCCGTAATAAGCTTTCAGTTGACATGGAAATAAGACATACTCTCTCAAAAACATTTAATGGCAGAAGAAGTTATTACAGTGCATTTTTCCAAGAAATAATATATGTGATTCATTGGAAAATACAGAATAAAAACTATCTATGTTAGCATAGGAAAAGTCTGAATATTCAAATTGAGGTGGTAGAGGATGGGAACTTAGATTTCTAGCATGGCATTAAGCATAGACATTGAGATAGGAAATAAATATACTTTTTACCTACAGCAGTGGATAACTTGATGGATCTAGGTAAAATAAAATAATTTTAAGGAAAAAAAATCATGTTATTACTCATATAAATCAAGAGGAGAGTTTAAGGAGTAAAGGAACATTCAACCATATAAGGGTATGAATTACTGATTATACTACAATTTGGGTGAACCTCTAAAACATTAATCTCCACTAAAAGAAGATATAAAAGGACACATAATGTATTATTCCATTCATATGAAGTACGCAGAAAAGATAAATCCATGAAGAAAGAATCAGATTGGTAATTTGCAGCTGTTAAGGGATGAAAATTTGGGAGTGAATGTTGAATCACTATGGGGATTTATTTTGGAATAACAAAGATATTTTATTTTTTATTTTTGGCAGTGCTGGGGATTAAACCGAGGGCCTCATGCATGCAAAGCAAGCATTCTACCAACTGAGCTATATTCCCAACCCTTAGAGCTAGATAGATGTTGGGGGCAGTGAATGAATTAAGGGTTTGTTTGAGGCATCCCAAGGCAGAGGGACACCTTTTCTGTGAACTCTCAGTGAATCCACTGAGTGGAGACCACTCAGATTATGCTGACACCCTGCCCATTGGCTCAGGCAGCCCTACATTCAAATGTAGCTGCCTGGAGGTGAAGTAATTTGCTAAGCCCCAAACAAATTGTTTTTGCCATATTCATCTTCTTTTCTTGAAGAAATTCTTCACACTGACTCCCCTTGATGTACCAACCCATACAGTTACCTGTGAGGCCCCCATTTGGTTGTTAGATCCAGTCTCCATCGGCGCTAGTTCATCTGACTGAGCCCCTGTTTTTCACTAATAAATGAGCCTTTTTTCTTATTTTTATAGTTTCTAATTAATTTTTTCAATCCGGCTCATCGCCTGTCAGTTAACTGTCCATCCATAGCACTGGTCGCAACAGATTATATTGATAGAGTAGATGATTGTACAGCATTGTGAATGTACCAAATGCAACTGAATTTTTCACTTCAATGTAGTTAATTTTATGCCATGTGAATTTAACCTCAATAAAAAAGAACCTAAAAAATACAGAAGCAGTTTCTCAAGAGGGCTAGTGAGCACGGTTTTACCAGGCAGGGTATTTATCTGGACTAAACTCCTCTTTATATTGCTGGTCAAAAATCTTTGGGAAAAGTTGTCATGAACTGACATGCCATGTTTAGTAGGTTCTAGCATTCCAAATGCAAATATAGAATATCTTCATTTGTCAATCCACATTTATTTTTGTTAGGGTCTGTAACAAGTCAAGATGGCGCCTGGCATTTTGCCAGAGGGAGTGGTTTGTGAAGTAACACCAGTGAGCCATTAAGTGTGGAGATTCCTTATTGGTTGACTGCTGTATCTAGTTTATGTTAATTAAGATAAGCTGTGTGTAATGTATATATACACCTCCTGTCCTACAATAAACGGCTCCCACTCCAGCTGTATCAATCTACACAAGTTGCTCTTCACCCCCGGCCCCGTTATTTTGCTGCAGCCGGACTGCGGCATATTTTAATTTCAATATATTTTAAAAGCTTCATATTTATCCAAAAAGTGTATATCCTTAGAAGTCTGTAACACTGTAATGATTCTCTTAGAAAACAATACAATTAATGAGTCCCTCGATGCTTTCACAAGTTGACAAATCGTATTGTATTTTTGATCATTTCTTCATGAAGCTCTTGTAGTTAGCACATCTTTCTTTACTAATCTAGAAAATTATTAAATCACTACTTGACTCTTTAAAATATCCCCTTACTGGTTTCTCCTCCATCATTTTTTTCCTATTACAGGGTATATATTCATTTAAACTGAATTAAGTTTATTAATATCAGTCTAGGTTTATTTCTCACATAAATAATTACTAAAGTAGAAGGAGGGATTCTGGTAAAATGACTCTCAGGATCTACAAGGTCCAGTTTCTTTGTATCGTTTTGTTGTAAAATTCTGACCTATGGCTCCTATTCTTATGGATACTTCATAATCCAAAATAAGTTAGAACATAATGTGCAAATTTTAAGTAGCTCTAAAGAAAAAGCATGAGGAGGAACATAAAAATAAATAAATAAATAAAGACTACTCAGCTGAGTCAGCTGCCTTTAAGAAACTTTCCAGGAAATCTCAGACAACACACTTATATATCCTGCGTTACAAGAAAATGCAAGAAAGACAAAAGAATAAAATATTTTAATCAGACAATCACTACCCTCAATAAAATTAGAGTTTTTTTTTAAATAATGAAACTGAAATATAAATATCTATCATGCAGGTTGTGAAAAATCTTTTCCTTTTGCATATTAAATAGCATATACATACTAAATAAATATATTAAATATTTTACATTATGCGTTTTGTGTTATGTATTATGTGTGCATGAACTGGACCAGACACTATATCAGAAACTATAATTTTATTCTTTAAGCAAATGTTCATTGAGTGCTCACTCTGTTTTTGCCTCCAGATTAAAAAACTAAAGAGCAAAATCAGACTTGGCACTGGTTCTCAGGGAGCTTATCCTCTAGTGAGGAAATCATTCTTGTATGAAATAAACATGAAGAGAATATTCAACTATAAGTGAAAGAATACCCTTCTGTGAGATCATATAATAAATGTGACACTGGGAAGAGAATTATCTGAATATTCACTGTGAAACTGGGCACTGGAGCTGAGATCTGAAGGACAATGCTTTAAGTAAGTGGCAGGGAGGTTTTGGGGTGGAGGGGACACAATGGACAAAAACCCAGTGTAGGGAAAAGGTAACTGAATATGATTGATGAGACCAAAGTTAAAAGATAGAGGGTACTGAAGCATAGGAGATTGAGCTGCAGACAATACAAGATTCTTGTCAATGCTAAGGTATTGAAGTATAACCCAGTAGACACCGAGTGCCACCCCTCCCTGCTTCACACTTCATCATTGCTCCAGAGGCACTTTTTATAATTTGACACATATAATGCTTTTCTTGCTTTCCTGTCCACTGTACTTCTTGCTCTCTTCCCGGCCAGTTCAGGCACTGCCCATGTCTACTCTACAGATTTCACCCGTCTCAGCAACTTGCATCTTTTGATAGAACACAAATAGAACCTTCCTCAAGAAGTCTTCACCAGAGCAGATGCAAAGCATGCCCTTAGCCATGGTTAGAAAAATACCGTATCACAAACTGTACATAATTTCACTTTGCTTCTTTCCTCATTATTTTACAGCTTCTGTTTTATATCGGCCTCTTAAATGAATCTCTGAGCCTCTTGATTCAGGGATATGACTTCCTCCAGTTGGTTTTTCTAGAACCCTGCAAAAGGCTTGACACAAGTGATAATATAATAATTAGTTACTGGGTGAACAAATGAATGAATGTTACTTGTACTGATGTATTTTACTCTGTAAATTCAATTCCAAGACTCGCATTACATTATGTACAAATCTGTCCCAGACTTCAAATACCTAAGAAGAAAAATAGAAAATAAAATTGTATTTCTGGACCTGTAAATGTAGTATTCTGGCTTACGAACACTATAGGGATAGTTTATAAAACCATTCTGACATTAGTACTGAATCACTTTAACGCTAATGAAAGCAAAGTGTTTTTTTTATCTTAGGAGCAGAATTATTAGGAATTTCTGCTGAAGATGCTTTCAATTGCTTAATAACCACTTTATTTATTACTCCTCGTATTTACTAACAGCTATTTTATGCTCAGACTCCCTTCATTAGAGAAATTGTTCCTATCTGCACTGTGTGTGTGTGTGTGTGTGCACACCTGTACATAAGCACACTGTGAAACCATAAATATTGAGTATTGAGATGATGGCAAACAAAACACTGTTATTTTGGCTATGATCAATATGTTCACTTGGAAGGAACCCAAATATACACATTTTTGCCAGAATTTCTATCTGTTTGCTTTAGTATCAAAGTCTTACTCTAAAGAGAGTCTTCACCTGAAAGATGAAAAGAAGGGTGATGCTGGTACATATATTGTTCCTATCACTTGTGCATCTTAGAGAAATTTCATGTCTGGACTTCTGTGCTGGGAGTTCAAGCTTTTTTATTCTATTAATTTCTTTTTTCCCTCAATATCTGAGAATGCTTTGCAAAATTGTGATGCTGAGACACCTTGATTCTCTGTTTCTCTCTGAAGATTGAAGCTGTGTTATAGGATATATATATATATATATATATATATATATATATATATATATAT
>NW_026000005.1:6248683-6277930 GCF_001458135.2 Marmota marmota marmota
AAAAAAAAAAAAAAAAGAGAGAGAGAGAGAGAGAGCAGGGGATGAAGTTCAGTGGTTAAGCGCCTTTGAATTCAATCCATGGTAACCCCTCCCCACCCAAATAAAAACCCTTTTGCAGGCATCTATCTTAATGAAATTCACTATAATTTTTATGACAGATTTGTTCATAACTTGGAAAGGATAGTTGACAACATGTGAATCCAATAAGGGCAATGCAGAAGAGATAGAATCTAAGAGGAATAGATTTCAGCAATTAAGGTTAATTGAAACAGATATAATTTAGTTTGGACTGTATGTCAATGTTTTAAATCTCAAAACTTGATTTTAATTAAAGCATCAACTCAACTATAAACTATGGTATTGTTTCCCAGAAAAAGACAGCCTGCTTGAAAAATATAATGTGATTCATTAAATTCCAGTGATCAGGAGCAAGGATAAAATACAGTTATGTGTATTAGGCAGGCAGGAGCAAAGCATGATGTTAACAGGATGTAATAAAGAGCAGATAAAGGCTTCTGAAGCTTGGTATGTACTAGAACTTATTTTAGTTTATCAATTGTGACTGCACTGTTACATGAAAAAAATTGCATGCTTATATTCTTCTTTTATTATTTAAAATGTTCCCAATATACTCATATTTTGTAATGTGCCTGGTGGGAAAACACTCATTTAGGAGCAAATTGGTAATCCTATCATTTCTACAGCAAATATGAAAAGGAGAGAGAAGTGAGCTTTAGCAATAACTAACTGAGAAATTTTTCAGTTAGCGCTTATTAGGATGTCTTAAACACTGAATATCAGAAAAGATGCAGTTTTTAGCCAAGAGATGACAGAGAATACAATGAGACTAGTAAGTGAATGCCTCCAATTCAGTCTAGAAATATATTAGCCAGCATTACGACAGGGTCTTTCAGTGTAAGATTTAAAAGTGTGCTTTGGGAAAGTATACTATTATCATATTAGTATAATAATGATAAATTGTATGCAAATTAGGTTCTAAATAATATGTATATATGTGAAATATATAAAGGAATTTAAAAGAAAGCTTGTGTTCATGTGTTTAATGAATGAATCTGCAAAAAGCTACATACTTAAAGAAAATAACCTACAAGAACATACTATAATGTAATTCCAATGCACTGTCATGTATACTTTTACTAAATGTGTGTATACATATAAGTAAAATTTTTAAAGTTAAAAAATAAACTTCAACAATTAGCTGTCTTAAGCTATTTACAATGGAATTCATTAATATGTTTGGTTATTTTGAACATGTAATTTCCTAAATAGCAGAGAAGAAATAAAGAAAGGTAATTCTTACATGGCATGTTACTATAACCTATTCTAAAATATCTATCTTTTTAAGACATTCTCAGTATTTATATAGTCTCATTTATAACTTCTTCGGTATCTAAAGATATTTATTTTGATACTTTATAGTAATATTCCAAGAAAATGTAGACTTATGAGCAGCCAGCTTTATAGGACATGGATTATCAATCCACTGATTTTTATTCTGGGCCCAGGACCTCATTAATTTTTTCTCAAAGCAATTTACAATTAAAAAAAGACATTTATAATTAGACTGAGGTTATGCTAACTTTTTCAACATTATACTTTATTTGTTATATCAGACTTTTAAAATCATTCTTGACTTAGGTTTAATTATATTTTTATTATTTATTATTGTATTACATTTGAATGTATTTATTAACTATAAATGTATCTATACAATTAAAGCATAGTTTTTATTATATATCTACACTTTATTTCATCCTTAAATTGTGAAATTAGTTTAAACCAGAATGCCAACTTTATACAACCCATAATCTTTCATGAGGATATTTTCACTTTTGTTTTTTATCATTATTAAATATTACATATGTTTAATTTGTACCTTATTAAAATTAGAAAACTGATTTGGATAATTATCTGATAGATGATAAAGGTTTTATTCTTTTTTTGTAAGGTCTCCTTTAAAAGCATTTGGATAAACTACTGTTTAAAATGTACTCTTGAATGTTACTTCTATGTTTTGTAACACTGATAAATAGCTGCTCGACTCCCTATTATGTTATAAAGTGAGTCTACTGATAGTGATTGGTTCATGCTATTCTTGGTAGTGACTACTACGTTTTTTGTTCTATGGGGCTATTTTGTTAACTTACAGCTCCTGTGTGTGTTATTTTTTCCTGCCTTCAAATATGGTTTATTTGAGAGAATAATAATAGGAAGTCAAAATACACATAGTACCAGTGTTGTTTAATATTGGCAATTGCTGTATTTTAGGTTCAGGTTTCCATCAAATAGATTGAAATACAGATTTAAGTTTAAGAATTCACTGTACAATGATCTCAATATTATATCAATATATATGAGAAGGGGTTACAAACTGAATTGGACAAAGGGAGATGATGGGTTGCAAACTACTCAAACAAACCCTCAGTCAATTTCTAGTGACATTTTGGATCTTTGATGGCTTTGCAGTGTTGTCCCAGTTGGGAAAAAGAAACCCCATATCCACAAAAATTTGGAAGAAACCAAGGAGTTATTCCTGAGGAGTTGACCTGAGCACAGGCACGGTAGATTTGTCAATAGTGGTCAACTGAAAAAAACAAATTAAAAAAGATATTAGCTGAAAGCTGCCAGCAGCCAACATTCTCAGGGCATGGAAGAATACATGCTTAAATTCTAAAATTGTTTTTTGTTAAATAATCTAACAAAGATACATTCATTAAGAAATTGTAGAGCACTGGAGGTATATTTCAAAGGTAGAGAACTTGCTAGTATGCCTGAGACACCAGGTTCAATACCCAGTCGCAAATTTAAAAATTATAGAATATAATTTAAATTTTTGATCCTATTTTTAAAGCAACTTTTAAAATTTATTTTTAAAATTATTTAGATGATTAGGGACTTTAGTAAAGATGATGACTTGAATACATCTCAGTAAATGGATCTGAATTTGGGGAAGTAGTTTAATCATTAAAGATGACTGGTTATTTTAGAAAGGCTGGGAAGATTAGGAACACAGATGACACAACCTTCTTGTACTGGCAGATACACACATTGGTTGTTTAGTGGACAGAGGATGAAGAGATAATTAGTACCTGAGAATTTAAAGAAGGAATCTCATGTCTCTAGTGATACTTAGAGATAGGTTTTCTGGTGGCACTGCTGCCCTGGAATGGTCTGGGGGTGAACCTGTGATATTGTTTTCCCGACTAGTGAGGAGGGTTCATGCACAGGGAGGAAGACTGCTCTGGATAGTTAATTGTCTACAGACTTACAGAGAATTTTTAAAAAGCTTCACATGTTGATAAACAAGGATTTAAAATTTGTGACATAGCTACAGACTCCAATATGGCAATAAAATAGAACGATTTGGTGAAAATTTACATTTAAAGTATAAAAAGGGCATTCAACAGAAGATGTAACAAAATAAAGCTTTGGGGAAAAAAATCTCAAAATACTGGAAATCAAGAGATTAATTCCTTTCCCTAGAATTCAAAAACAATAAAAAAATAAAACACTATGATACACTCTCTTTTCCCATACACATTAGGAAAAAAAAATAAATCTTTAAAATAGAAAAGCACAATAATCTGGAATATGAAGTTCCATTTCTGCCAATGATAGTATAAAATATCTTCCCTAATAGTATTTGAAATATTGGTTTTAAAATTCTATGATTTTATAAATTCACTAATATTCAAAAAACAATGTGTACATGTATAATAACCTGACAAAATATCAGGTACAATATGAGACACATTCGTTTACTTATAACAATAGACACTAAAAATTGTTGAATTTATCCTACATTATTATAAGTTAGGTTATTGGTAGGTTATTGTGATAACCTTGTTTGACCAGACACTTAATTTCTGATTACCTCTGACATCTAATGACTGAAGAATAAGGGTTAAATCTTCTATAAAGTGTTACATTATTATTATTGAAATGTATAACATAAAATATATTACAATTAACCTAAAATATTCACCTATGTAAAAGTTAACTTTAAATTTTATAAAATATTTTTTTCACTGTGTATCAGTGAATTTTTTGATAGAAGTAGAGATAACATTTATACATTGAACAACTTAATGGAAGAATTTCCTTTTGAATGTTTTCTCAAAATTCTATTTTTATTTTTTATTAAGTTGATGCTAAGGTTGTTCATTTGCTAAAAAATGTATAGAATTTAGCAGTATTTAAAAATTGGCAATATAAGTCAAGAACACTGAGGTTTTTTTTCACATCCAGAATATTTAATTCCCCCTCGATCTGATAATAATTTTGCATGTAAAAAATAACACAAAACTATGTCAATTTGAAATAACCACCCACACACCTTATGGAATTAAAATATTGTGTGGGTTTGAAATCATGAGTATGTTCTGCAAGCATGATCTCCAAAACCATATTTTTCTGAAAAAAATATAATAATGACAGTTGTTAAACCAAATGATTTGATATTTTAACGTCAGTAACTTGCTCAATAGTTTCTGGATCTTGATTTATAGTGTTAACTAGAACATTTGGATTTCAAGGACATAAAGTCTCATGATAGTAAAATATAGTAACACAAAATTTTAGAATGAAGAAGGAACAGACAGTCCATTAAGAGCTATCATTTTTTAGCATTGCCTTGAATAATTTTTTTAGGTGCAAATTTTTGTTGTGGATGGAAGAGTTATGTTCTATATCCATTGAAACAGCCCTTTACTAGCATATGGATACAATCAAAGGTGTAGGGTACACACTTTGAGGGTACCTCTGAGAGCAATGTTTAATTCCTGAGCAGACTTGGCACTGTGAAAACGGAATGCAAGGAAAGATTTACAATTCACACAACTGATTGGTACTTAAAGCACAAAAGAAATATGGGAATTTCTTTCACCCTTGTTATCCATTAAATGAGTAAAATTGTTTACTGCACATGCATGGGCCACTTGGAACAATTTTAAGGGTAATTTTTCTATTCAAAACCCCAGCACACTAACTGTTTATTTTATATCTGGCTTAAAATTATAGACTAGAGAGTAGTATTTTTATAAACATGTTCTCATTTTATAAACATTTTTCTCATTAGGATAATTTTCATATTTAAAATAATATTATAAGAAATAGACAAAAGAAACTGTTTCATTAACTGAAAATTAAATGCATACAACTAAAAAAGTCAAAGATAATAATATAAATTTTTTTGACAGGATTGCTCCTCTAGTATCCTTATTAAAATTTAATTAACCAGGTTTATATGTTAATGAATAAAGGGGAATTTGTAATTTTTAAATATATATTACAATCTACAGTCATTCTGAAACTTTATGGCTTCAGTCATTATTGTGGGAAAACTCTATCTCCTTTTGTTCTAAAAAAATTAATTGGATTAACTAGAATCTGTTTTTTATTTTAGTATTCTTAAACTCTGATAAGCAGAATTGACTTACTTTATCTCTCAATCAACAGCCACTATTTCTTTTATTTAAAATATTGAGAATTTATGTGTCTTTTAAAGGTAACTGTTGAACTAGTTTGATGGTGTTTTCCAGATACCTAGTGCCAGATATATTATAGGATTCTTCCACATAATATTAAATTATATCATTAAAAGATAAATGACTTTAGCATCATGAGAAATTCTCAAATAAGACAAAGGGAAATAATTTCACGTCATTAAACCAAATATTTGCAAATTAATAAAGTAAAGATCTATGCTTCATTTAAGAGTTGGTTAAATATAATTTTAGAACTACAAGATCTATATTTAGGGTTAGTAAGCATTGAGAATTCATGTTTACAGACAAGTTTCTCAATTATTCGTCACTCTAAAGTAAGTTTTTGTTTATTTTTTTTAACGAAGAAATTTGTGTTTTACTTTGTATTTGATCTGTTGAATAAATCATAAAATTGACCTGGTTTCTTTGTATTATTGAGGCTTAGTTCTGGGGTAAAAGAAAATTACTTAAGTGTGCCATTTGCAAAATACTATCATGATATTGGCCTCTTAACATATAAAACTGTTCAGAGTTTTATATGTATACATTGAATAACTGTATACTTATTCAATACTTGTCACTAGTATGGAATCATTTTTGTAATATCATAAGAAAGTCCAGAGTACATGTTCAATGACTACCTCTGCCTTGGAAAAAGAAGTGCAGCAGCTCATTGCTATTTGACCACAAGTTAAATTGAATTCCACTAACACATTGAACACTTTTTATGTGGGAGTCATTAGATACACATTAGATGGGAAACATATGGATACTCTTTTGTACAGTTCAGAAATCTTATAAGCCAAACTGAATAAAATTTTAAGTGTGGTGTATATGGTTCTACATAGTGTGCAAGCCCAGTAGCTCGGAGTTCAAATTCAAGCTCTATAACTTAATATTACAAAATTAGTAGAGCTTACTAATTTTGTAATATTGGAAAAGTCACTCAAACTCTCTTAGCTTCAGCCTTTTCACATGTAAAATGGGTATTTACATATCCACACATTATATTGTAGTTCCAATGACTGGCTTATGGTATTTGTTCAATAGAAGCTACCTGTTATTACTTTGATATAGTTAACATCATTTAAAATGAGATAGATAAATATCACCAAAGAACAAATTTGTAATTCTGAGGCTCAATTACTGTGTATAATATTTTATGTATTATGCTAATTACTTGAGATCATATGGTAAATTATATCCAATGTAATTCTTAGAGATAAACATTATATTCTCCTCCATAGCTCAGAAGAATAAGGCTTATGGATGCTAACTTGGCACTTGAAACTAGGAATGTTTGTAAAATTGCTACCATTGAAATAATCAGCAGACAAGGGAAAATGAGGAGCACCCTTCATGGGGAGAATATGATGTGTAGAGATATTGGCTCATTTAAGTTACTTAAAATCTTAAAATTTCCAGTAATTTGCAAGTCCCAGAATTCTTTGTGTTCAGTCACTTGTCAAATATTACATATTTATAATCACCTATGTATTTAACCAATCATGCTTTGACTACAGCCAGCCTCTACTGGAATTGTTCTCTGCTCAGTCTCCAAAGGGATATTTGATCCATCTCATTTACTTCAGAACCAAATCAAATTCTCCACATTGGGATTCTATGTTGTCCTATCTGTTGTTACCTTCATTGTCTAAATTGCTGTCCTATTACTCTAAAAAATAATCTGTTAGCTTTAATTAAGCTGAAGTTTTACTGATTTTTCTTTCTCCTACTTTTGAATAGAAAAATTTTTCTGTTTTCTTCCACTTACTTAAAATGCCTCCAAATTCTCCAATATCTAGTTTGAGTCCCTCCCACCCCAAGAGACACTCATTAATAATATTAGCTCTGAATCTGAGACAAAACTTCTTGAAGAACACACCACCTCCAAAACTTCAAGTTATTCTGTAGTGCTAAGAGATCAAATTAAGGTGGAGAAAAAAACTCCTGACAGATTTTCTGATATTTACTGAGAAGACTTTTCTTCTGAGCCTGAGTTGGTTGCATCTCACTACTCTTTATATATTATACTTTGTTTTAGTTAAATACATTGTAAATTTTCATTATAATGTTAATACAATAGTTATTTATAATCAAATTCTGTTATTAATTTTCTGATTTTCTATTATTAGTAACTAGTTTATATCCAATGAGTGAGAAAGTATGTATTACACACATACTTGGAAATAAAATCTATGTATATCTTGAAGTTATTTTTGGTAATTTCATATATATGTATATGTATATACATATATATGCACATACATACATATATACACACACAACACAGGTGTTTATATGTATATGCACTTAATAAATGCATATAATTAATTATAGTTTATTAGTTTTGTTGTTCAAGGCAGACATAGTGTCCAAAACCTGTGCTTGCTGAGGAGACACAGAATGAAATGTTTTTGTTTGATACTGTGTATTAAAAAAAACTTAACATAGTATCCAAAGAAAATGAGTTTTAAGTTCTAAGAAAATATTTTTAAATGGCTGTTTAAGCACAAACAATGAACAAAATTGTAAAGAAATTTATTAGTAAGACCTTGAGGATTTTAATTAATAGGGAACTAAAAAAATGATCTGAAGACCAGTGTATATTTCTTATCTTCAAATTTTATTTAAATTATGTATGCATATTCAGGTTTATTTTAAAATGTGCATTTTAAATTATAATACATTTCAATTTCAAATTTATTATATTCATAAACTACAATATACGCATTTTTAAATTTCATGCAAGCAATATTTTTAATGTAATTGAGTACAGGATATGTATTATATAATTTACATATACCCTCGTAGACACATTATAATGTAAGTTCTGACTGAGAATTTCCTTTGTTCCTACCTAATTTTTTTTCCTTGAAGCTTGGCTTGCAAAGAAGCTTCTGAAAAAATATATTTGTCAGAAATAGAGAAAAAATATGCTATTGAAGGATGAAAATTGCTAGACAAGAATTAATTGCTCCTGAAAAATGTATTCTTTTCTTCTGGATCCTATAGAGTTTGAAGGCCATGTCACAATTGTTTTAGATGGAATGCTTCTATACATTAGTTTATGGCAAAGTCAATATTTAAAAATGCGATTCCTCACACACAAAATAGACAGACTCTGCACTTTGCCTGCCTCAAAATTTGATTCAGAATGTATTTTAAGGCTTGTACTAATTTTTTGTTCCCTGAAAAGACATTCTTAAAAGTTTAGAAAATGAATTATCCCCAAATACTTACATGTATGCATCTATAAAAAAAGTCATCTGTGAACTATACTGAGAGACAAGGATTTAAATGTTGATCTCAGTTCAAAGTTCTGTATCAACAACATCCTACAATTGAATTTTATAATGATCCTGTTACTTCTATAGTATTCTTTTAAGATTCTGGAAAATTTGCACTATTTGTTTTCTTATTAACAAAAGTCCTTTGAATTTACTTTCATTCAATTGATTACCTGGACCCATTATAACAGAGTAGAAAATATAAACATTTAGTGCTATGAAAAGAACTATAGAATTTATGTTATCCAACATTTTCCTTTTACAAGTGAGAAAACTGAGATTTAGTAAGCTTCAAGACTTGACAAAATGTTATGTGTCATGGCCAAGAACAGAACTTTTTTTTTTTTTTTTTTTTTTTTTTTTTTGGTTTTTAAGATTTGTGTTCTTATTTCTTGGACATCAACTAAAAGGTCACATAATCAGAAATTATTCCCTGAATCTGCAAGCTACACTTAGTGTTGTGGCTATGTGATCCTCACATACCCTATGCCGCAGTCTGCTGGGCACAATTCAGGAGCCACTTGTCAAAAGAAACTAACTTTATTTTTAGAATCACACACGCCAAACAAAACAGCTCCTCAGGAAAACCTCCAGAGCCCAACTGCCACCACCGGCTTCCCACAAGCCTCTCAACCTCCCCCACTCCTCCTGCTCTTGAGGCGGATTGGCTGGATCACGTGGGCGGAGCCAAAAAAAGTCCCCCAATGAGCAGCTCCTTAGTCTGAAAGGGCGGGGAAACAGCCCAATGAGCATCACCGCAGAGGAGCCAATCAGCTAGAAGTTGCTGGGGCCGCTGTGAGCCAATCATCAGCTGGCAGTCTGAAAGTTTGCTGGGGCCCCTTCAGCGGTGGCTCTCAACAACCCTATGCATTCACCACCTCCAGAATTATTGTTTATTTATCCATATTTACCACAAGTTCTTGTTGAGCTGTAACTTCTTTACACATCTCTATAAACCCAGTGCCATAAAACTACTCAAAAAACCAGGAGCATAGGAAATGTTTTATAAATGAATATGGTCAAGAGACAATGGGGAAAAGCCTGTTTATAAGGGCTAATTTGTGCTCATAAAACATATGGAACAACTTGGGGCTGGGTCTGTGGCTCAGTGGTAGCACACTTGCCTTGCATGTGTGAGGCACTGGGTCAATTCTTAGCACCACATATAAATAAATAAAATAAAGGTCCATCAACATCTAAAAAAATATTGCAAAAACATATGGAACAATTTAAATTGTTTTCATCTGGAAATGTCTAGACAAACCATCCATGCAATGGAAGACTATTCTACACTAAAATACAAAGAACTGCTGTTCTAACAATATGATTGAACCAAGATCAAATTCTTCTAACATAATTTAGACATAAAAGGTAATATTGTACAATGTTATTTATATGGCATTTCTGGAAAAGACTAAACTATGATAACAGAAAATAAATCAATGCTTTTTAATTGCTAGTAGTGGAGGTAATGTTTGATGGAGAAAGGACAAGGGGAAATATCTTAATGTATTTTAGCAATTTTATAGGTTGATCATAATGGCATAAAGTGGCTATCTGGAGTAGAATTTCTTCTTCAGCAGGGCAGCCTTAGTTCTGCATTTCAGGTATTAAAACTGATTGAATCAGGTCTAAATTACTGAGGTAATTTCTTTTTTTTTCCTACAAATTATGGCCTTCAGTCTCATGTACACTAGCCAAATACATCAAAAGACAGTTTTAGCATTCTGCTAAAGTCAATGTAATGATTGCAAAGACAACTTACCATTTTTATCTTATCTCCCAAGTCTTTAAAGAAATAATTCCAGGATTTTGTTTTTTCTCTGGATATAATGTATTGTATGTTTAGATTCACTTGTACTTTCTCCGTGTTATTTATTGCTAGGTGTTTCCCCAAACTGTTTTACTTTTTATGACTCTTTAACTTAATTAATTTACTGTTGACCAAACCTTGGCCTAATTTGCCCTGTGATTCTTCTACCATTATGCCTATCATAATCTCAGAACAAAACTTCAGTATCTATAAAATGCAAAAGAAGCAGAAATTGATACTGTACAATTGCTACAGGTAAACTCAAATAGTTCACCTTGTTATAATGTGATAATAATACCCATTCTTTTCTATTTAAATGAAGGCAATGAGCCTCAATCATTTGAGCTTAATCATTTCAGGGTATATGTTGACAAGCATGTATCTTCTAGAGCTTTATTTCAGATATGTTTGTCCAATACCAGGACTGTTAGGCCAGGTAACTTATGTAAACTACTTTTCTTAAATACATATGAATGAAGAAAAATGGTCCTTTTTCTAGGTAAGGTAAATAAGTTGTTCTATATATTTTAATATTATGCCCCAAATCACTCTAACGTGTATACAGACTTCTGTAGAACTGAAAATTATTCATTACAGTTTTAAAAGTTTATCATAAAAACTAAATGAAAAAGTAAAAAGAAATTAAATGAAGTATAAAGTCCACATAGGTTGATAAAAGCTAACATAATTCATAATTTATTTGAAGCTTTGGATAAAATTATATTTGTAAAGTGTGTTTCCTTCTCAGATTCTGTCAATAACAAGAAACCACAAATAAGCAGAAACATTTCAAGAATTGAGTCTATTTGGAAAGTACATCAATACCAGGGAAAGAATGTCTTGTTCTTATTCCTGTCTCTAATCTCTTTGCTTGTTGTTCCTTACTAGGTAAAATTAAAGAAAGTTTTTGTTACACTTTGTATTCAAAAAGTTTGAGGACTCTATTCGAAATATCAAACAAAGTGGAAAGATATTTTCAGAATAAGGACAAATGAAAATCTAATTTAAAATATCCCTGGATATAGTTGTGCAATGTTGCGTTATAGCAAGGAAAAAAAATTGAAAAGTGAAAAATAAATACATAATAAAAATACTGTTTACCTCTTTAAGATCCTAATATGAAATGAACTATAAATAAAATATTTGATCAAAAATTTCAATAGGTCTATCTGGCAAGAAGTGAAGCATGCATATATGAATATTTTTGGTTTTCATAACTGTGATAATGGAGTAATTTTATAAATCCTACTCTCTTCCAGAGTAAAATTAATAGTGTCACAATGCAGACTATATTGGAGTAAGGAAGAGAGTAATTGGGGAGATTAACGTGATTCCATCACTTAACAATTTTTCTATTTTATTTCATGGGCTAATACTTCACAAAATTTCTATCAAAATATTCTTAGGAACACAGGTGAAATAATCAGTACATATCAAGGCAAACAACTTACCTAGATTTTATTTTCAACGTTCACATTACTGTTTGCATTCCTTCTACACATAATATTTACACATTTAATTTAAAAATAGAAAGTTACCAAAATTTTAAGAAAAACTGATGCTCAAGGATGATGTGTTAATTTTATTCACTGGGTTTCCTTACCCCTAGAGGTTCTCATTATATTTTTCAGAAACAGAGAGAGACAAAGATAGAAACAAAGCTTTGTGAACTTTTGTTTATTTTTTAATGAGTGAGCTCCTTAAAGATAAAACATCTTGTGTAAAATTGTATGTTCCATTATGGTATGTGTTTTCAATGATGTTTTTTTGACATCCTGTGGTTTCAGAATGGCTATTATCTAAGACTAGTGTCAAATATTTCAAATTCAATGAAAATAAGTATCAAATTACTTACTCCTGTGCTCACAACCATTACCTCCAGGTCCTAACTCATTGTCACAACACAAATACACATACTTTAACCACTCCTGTAAAATGACATCAACTCTTACAAGAAAAAAAGGGGGGCTTCTTATCATGGCTCCAACCAAGTATGGAACTTGACACATCCAACTTTACCATAAATGTTTTCATACTGAATTTGAGAAAGACCTTCATGTTGATACTTCATAAAGAAGAAAAGAATAATAAGTGCAAAATATGTTCCTATGTTAAAATGTCTGGTCTACAACAAAAGCCTGCCCTCTAGTAGAAAATATTTACCAAAGAATTGTCCTCTCTGGGAAAAGGAAGCCTCTCACTGCAACTTGTTCTTTCTTCCCATCCACTGTCACATAAAAGTAGGAATGGAAAAAAATGTCAGTACTAACATATTTCAAGTAAATAGTTTGAAAACATTATAGCCAAGTAAGGGAGTAGGGGCAAAGAGAGGGAAGATAGTTAGATCACTTGAGAAACATTGATCAGGGTCCAACCTCTGAAACATTAGTCCCACAAAAGACTGGGATTTGACTGCAATGTTATCCAATTATGCTTTTCCCTCAGCTCTTACCACTATACCTACAACAAATGCTCCAGCTAAATAAGAGTGGTTATAGCTGAGATAACAACAGGATACAGTCTTTATCTGAGGAAAAGTACTTAGGGAAGCCTAAAATGAAGAGGGGAAATAAAATCAAGAGCCATAAAGGAATTTCA
The DNA here is from genome assembly GCF_001458135.2 of Marmota marmota marmota. Taxonomy (NCBI): domain Eukaryota; kingdom Metazoa; phylum Chordata; class Mammalia; order Rodentia; family Sciuridae; genus Marmota; species Marmota marmota. Next base: position 6,261,892 of record NW_026000005.1, read on the forward strand.
AGTTGCTATTTGCAACAGCAAACAAAGACAGCTGGACTCCTGGCCACATTAACATAAATCTTCACACTAAAATCTGTTTCCCTCAATTTTCACCATTTCCTGACATTACTTATTACTAGATTTCATGCCTGGGATTTCAACAACAATGAAACCTTACAGCATGCCAAAAAAAAAAATAAATAAATAAATAAAAGAGAGAGAGAGAGAGAGAGAAGAAAACACATTCTGAAGAAATGAAATAATTCTCAGAAACAAACTTAGATGTGACACAGATGTTGGAATAATTAAAAAGATAATTTAAAAAACATGATAATGCATTAATGGGCATAGAAAAAAAGGGAATAGCATTTATTGAGTGATATAAGAAGTGGAAGCACTAAGAAAGAATGAAAAGGAAAGGCTAGAGATGAAAAAGACTAATAACTGAAGAATGCCTATAAGGGGATCATCAGCAGACTTGACAAACTCACAGAATAATCATTGAACACAAAAGTAGATTAAAGAAGCTCCTCAAACTAAAATGCATGTGGAAAAATGAAAGAAAAAAATAGAGAGCATTCAAGAACAATATATATTATAAAATATATTGTAATATATTATGCACAAAACATTATACAACTGAAATATAATATATTGTAATATGTTATAAACTCAATATAAATGTAATTGGAATACCAGAGAAAGAGCGAACAAAGAGACAATAAAGCATAAGAAATATTGGAAGTAATAGTAACTGAGAATATTCCAAAATCAATGACAGACACAAAATCAGGTCCCAGGTCCATGAAGCTCATGACCATGACCAGAGAACAAGACCATACAGAATCAAGAAACCAAGTCTAACAAACTAACGAACTGAAGCATATTGTATTCACACTACAGTAAACCAATGACAAAAAAAAAAAAAGCTTAATGAATAAGTTGAGAAGTCAGCTTACACGTTACAAGGATCAGTGAACTTCTAGAGAAAAATTATGCAAGCAGGATGAAAGTGAAGTGAAAAAAGATCAATGATCTAGAATTACATATACTGAAATAGTATCTTTCAAACTAAGAGAGAAATAAAGATTCCGTGCTGAACCAAAACTGCAGAAACTCATGGCAGGTAGATCATTCCTACAAAAGATGGTGAGAGGAAATTTTAGAAGGACAGTGACGTAGGTCAGAAATATGGGTCTAAACCAAGGATGGAAGAATTAATTTTACCATTGGAGTTGTAACCACTGGGATATTATTTTGAAAGAGGTATATTTGTTTTATTAAAAGAGGAGGTAAAATTCAATAATATATAATGCTTAATTAAAACCAAGGAAGACAGAACAAAGAGGGGACTAAATAAAGAACACAGCAAAAGAGAAAGCAAAAAGTGTTATAAATTAAAACAAGTATGTGAAATTTTAAATGTAAATGAACTAAATATAGCAATTTAAAAAAATATCACCAAAATTTATCTTTAAAAATCCAAAAAGACACTGTATGTTGCCTACAAGAAACCCACTTTAAATAAAGAAAGTTTATAGGTAAAACGTGAAGAGATGGAAAATGAAGTAATGGTAACACAACTCAAAAGAATGCTGGTGTGTCCATAATCATTACAAAGATGACTTCTAAGGAAGGAAAATTATCAGGTACAAAAGGGACATTACACAATAAGAAAGAAATATATTTCCCAAAAAGGCAAAATAACCCTAAACATATATGTAACTAGCATCCAAATGTCCAATAATGTGAGGTGAATAAAGTAATGATTGAACTATAAGGAGACATGGACAAATATACTCTACAATTGAAGATTTAAAAACCCCTCTTCTATTAATTGATATATCAAGCAGACAGAAAATCAGTAAGAATATAGAAGACTAAAACAGCACCATCAATCAACTTGAATTAATTGACATTTATAGAACAGTCCTACATAGTTACCCAGTAGAGTTGAACACTTGTGTCCCCACAAAGACCTGCATATGATTTTTATTATAGCTTCATTCATGATTATCAGAAACTGAAAATGACCAAGATGTCCTTTGATGGTAAATAGACAAACTGATTATCCATATAATGGAATACCATCCAGTTTTAACAAAGACATGGATTAATCTTTAGTGCATATTGCTAAGAGAAAGACACTAGTCTAAAAAGGTTATATATACTTCCGTTTCAATTATCTGAATTCTGTATAAGATAACACATGTCTCTTGTATATATTCTGTATAAGACAATACATAGGTTTGTGGTTTTCAGGTATTTGAGTAGAAGGTAATTTGGTCAGATGAAGCACAGGGGATTCTTTACAATGATGAAATTTCTGTATGACAACAATTGAATACATGGCACTGTTTGCCTTATTGAGTATTGTAGATAATTTAATACCTGAAATTTTAGAAGTCATTAAGGAGGTCTGAGATTCTAAAATGGAATGCAGAATGTGAAAAGGGAATATATTTGTATTATAAATGCATGAAAAGGCTTACTCATGTGGGGAAATAGGTGTTTACCTTAGTAGCTTTGGAAATGGATTGATTTTGTAAGGCTACAGGCAAAATTAACTGAACATGAATGCTGTATTATAGTTAATAAAGTTATTTCCCAATTGAGTAAGAGTTAACAACTTTGAAACAACAAACTATACAAAATGAAATTAGACAAGTAAGTAAATGAATGACAAATGTTAGAGACTAGGTTTCTTACTGTTGATGTAGAGATTATATACATAAGCAAAAGGGCAATGTGGCACTAGATTGGAACTGAAGTCATCGGTATAAAACCAAGTTTAATTCAATATAGGTAATCATGGTGACATACAAAAATCTTCATAAACATGTGAGTACACAGATGCTTGTATACACACATGTATTCCCTTGCTCTTCCAGCTGGGAAGACATACAAGCAACAATATTTCAGTAGCAATGAGCACAACTGGTGTCCAGATACAAATTTTTGTTAATTTACTTGTTCTATTTTAACTAATATATAAAACATGAAAATTGTACATAGTCATGTGAATTTTCAATATATGTGAAACATCATATAGTATGGTATTTAAACCAGGTTAATTAAATCTGTCTCCTCAAATATTGATCATTTCTTCATGGTGAAAACATTTAAAATCCTTTTTGTCTAGGATATTTATAACCTTTTTAAAATATGCAATTGGTTATTTTTATCTATAATCACCCTACTGAGCAACAGAACATAAGAACTTACTTGCTCTCTTACCTAACTAAATATTAATATCCATTCTGAAACAAAAGGAATCAGGGCTCAGGCAGGAATAGATAATTCTGAGGTTGCTGTACCATATGCTCATGATAAACCTGAAAATTTTTGAAATGCCATTAAGAAAAAACAGGCAATAAAAAACCCAAACTTCACAACTATGAACCTCTTTCAAAGTGACAGAAGAGCTAATTGAAAGTACTTCCCAATGGCCATTGCTGAAGCAATATACAACATAGTATTGCATAAATCAAAATGCAGAGTAAATATCCACAATGATACAAAACAGAATTAAATAAATTCATGGAAGAGAATGATTTCCCCACACCAAAGATTTCTAAATAATTGGTGTAGATACTTCCTGGTTAAGGATATGCAGCATTATTTCCACTCCTAAAGTGTGGTTGCTCACAGAGACATCTTTCAAAAAAAAAAAAAAAAAAACAGTGTGGAAAGGGCAAGAAAAGAGTAGTTTACTGTGCAGACTATGAGACGCATTACCTCTATCAGGTGATCAGGGTCAATATTAATAGTGATAATTCAAGTTGACAGCACATAACTTAATAAATTATGATGAGAGGAGAACTTGCCTCTGCGGTCTTCCTCACCAAACTTATATTCTCACTCTACTCTTCATGAACACATCAAACAAATCCTGAATAGGAACATTGTACTTAAATGTGACCAGAATGAGTTAACAGGCATAGACAAAAGGAATCTAAGGAAACATGATAAGTAAGTTCAATGTGGTACCCTTGAGTAAAATTTTGGAATAGTAGAAGGACATTAGGTATAAATTAAAGAAGTCAGGATGCAGGATAAACTTTTTAAATAATAATGCATCAACATGTGTTTATTCTTCAAGACAGAAGGATCATTGAATCTAAAATATTAACATATATATGGAATATGTTGTCTATGAAAAGTCACAACTTTTGTGTAAATTAAAATTTATTCTAAAATATAAAAGTGTAATTAAAGTTATGAAGTTTCCTACTTGCCTATGAGAGTCATTATTTTTTTAAGAGTGAGAGAGAAAGAGAGAGAGAGAGAGGAGAGAGAGAGAGAGAATTTTAATATTTATTTTTTAGTTTTCGTCAGACACAACATCTTTGTTTGTATGTGGTGCTGAGGATCGAACCCAGAACCTGGGCCTTAGGCATGCCAGGCGAATGCGCTACTGCTTGAGTCACATCCCCAGCCCAAGAGAGTCATTAATTTTGATCTCTTGGAATTAGAACTGAGGAAACAACACAAACATATGCACTTTAAATGACAGTGGAACAAGGAGCAACATAGAAGAAAGGGTACCCTCACCTAACATCAACTATACTTTTCCCATCCTTTTTTTCAAATTGTTTTGTTCTGGGGCTGGGGATGTGGCTCAAGTGGTATTGTGCTCGCCCCGCATGCACGGGGCCCGGGTTCTATCCTTAGCACCACAGACAAACAAAGATGTTGTGTCGCCGAAAACTAAAAAATGAATATTAAAATTCTCTCTCTCTCTAAAAAAAAAAAAAAAAAAAAAAAAAAAATGTTTTGTCCTGCAGAGTAGTTAATGATTGGGTTCAGAAAAAACAGACCAAAGTTTTTATTGTAATAGAGCATGGCAATCAATATTCAAAATGACAAATCTAAATTTATAGGCACATCAAATTTTATTAAAATACTCTGTTTACTAAGTCAGTGAAGTATGTAATATGTTTAAAATTAATAAGGTTTTTAAAAATTTAAGGGTATTGAAAATTTACTTATCTAGGACGCTTAAATCCCTAATAAAATTATTTCTTAACTAGATGGTAAATTATGTCTAGAATGTCATACAATAGTTAGACTATATATAAATGATGTTTCCATTAGCAAGTTTCCTAGGATAAGTTATATTATATGAAAAGTGTATTCTAATTTGACTTTTAATTCAATAGATTGTTTGATTCCTAATATTAATCTATCCTGTAATTCTGAATAAATAAGTGGATTATTTTGCTCTGGCATAAATTAAAATTGTAGTCTCTTGAAAATGGCAAGAGACAACTGTGGAATGTTTTGAATACCATAAATGAGATTTTGTATTGATATGGAAATAATATGCATTTTTTTTCTTTTAAGAAACCAATAACTTCTAAAGAGTTTATGAAGCTTTGAAAAAAAAAAAAGTAAATTCTCCCTCCAGGTTTTTGTGGAATGATATTAACTACTGGATATTTGTAGACACTGTCTTTTTTCATACTGGAAATTTCAAAATGGCCATTCAACATTAATTGTAGGTTTATGTATCTATTTATACTATATCATAGGGAATATAATTGAACATTTTTAATTCAAACCAAACCAAGGATGTAGAATGAAATTGAATTGAGTGAATAACTTTTGGTCAACCCTGTGATTCAATATTTGATGCACTGCTAATTTGACTCAATTTGTGCTTTTTTGGTTATTTTCTAATGACAATGTTGAAAGAATGTTTGAACGAGAAGTTGTAAGAAGATATTCAAGAAATTCTAATATGCTTATAAGCATTAATTTCTTACTATCTTAAATATCCACAATCATCTAGGACTTTCTTTGTTACTCTAGAAGAGAATGTAGGCAATTGGCTGGACTCTCCAAAGAATTATCTCTGGAATTTGGGTTTCCAGAACTGTTTTTAACAAATGAATGCCTGGACTTTTCTACTGTTTTTGCATCTACTGTGTTTTCATGGTAAATCAGGTTGGATTTCAGCTACCTCTCCTATTTTTGCCTTTACTCTTTCTACGTGTGCTTTTGGTGCTGTGTTTTTGTGCATGTGTATGTTATCTGACATTATTCGACATTGACAGTATTTAATTAGTTTTTAATTTTATTGAATTTCTTTTGGTTGTCATTCTGGAATATTTCTATGTGATTCTTTATATTTTTAATAAATGTCTGTCCTAACTCAGATATGTGAGATGACAACATTTTCCTCACTAGAAACAACAATATGTGTAGAGGTAATAGCATCAATGTAAGTAACACTTTCTAGTTTATCATCACAAGTGTTTATTTTTTATTTATGTTAAAAAAGTTTATTTATGTTAAAAAAGTTACTTTTATCAAATTATCATACTACCCACTACTACAATTGATTCTTGAGACCCTTTTCTCTGTTCTTTAGCAATATTTTATTTTATTCTAATTTTTTGACATTTTTGGAAGGTCTACCATTCCTTTACTTTAAGTCTGGTTACTATTTTAGTATATTTCTGCCTTGGTTCAAAAAAGTCTGGCTACTAATTTCAAAAGTCAATAATGACAAACAAAACTATGTAGGACCATCTAGAATTCTTAAAACATTGAATTGCTTGAAATGTTTTAGTTCAGGAATAATTTCTTGATGGCTCTTGATTTCTCAGGCCATTGGAATGGTGAGCCTTTTCTTTGAGCAGCTTTGAGTCTTACCTCCAAGCTTTAGCTGAATCAGCTGGTAATACAGGGCATCATGAGAACAATGCTTTGTTGCTAAAATTTATGTCTATCCTTTTCCTCCTCATGTTGCCAAATAGTCTAATATAGATGCTTGAGAAATGCCTAAAGTACTTATTGGAAATATAACAGACAAGCTGATCTAAGTTTGTAAATAACATCACTATATCTCAAGATAACAAAATCATAGACGTGCACTTAAATTCATCACCCACTACAGCCCTCTCCACATGTATTACCATGTTATAGTGAATATACTATGTATTTCTATATAAAAAGAGAAGTCTTATATTATGTAGCCCTCCATATTTTACTCAATAGCTTAGAGAATTTATATAAATTTTAAAGAAACCAGCCCCTCTGTTAACCTTTACTTATAAACTTTTGAGGATTTTATTCTCATTGAATTTTAAATAGCACTATTATAACTACCAGAAACAAAACAAAACAATCCCAATTTCCCTCAAAGGAGCCTAATTCAATTTGTAACATCACTGATATGGATTTACTTTTTCTTCTGTCCCTTCCTCTTTCCTTTTTTTTTTTTTTTCACCCCTCAGCTTTGGTCTCTTTTCTCCCACATCAACCACCCACCCATCCCATTACCATTCTAAATGTTTGCACTCACCTAACTAGACATCCCAGGACTATCTATTCCTTTATACTGAGGATTTCTGGTCCTTGATGGTATCTTAAACAGCCATGAGACCTAATTTTCTGGCAAATTAAATTTCCTACATTTCCTGTATCATTGAAATCAAATCTGCGGACTGCTTATATTTGTGATCCTCAATCAAATTCCTCTTGAATAAGTATCTCCCCCCCACACATTTTTATCCTCTGACCTACAAATGTTATATTTGATTGTATATTGCATTTTATTTAATATGATCATATAATTTCATGTCATGTGTCATAGTTAATGTTGTATATAATAATATATCTTTTGGATTATCTATGTGATTCATTTTTTTAGTTGTTTCAATTTCAGTTCATTTATACTGTTTGTCTCTCATACATCATCAAAAATAAAATCTGATTTATTCCTAAATGTGTGTAACCATAGTTCAGATGCTATAAACAAGTTTAAAAGTTGAGTGTTATAGGTTCAATAAATTATATATATCCAATTTATAATAATTTAAATAAGTATTTTTATTAAAAGGAGACATAGGTATCACATGCAAACAACATGTAAAAGCAAGTCGACCTTAAGAATATGTCTGTAGGAACATTCTCCATCTTTGACCTAAGTGGAAGAGTACATTATAGGAATAGCTCAGTTTCTCCTGAGCTTCTAAAAGCCCAAGCCCATGTCATATCCTAAAACGCAGAATAAGCCACTTTGACTTGGTGGGTTCTGGGGCACTCCACAATAAAACAAATTAGAAGGAAATTGTGTGATTTGACAAATAAAAGTTATGTGGATTGTAAATGGGAATGGAATTTATTATGCATAATTTCAAATTTGTTTTCATAAAATCCCTATCTGAATTTTATGAGGTGTCCATTTCACATTACCTCCTAAGCCCTGATAAATCCCTGAGAAACATGTTTTTCTAATTTCTAATCTATGAACTAAATGTTTATGTTCCCTAAAATTCATATTTTGAAATCATAATCCCTAATATAGAGGTATTATGAAGTGGGGCCTCCATAAGTAATTAGGTCATGATGTCAAAGTCCTCATGAATGGAATTAGTGCCCTTCTGAGAAAAGAGGGAAGGGATGATCTCTTGGCTGTGTGAAACAGCAAAACACAGAGACTGGACAGCCAAAGGCATCAGACTGCCAACCAGGAGGGGCCTCATCAGATTTTCAATCAGTGCAAATGAACCTTGGTCTTATACTTCCTAGGTTTTAGAACTGAAAGGAGTTGTTTAAGATACTCAGTCTACGATATTTTATAATAGCAGTTTAAAGTTACTAAGACATGCACCACTTTGATGAGTAATATAATTTATATGGTTTTAATTTGCACTTATTTGGTTCTAAGTCAATATAAATAAACATAAGCTTGAAGTCTCATGGAAAGCATCCATGTCCTCTAGTTCATACCACAAAGAGATGTGCTAGAAAAGAGAGGTGTGAAATACACATTATGTTAGGTGAGAGTATTCAGTACTGATCTTTTACATTTTTTCTTAAACCTGGTCACATCTGCAATATATGTAGAATCTTTGCCACAAAATTTATCTCATTTGAACAGTGTGAATACCTGGATTCTTAGTTGTATTGTAGTTTAATTTTGTAAATTCTCTACAGTGTTTTTTCTATATTCTAAAGATTGCTTTCTCAAATCACTTTCAAGATTGCCAACTTGAGATCATTTTTCTGATTCATCTAATTTGAGCCACTAACATTCCTTACCTTTGAACACCGTCTCCTTAAAATCAATCCTTATTTTGGAGGGAATGATTTCTGATACATTCCAATGTCTCAGTTTTATTATTTTTATTTAATTATTTATTCATATTTCATGGTACTGAAGATCAAACCAGGGACTTTTTACCAAGAAGTTACACTCCCTAGGCCTCTTTTTTTTTTTTTTTTTTAATTCTTTTTATTTTGAGACAGGATCTCATTAAGTTGTCCAGGATGGCCTCAAAATTGCAATTCTCCTATTCAGCCTCCCCCACTAGATAAAATTATAGGCATGCAGCACCACACCCAGCTTTAAACTCTTGGTTCTAAAATCTTCTTTGGCTTCTCATTTTTTGTGTTCTTGTGGTAAACCTTGAGCTGAGAGTTTTTATCCAAATGAAGGCTCATCGACCTCATCCAGCTCTAGTTTTTAAATGGAATTGATATGCCCCTCACTTTGAAATGAGTATCTGTTCCTGACTCCAGACTGGCCATCTCCACTGTCTCTATTTACATGTATAAAAGGAATCCAAATATTACTAAAAAAAAAAAAATCTAAATGTTAGTTTTTCCCCAGTTTACTTTTGTCCGTACTTTCCCATCTCAAAAAACTCCATCAGCAACCCCTCCTTTGCGAGGGTCAAGATTCTCAGAAATATTTCATTAGTCTATCATGTAACACCCTATTTATCAGTCAATCCCATCAATTGTAGCTCAGAAGTATTTCCCTAAGTTGTTCCTACTTCCCCTTTCCTCTTCCATCTTAGACCAATTGCTTTCATTTCAATATTTCTAAATATTCTGCTTGCTCTAACATATAATCAGTTATTCACATACTGAGAAGTAGAGAAGGTATCTGAATCTTCCTTTCTCCTTCCCAAGTACATCTCCGTCTTTCTTTTACTTTTCTTTGCTTTTATCCAGATACGTGTTTGTATGTTTCTGCAAGTCAGGCTTATCTTTTTTCTTCCCCCTCTTCCAGCTTTCTCTTTCTTTTTTGTTTCTTTTATCGAGCTCATTATCTGACACTAAAAATCCCATGTAAACAACATGTGTTTTCCTATCTATATTTACGCCTGTTAGTTTTTTTACAAAATATATACTTGCTCTTGTTTTTATACAAACCAACCAAATCATATTTTATACTCTTTGTTCTGTCAACCTTACCATTTTATATAATAAAACAACTAGATAATTCTACCAAATCAATAAGTATGGATTTGCTTTATTATTTACCAGATGCATCAAAGGATATAACACAATTTTTGTATCTTTTGTCTTATTGATGATCATTTCCCTTGTTCTCAATTTTTATAACTATGCACAATTGAATGCTGATGTATAAAACGGGCTTATAAATATCATTATATACTAGTACTTCTCTGTACCATGTCCCAGGAATACAATGACTAAGTAAAAATTTATATGCAATTTTAATTTTGATTTATATTGCCAGATTGCTTTCAAAAAGCTGTAAAACAGGAATGTGATAATTGTTTGTTCTTTTAGTATTTATAATAGTATATTTCAATGTTTTTTCTTTTGTTAATTTAGTTATGTGTCATCCAATTACATTAATTTCTTTGGCAACATATTAGAAATACAATTTTGGCTCTTAAATTTGCACTATTTTGGAACTTATCCCAAAACTACTTACTAGAATTGAAAAGTAAGAGAGGAAAAAGATATTTTGAAAATATCAATATCCATATCAGCCAAATATATTTTATAGAACAACAGGCAATCATTTTTTTAAGATGTGAAATAGCTGCATAATATAAATTCTTTCATTCACTTAAGATTGAACCAAAGAAAATTTTGAAATTTCTCTCATGATTTTTATATTTCATTAATTTATCTATTTTCATAGTTCCCCTATTTCTACCAGCTATCAAGACTTACATTCTCAAGTAGTGTTAAGTTATTGTTCTCCTCTGTCAGGTCTGATCAATTTCAGCTGTAAGCATATTGTCTCAAAGTCAGAAATTAAAGCTTGAAAACATACAGGATAAGGTCTTGCTTATGCCCTTTCTTTTAGAGGTTAATTAAGTGAATTTAAGAGAGTTTAAGTCATTATTAATCTCTAACAAAGTTGCTTTAGTTGGAGATGCCTTAAAGTGGTTTGGAATAAGGTGCTAATTGTGATAGTATTTACCCAAGTACAGTTTCTAAACTTCATTGATATTAAGATGCCTTTGAGTTGGTAAGATCTCTAATTTTATGATTGGTGCCACATGATGGATTATTTCATGCAGCTAATTGGCAGTGTGTTTTCGTTCATAGTGGAGGCTTTTTTAAAAGCACTTATTAAAATGTATAGGGCATTGCATTTGTAAAGTATAGTCTTCATTTGTAACAAGTCCCACATTTCAACACAGTAGAATTATAGTACAGAAACAGAAACATGGATATAGGGTTACTTTTAGGTAATAGTAATCTAATAAATACCTTACAAATTGCCATAGTCCCTTAAATTATACATTACCATTATCACCTGAAGGTAAGATTAGTACTAGTTATTCAATACATTTTTCATAACTAGTATATACCAGTGTTTCTCATACTTGAATACATATAGATCCTTTTTAAAAGATTCCCTAGCACACAATATGTTTACTTGTGGCATAATTTTACTTAAATATGCTAGCATCAAACTAATTATACCACCCCATATGCTTATAGCACTATGTAAACACAAAACAAAAAAAAAATAGAAATCAAATGAAAATACAACAGGCAGAATATCCAAATTTACGATCTTAATTTAATACAACAGATGATGTTGCATTACTGAAATCAAACCCTATCTCAAACATGAATTTGTTTATGAGTGTTTGTGTGTCAATACTGATCTCAGCATGCATTAAGTTTATGGTTACTGGTTCTATGGTGAAGCATTCTATAACTTTGCTCCAATTTAACTATGCAACACCGTCAAATTAGCATGCCTTAATATTTCTTGACCTTATCTTAGAGCAAACTAATCTCTTATATATTAAACTCTAAGATTTTTTCTCATTAGCACAAAATAATATAAATTAATACTTAGTACCAATATGATAATAAACATAAATGGAAACCAAAAATATAGACAGGTAGAATTTAGTTACAAATTATCTAGCCTTATGGGCATATAGAGGATCTAAAATATCCATTTTTAACTTAAAGATTACTATAGTATTGAAAAGAAAAATTTTGAATCTCAATATTGAACTCAATGACAACTAAAAATGCATCACAAACACATTTTAAAAACACCAGGATATGCATTTTACTTGGTTGGTTGTTTTTCTAAGATAGAATAGATTAAAAACTTAGTTCACACAAGCTCAGGGAATGCCAAGTCACTGGAACCTATAAGTCCTTCTAATTTTGGGGTCATTCAGTGAATGTTGGGGAGTTATATGGACAAACATAACAAAAGTAACAAGAGATTGCTATGACAGGGAGTAGAAAGTCCAGACATCTGAAGGTTATAGCATGTGGAATCACACATCAGTAGGCAAACTCAGGGAAGATTTACCTCACTCTGAAAGAACTGGCCTGAATGGATTAGGGTTAGGATTCAAGACCCTGGGTTCCAGGTACTCCTCTGGGAAAGGGGGTATGAACTTGGTTTTACATATTAAAACCACATTGTCCTGAAATCTTGTGTGATTCCAGAACAGATGAGGAGCGATGCTTAATTATTGAGCATGAACATAATGTCCATATTTGGTTAAGCAAAGCAAAATGAGGAGCAAAGAGTGGAGTTTACAAATATAAACACAAAGCAAAGGATCTTTATTTGAAATACAATTGTATAAAGGACAAAATTGAAGTGAGTGGTGGCAAAAATGAACTGTAAATTTTTAGACTGATGACACTTTTATACTTCAAATTTTAATCATATTTTCAGTTGTAGAGTTACAAATTGAGCATGTGATCTATCATTATTCTATAAAAATATTAAATGGCTGATTAAAAATATTGATTCTACATATTTATAATAAGAAGTTATATATTAAACGATTTCCAAATTACACATATAAAAACTTTATTCATAAAATTAAGATGGCATGATTTATAGAAATAATTCATATCAAAACATTTATCAACAGTCTTAAAGATATCAGAATTATGTAATAGGAATGGATCATGGATATCAGAAAAGCTTATGACACAATAAGAAATTTAAAGATGCTTATTCATGTGTTTAATCTCTTGAAAACAAGACAAAAAGAAAGAAATGAAAACAAGATGGAAGGGCACAATGGTTTATCACTGGCTACTGATTTTAACTTATTGCTGCAGAAAAAATAATCTCTTCTCTGAGATGATTAGAAAGTCCTCATTTCCTACTTTTTTCTTTTTATTTTTACAAAAATACTTTCAAAAGAGTACTTTTTGTATTTAAATATAAGAATTCTATTGTCTGTATTAGTTGTTAGTTAAAGTTAGAAACCAGATTCCACATGGTGGTGGCTTATTGTTCTGAACATTAAGGTTGATGTGATGAAGAGTCTATTAGCAACAGAGCTCACTTGGTAATAGCATAATGATTATCACTTAGCATAATCAGTAATTTAATTTTAATGACCATTATTGCTGTGACCTCTAAATTTGAATAAGGGTGCACAAAATAAGTCTCTTCCAAAATATGTCTTTGTTCAAGGTTTAGACATAGACTATTGCAGATCACATTTAGTGTTAGTTAATTTTAAAGTAGATTGCCTTATATAGAGAGAAAAATGACAAATTTTATGCAAAAATTCCTCTTTTCTTTTTTAATTAGTAGCATAGATTAATAGCAGATTTATGTTATATTTGTTACCATTTATGTATAGGATTAGATATGACCAAAAACCACCCTTTATCATTAAAGTAATAAGTAAAATAGGTATATTTTTCTCTAACTTTTTAATTTTATCAGAGATTGCTAAGGGATTTCATTAAAGTGTATTTTTATCTGGTATGTGTATGTACACACACAGACAGGATACACAGATAAAAACTTTGGCACTAGAAACACAATATGGATTTCCACATAAGTGATTATAACTGTGTTCCCTGTTTCCTGAATTGGAAGTTGAGATTTCATGCTACAAAGATTTGAATATCTAGTCATAAGTATTCAGAAATACTTCAAAAAATCCCTTTAGATTATTTGAACTAACACACTCATAAAACAACATTATCTCATCCTTTCACATAGGATACTTCTTCGATTTTCTTATGAACCTCCTTGGTGTGGCTCAGTAGTAGTAAAGATGTTTTCTCCTGTCTAATAAATGAGTTTTCAAAATTTCAAAAGACATAAAATCATGCAGTTCTTCCCAAAGTGATGTTTGCAGATAATGCTTGTGTGTTCAATATATAAAGAGAAAAACATCTGTAATGATAAGAGCCAGGAATTGATTTAATTTCCATGCAATATTTAGTGGGGATCAATTGAAATTTTTTTCCCAGTAGAATTGTGTTCATACTGAATTCTAACAAATCATTGGGTGAGCTCTTCTACAGAGTATAGAAGTTTTGTAAATTATCACTTCTCTCTCAAGACTTCCAGACTCCCCCAAGTGGATATCTGAAAAATTAAGCCAAGTAAGTCTAAATAACTCTGGCACTTTATAATGAGCTTTAATCAATCCACATCAACTTTTTTTAGATTAAAGCATGATGCATGTAGAATTTTTCTTTTGATGAATCTAGCATTCCCCTGTTCTATCACCTATAATTTATAATTTACTCACAGGAATACTGGTTCTCTTATTAAGACTCTTTCTCTTCTCTATTTCCTTCTTCAAAAAGTGAAATCAAACTGTTACCTTCATTAAGGACAATATTATGGTTTGCAGGGTCAATGCTACATAAAATTATCCCCATATGGGATGCACAAAATGGACTGTATTGCATTTTGACCTCCAAATAAATAAGATAAACACAGTTTGTAACAAACTGCAGTTTACTCTGACATAGGGGCATCAGAATGTCTGGAATCTGCTTTAACCAATTAAGCGTTTCAAGGCAAAAGGAAAATAAAGCCTTAGGTAAATCCATTGAAGGCACCATCTCCCAGCCTCCCACCGACCATTATCGATCTTTTTAAGTGCCGCTTAATGAGTCGTATAGTAGTAGCAGATCTATGGTGTTTGTACCTGATGGGATGCCCTCACTCCACCACCTCAGAGGAGCTAAACTTACACAAAGAGAGAATCCACTGGGTGGGAGGACACGACCAGGCTGATGGCTGCCTTGACCCCTTAAAGCTCAGCCCAATAGTCTTGTCTCCAAGGAAAGCAGCAGACCCCATTTCCTACTTTCCATGACAAACCCATTAGTTCCTGTGCGGGAGATTTTTCCATTCAGGTCGCTTCTAGGGCGAATGCTTTTGTTCACTAGCACTCTCTGTAGTGGGAGAAGAACTAGAGAGAAATGCAAAGCAAGCTTGTGGCTGCAGCTTCGTGTGCCGCAAAGCATCCCTTTCCTCTCAGCTTTGGCAATTTAGGAAGAACCAACGTTCCCAGAGGAGGTGGATGAAGGGAAAGCCAGGACAGGGAACATATAAATCAGGAGTCCCTGTTTTTACCTTCTATCCACTTCCACTCACATTGCTACAACTCCCCTCCCCCAGACTATCAGCACTTATGATTTCTATAAATGGGTGGGGGTGGTGGGTAGGGGACATTTTCTTCCCTCTCCTTTTTCTAAGATTCTGAACAGGATACCAATCTTCTGAACAGGATACCAATATATATACACAAATAGAATCGTATAAACCAACCCCAGTGGGTAGCAATCATCTTGAGGGAGATAGAAGCCGCGGCTGGATTCGCTGCAGTTGGAAGCGATTGGCTTTGGTATTGAATTATTAATTTATTTATTTCCCCTCGCCCCCACCCCCACCCCAACTGGCAGACAAGAAACCACGGTCTCTTCATTTTCCCCTCCGCCCGCACCTTACAGGAGTCTCCCACTTCTCGGCGGCGGGCCGCTGTGCCGCCCGCCTGCGGTGGCCGTCGCCTCCCCGGCC
>NW_026000005.1:6278397-6287819 GCF_001458135.2 Marmota marmota marmota
GCTGCGACTGCGGGCGCGGGGTGCATGGAAGCGGCGGCTGCGGTGGAGGAGGCGGCGGCTGCCCCATGGAGTGTTACTACATTGTCATCAGCTCCACGCATCTCAGCAACGGACACTTTCGCAACATCAAGGGAGTTTTCCGGGGCCCTCTCAGCAAGAACGGGAACAAAACTCTGGTAATCGCTTTCTCTCTCTCTCTCTCTCTCTCTCTCTCTCTCTCTCTCATCTAAGAGGACATTTGGAGGATTGAGACTACTGAGAGGTTTTGGAAGTGCTGCTATTCAATTTGGTTTATAATATATTAATTTGTTTATCTGATGGGAGTGGGGTGATGATTAGAGATAGAAAGAGAATGGAATCTCAGTAAAGCTATGATCCATGGCTTTGATTGACACTTCCATAACGCTCCAGACTCTCTCCACCTCATTCCATAATGCTGAAGATGATCACAATCTTTCCTTATTTGAAGCATGTTTTGTCAACAGGATCTTTTTGAAAAGAAAGGAGCCCTAACCCTAAGTGACCCCATAACATCTTTTGATTTAGGAAGCTGAAGGTGAATGAGGATGTGTGTTTCTGATGGAGGCAGGGAGCCATGTGGCTGGTAGCATAGAGGAAGTGGAGGGACTGAGTGATGGTCTCAGAAAGAGTTTGTATTGGGGCTCTTCCCTGAAGGACCAACTGTCAGCAAACTTCTCTCATGAGAAGTTGTCAGTACTAAGCTAACACTAAAAATGATTCCAAAACCCATGCTGTCAGCTTTCAGCTTGTTATTCTAAACAGGTTGGGGATAAGCATGAAGGGCAATCGCTATATCACGATTAGAATCATTAGAAAACATGTTAGACAAACAGAATCCATGCAGTGGCTGGAAGGTTCTCACTAGACCACAGCGCTTCATCTTTCAGCATCCTTAGTAGAAAGAGCACTCCTGATTGGTGGGAGAAGATGTGCTGAGCACTGAAATAGTGCTGGGTGATATCTCCTTCATTCCTTCCAAATTCCAGTGGCTACAAAACCTGCCTGCAGACAACTCTCATGTACTTGTATGTCTGGAGAAATATACACATCCATAAAGAAAAAAAAAAAAAGAAGTACACTATAGAGAATAAAATAAGGTGCAGTATACAAAGGTCTGATTCACTAAAGTCTGGACCCATTAGCAAGCAGCCTCCCCTCCACTTTTCACACAGTGGTTACTTAGCCTGAATGTGCAGAATAGAAGTTTAAGGATCAAATAGATAAAAAGTAAATACAGTATTCTTAATATATTTTCTAAATATATCTCAAAATGTGTTACTACATGAATTAAAAAAAAATTGTGGTGGGTTTTTTCCAAGGATAAAAAATTCTCATCTAAAATTTTAAGTAAACTTTGACATTGATTGATATATTCTTTTCCCCTTGAATTTATTATCTACCTCTTTTCAGTTCATTTAAGTCTCAAAAAGCCAGGGCAAGTTTGATGCTTTTGTTGTTCTGGATGTGGCCTGTTGTTGTTTTTGTTGCTGAACAAAAGAAAGTAAATAGCACTCTTCTGGTGACTTCATTATTGGAGTATCATATAAAGTAGGCAGAGGTTAAAGAGAGTATTAATATTGTTCTGGCCAGAGAGCTCAACTAGGAGGGAAGGCAGAATTGGGAGGGGAAAGACTTTCATTTTGGATAAAGTAAACACAAGTTTGTTTTTTAAATCGAGTTTCACTGAGGGAAAAGGCAAACTTACTGAATGAGACTTCATTTTCATAGATACTGTGATGGTGCAGGTGATAAGGCATACCTTAGAGTTCACAGAAAAATAGTTATTCTCCCAACCTCTTCTTGTTAAGATGCTATTAATCTTGATTATAAGTCAACTTGTGGTTTCTAACAATGGTTGAGTTTGCATATTCTGACTTCTTTGTCATATGCTTGAAGTTGACTAGTTCTTTTTATCACTCATATTGACAAAAGATGAGTTAAAGTCTAATTTTGCCAGTGTAACCTTGTTAAAATAGATGATAATAGCAGTCAGTTATATGATATGAATACATTGAAATGTAGGTAAATGTCAGAATTAATAGATATAGATAATATACCTGATCATATTTATCTTAGTTATAATGAAAGAGACTTACAGGAACTTTCATGATAGTCCTTCCAAGTTGTTTATGAACTGCCCAAGTTTGTATTTCTTCTGTGTAAGACTTTATACTGACTGAAATTATATAGATTTTTATATTCTGATCCAATTGTGTTTGAAATTATTTTTTTCCTTGATAATATATATGTATGTTTTCTAGATTTTTTATGAGTTTTGTTATTGAAGACAATAAGATTTATGCCGAACATTAAGAATTATAGAACATATTGGGAAATATTCATCAAGGAATAATTTTACGTATGAAAAAGAGCTGTCCATACTTACCTGAAAATGTACTATTTTAAAGCACATAGGGTGTTGTGAGGATTTGCTGAAAGTTAAAACTTGCTAGCAGTTAAAAATAGAAAATTGAAGCTCAAATGTCTGAATTAACAACTTAATAAGAAGAACAAATATTAACTTAAAATAGATACATGTCACGTTTTTTAAAAATTAAGTAAGGATTTATGCATGTCATGTTTTTAATTTGTATTTTCAAATTTTAAAATTGACACACAAAATCACATGTGCAATTGTTTTAACCTCTGATTTGTGGAGTACTAATATGAGACTTTTTCACTTTATTTTATATTTGATTTTGACATACTTGAATTTTACCTTTAAAAAATCTTCACATTTCTGCATTTTTAAATATACACTAAATTCAAAAGAATTTAACATATTTAAGTGTTTTTTTCTTATTTCAGGAAAGCACAACTTAACAAAACTATTTTATCCTAAGAAACTGAATTATTTTCAATTACTAGATAATTAATGAATATTTTACTTATTTTAAAATTCACATTAATAAGTATTTTATAAAATTTCACAAATTTATAAGATTAATTTAAGATAATATATATCTATTAGTACAGTATTCTGTCATGAATAAAATGTTACTTGCATAAATAACCAGTGTAACTCAGGTTTCAGTGACATTGATTAATTGTTAAGTCCTAAATTCAGAATGCAATCCTGCCACTCATATTAAGGAGATTATCAAACTATGCAGTCCTTTCCATCTATCACCCATACATAAAATCTTGAAAAAAAGAAGCACATTTAAAGATTAAGACTGTTATTAATTTTGAACTTATTCATGAACTTTTAAATATATTCCACTTGGCCATTTTAAGCAAAAATATATAAATCTCCATTTAGAAATGTCTTATCCTGATTTCTTTTACAAATTGTATCATATCTATGATATAGCTTTACTGTTATGAAACAAAGTAGCCCCAGGATTTCTGGATAAGTTATAAGGTTTAATGACTATGAAAAAAGTTTATGTTCCATGTATTCTTATTATTTTTCTTTAAGTTTTTTCAATCCACTGCTGTGTAAGCAACTGCTGTTTGGATAGACCCATTAAGTTATAGTTTTTCTTGCAATTGAGCCAAAAAGCTTGTTTTCCTTATTTATAGAGTTTAAAACAGCTATCCAGATATGCAATATATATTTAACATGGAATAAGTTATTTCTAATCACTATCACTTGTAATATAGAATTTGGGGTTTGCCCTTGGACTTTTGGAAGTTACTATTAATTTTCTTAATTCTGTTTGTTGATCAGCATTTTGGTTTCTCATATAATAGCATTACATTTATTTCACTGAATAGTAGTTTTGAGGTCACAGAATGAGTCAATAGTATAATACAAATTTCCTGACATAATCCAAATTTTGAAATCCATAAGGATAAGTATCATAATATGATTAAGAGATAGTATTTGTTAATCTATTTGTCAAAAGAATTTTACTTTTCTATTTGCCTCCAGGTAAGGAAGAATAGTACCAGAGTTATAGAATAATTTGAATTTAAATTTGTTTTACTTCTTATCTTCAAATATGTAAACATCACTAAGTTCTGTCTGATATAGGCCCCGTTTCTCCAATTTCAGTATAGGAACTACCAGATTTAGGAAGAAAAAAGTGTTATTAGTTGGTTCTCAACCTATTTGTAATTTAGTTCATTTGATTTTGTTGAGGTGCCTCAGTTGTAAGGCACTATTATGGGCACCACAGGTGCTATATATTATATACTAAATATTACGTGCTAAGATTTATTCAGTGATGCTCCTGTTCATTTTGATTCTGTTGAAAATATATTTGACATGCTTGTAGGGTTTCTTGTCACTCAGGATATTTTCTTATGTATTAATTTTAGAAAGTAGGAAAATTGTTTTCCTTTGTGTATACAGGAAATCACAATTTTATTTAGGTAGGCCTTTGAAATATACTATATGGCTTTTTGTTTTAATTATCATTATAGAATGTTATATTATTCATGCTTTTCAATCATACATAGTCTTTCCTAAAAAAATGTAATTTAAAAGGTTTCTCCACTTACCCAAACTCAATTATGATTGGTAAAAGACCTATTGTTGATCGTTGTTAAAAAATTAATGTTATTGGATAAACAGCCTCAAGGGAGTTTAGGAGAGATGGTGAATTATTAATGTGCTATCTTAATATATCCCCCAAATTCCCCACTTTATGAACTTGTGCATATAATATCTTGTTATATATTCTTCCAGGTTTCTTTCAAACTCTTACTTCAGTATTAAAAGTTATCTTCTGTCTCATTTTTCTGAACTTAATGTGCCATTTCTTCTTTGCTCTATTTGTTTTTTAGTGAAGTGAAATTTTACAGCATATGCATTTTTAGAACATGTTATTCAAGTTAAAGAAACTCTGAGAGAGTTGGACTTTTATAATCATGACTCAAAAATGTAGGCAATATTTTAAAGAGGAATGTTGTTAATTAATACCCATGATTCCTACATACCTTTGATAGCTTGTTAAATATTTATTCTAGACAGCTGAAATTCAAATAGTGACATTATCTTGTCTTATTAGATCTGCACTGGTGTCTTCTTGGTTGTTGGTGGGTACAATTATGTTTGTACTCAAAATACAGATGGGCAAAATCTTCAAGGCCCATCTAATCCAGAGGTTTCAGAAGATCCTATTCTGGATCAAACACAGCTTGGGGAAGAGTTCAGTATTTACAGTGTTTTATAATACTTGGGGTTAGATGCCATTGAAGGAATTATCCTCATAATTTACCACTATTCTACTCTGCTTTTTCTTGCTATGTAGATATTTAATTTTTTTTCTGTTGCCTTCTCAACCAATGAGGAAACTTAAAGTTACTATTCCTGGCTTAAAGTCAAAGTCAAAGTTTACCTATGAGAATATAGAAGTATTTTTATTTTTTAAAATATACCCTTCATGTACCAACTTTCAAAACAGTAACGGTCTTCAAAAGTTTTCAGCATATTCACACTTTCCTTAACTGTTTACTATATATTAGTTGAACTCATTAACAGTATTCTCCAAATCAAATATCTAGAAATGCTAGTATAAGAAGAACCACATAGAGATTTGAGGGTAATAGATTTTTTTTTCATTTAAAATTGCAAATTTGGGACTGGAGTACATGTCAGTGGTAGAGTGAATGTGCTTAGGATGTGCCAGGATCTGGATCCAATTCCCACCACCAAAAATAAATAAATAAACTAATAAATAACAAAATAAAAATAAAATTGCAGACTTTTTATTCAAGCCATTGGTGGTTTGGGTATTTTCTTATTGTTTTTGTCTTTTTCAAGACTAATTCTAAATTTTTGAATATAATTTTAATTTATACTGAAATATGTGTAGGTCACAAAAATTATTTTTAAAATGCTTTATTGAAAGTATCATAGGTGAAAAAGTATTATGGGTAGCAGAAATCTTATTTTAAGGTAATGACATAAATAATTATATCTGTGATAATAATACAATGTTGAAGTAATTTCTCAAGTGACCCTGTTGACTGTGATAGTTCTTTTGAAGAAGATTTCTCTGTGTTAAGAATTTAAGTAATCCTTTGAGAAAAAAAAAATAGCAAGTATCCTCTGTGGTATACTGCAGCCAAAATTCATAAAATTATTCCTAATTATTACATTTTTATATTGCTAACTATTAAAAGTAAGATGTGTAATTTTGTTATTTTTAGTTTCTAAAACTTTTAGTCTGATATCGCTTGATGTGTTTTATTTTAAATTATCCATTGCATCTGAGAAAACCTTGCAATATATATTTATGACAATGTTTCCAGCTAGCAAGGATTCATTAATTTTTATAAATGTATTGTAGTACACTTCCTAGCACAATGTAAGATAAAGTGGGGGTAATAAATAATTAAAATTTAATCCTAGTTGTCAAAGTAAACAAAGTCCATTACCTGATGTACTACTCTGAACTCTTTCATAATGGTTTGGCACCACTGTAGGAAAGTTACATACTTTTCTCAATGAATGAAAATAGTTCTCATATACTAATAACTTATGATCGTATTCCTGTGTCCAAACTATAAGATAACATTTTTGTTCTTAATAGCTTTAGAAAATTGAGCTAAGTTGAGTCTGAGGGCTACTTTCATGTCTTAACTGGAATAGTAACTGTTTATTTCATCAAATACTAATCTCGGTGCTGCTTTGAAGGTATTTGAATGAGATGCAGCTAACCACTAGAATCAGGTGACTTTAACTTTAAAGACCATTACCCTCTATAATATGAGTTGACCCCACTCAAGCAGCTGAAAGTTCTTTCAGCAATAATTAGAATTTCTTGAAGAAGAAATTTTTCCTGAAGACTACTGTCTCAACTCCTGAGTTTCCAACTTGCCAACTGCCTTTCATATTTCAAATTTACTAGGGCCTACAGTTACTGAGTTAATTCCTAAAAATAAATACACACATACACACACTATTGGTTCTGTTTATTTGGAAAACTCTGATACAGAGCATCAGTTCATAATACCATTTTTACAGTAAGACAGGTAACTGTTGGAAATATGAATCCTATTTGGATTTAATAGGAAATAGGTGAGTTGATGTTGATAACTATATAGATTTAAAAATGATGGAGCTTATTGTAAACATTTTCTGTTTTTCTTCATAATCAAATTGACAATTATTTGAAATATTTGCCTTGATTACAATCTATCTCTAATTCAATCTCGCTTCTGCAAAATTCGATGTTATACAGTGCTATAACTATACAAAATCATAATTATTCTTATCAGTTCTACTTCAGTATGCATTAATTGTACTTGAAGAAAGTTAGTATATCACTAAATGAGAGAAATATTTCAATACAATTTCAGAAGTGTACATTTTGGTATCTTAAATTTAAGAAAATGGGCTTTACATGAAGTTATGTAGAATAAAGAATTTACATTTTATGAACAGAATATTCTCATGAAAAACATACAGTATTATGTTAATGTCCAGTAGCCAACATCGCCAGGACTGCAACTCTAATTGAACCTAATTAGTATGTTGCTATTTGTGGAATAAGGTAAATTGTTCATCATGGGGAACCTTGCAACATCTCATGAAGAAGACATGAAGAATAGTTTTACAGGATTTGGGATTTTGTGAGGTAATTCTGTGGGTAAATTATTAAATCATTATTTCTGGATTTTGTACTATGATAAAGAAAGGCCACTTCTACTCTTGGTTTCTTAGTACGTTTTAAATAGAAGGCAAAAGGAACAGAGAGGATATAAAGTTGTTATCGGTAGAAAATCTACTTTTGCTCATGTTGGCTGGTAGATGGGGATGTTGGGTAACAAAAACAGTTGGTATCAAAAACAGATGTTATATTTTGTCTGTGATCAGTCATGATTGAGGCATAGTCTTTTTTGTCTCTATCACTATCATACAATGACCTCATTTGATGTTAGTGTACCCTGAAACTGTTCATGTGTAATAAGGGAACACCGTTTCTCTCGTTTTCAATACAGACAGTTCTCAGCAGCTGCTCTTTTCTCTCTCAGATATGACCATGGAATGGATGGCTGCTAATGGAAAGGACAGGCAGGTTACAGATGATCAGAGAACGGAGGTGATCAGAGGATAAGAGAATGGGGAATTTAGGGAAATGACGTTCAAAGCTAGGGACTTAGGGATGAGTGAGGTAGGCGAATGATTGAGAAGCATCAAGGTGGAACATGGAGGATGCATGTCCCATATTACCACATTAATAGAGGATTTTGGAAAAATAAACACCTCCATCTCCTGAGACAGATACAGAGGAACCATGTTTCCAAGAGAAACAAACTTTCAGTCGAAGCAAAGAGGTTAAGTAAAAAACTTAAAGCTGTGGAAATTGATTGATTATAGGCACTTATGAATTCAAGTGGAAACAGACCAAAAGTTTTAGAATATGTGGAAACAGAGAGAGTTATGTCAGAAAAGAGGGTGAAACCTAGACATATGGGTATTGAATTTTAGGAAATGAAGGATAATTTGGGAGTTCTGGGCTTCTTTGTGATCAACATCATTGAGGGTACAGAATACGATATGCCTGATTCTGATAAGCCTATAGCTTCACATGTTAGAGAACAGAGGAGATAAGTTCTCCTGTCTCTTGTAAGAGCATAGACCCCCTTCATGAGAGTTGCACTCTCATGACCATTACCTTCTCAAGGCCCCTGTCTTCTAACACAGCATATTGGGGGTTAGAATTTTAGCATATGCATTTGGAAGACACAAACATGAAATCCCATCACCCATCCATATCAGCTTACATGTGTCCCTTAGTCAGAAAACACCTAAAGAATATTAATGTGGAGTAGTTAAATTTTGTCTGGAGAAAATTTAGAAATAAAGTGTGGTACTCTTGAGAGTTTCTAAGTACTTTAACTAGGTTATGGGAAGCAGGAAAATTTTGGATAATAAGTTACTCAGGAGACTAGTTGAAGAAAAGAAAGGCTGTAGTGGTCAGAATTTTCTTTTTCTAGTGCTGGTCAAGGACAGAATAGCAGGATCATGATATTTAGGGCTGGACACATAGCTCCATGATAGAGGGCTGGCCTAGTATGTATTTAGTGTGTATGAGGTCCTGGGTTCAATCCTCAGTATCACCAGCGCGCGCGCACGCACACACACACACACACACACACACACAGATATAAATGATAAGCATTTCAACACTTGATGCTGAGCAAATCTCTGCTTTTTGTTGAAGACACTCAATGTATGGACAAAGTGATTTCACTGTAGAGAGTACTTTCACTACAGAATTGTGCTCTCGCATCCAACTTAGATGTCTAAAGTACTTTCCCTTTTATTTACAAAATGATTGAAAATCCAAATACTCTATCACAGATAGATCTGAACTCAAATCCTATCTCTACCTCTATATTAGTAAATAGTGAAGATCACTGCCTGTAATCCAAACCCAGAATAAAAATTATGCGTCTTAGTCATATATATATCTGTCTCTTATACACATCTCACTAGACCA
>NW_026000005.1:6287827-6295805 GCF_001458135.2 Marmota marmota marmota
TATATATATATATATATATATATATATATTTTTTTTTTCATATAAGAATTCTGCAGTTAGATATATTAAGTGGTTTGATAATGTCAAGGCTAAAGATTCTCTGATTTTATTTGCATTTTTTCTTTAGTTACAGTGTGGTCACTATTTTAGCCATCACATCTACACTATTAAATGAGGGGGGGGAAAAGGAATACGGAGGAAGGACAAAAAGTAATGTTTGCTTTGCATGATTTTTTCCCAACAATGTTGGCTTATATCTCTTTGTCCAGAACTGTTTTATAAAACCATTCCTAAGTAGAGAAAAAGAATAAAATATGGTTTATTAAGCTAACACAATACTAATTCCAATAAATCAATGTTAGGTTAGTAAGAAAAAGAAGGAATTAATTAGACAAGAGACATCTACCATGATTAGTCCCTAGCTTTAAGACCTTGGTAAGATTCACTTATTTCATTATCAGTTATGTTAACATTGATAAAACATGTGGTGATACCTATGTAGAAAACTAATTTGCAAATCAAATGTGATAATAAATATATATTGGATTGCACAATATTTGCCACAGAAGACTGCAATAAGTTGTGGTAACTACTGCAAGTATTTCTTGCTGTATCATTTATTTTCTTTAACTGGAATTTCTATCATTCAATTCAATATATCTGGACTTGACATAATTCTAACACCTTTAATATTGAACCATATTAGTTTTTCTGTTTTTTTTTTCTCAGTGTCTTAGTCTATTTGTGCTGCTGTAACAAAATATCATTGATTGGGTGTCTTATATAAAACGTGAAATTATTTCTCACAGACCCTGAGGTTGGAAGGTTCAAGGACAGGCTGCCAGCCAATCTGGTATCTGGTGAGGGCTTGTTTCCTCACAGTTGGGCTTTTCTAACCTCAAATGGAAAGGGCAAAGGGATTTTCTTAGCCCTTCATTTCAAGGGCACTAATCTGCTCCTGAGGTTACATCATCTCCCAGTGGCCTCCCCCTCTGAGACCATCACATTGGCATTAAGGTTGCTACATGTGCATTCTGGGTGGTTGAAAACAATTTGTGCCACAGCACCCAGTTTACTCATGACACCCTTATACCTATCTTATACTTATCTCAGTAATGTACCAGGTCTCCTCTCTTAGGCTGGCCCCTAAATATTTTAGAAGATAAAGAGATGAAAATCACAAGAAAACGTTCAGAACTAGTAATTTATTTGTCTTTTAGAACTCATAAAACTATAGGAAACGGAAACTTTAAGAAAGATTAGAATTTCTTTTAACTATCTGTAATAGTAATTCCTATGTGATTCCCTTGCAATGTTCTTTGACCACTGCAGTTCTGATACTACAAAAGTAATATTTACACTAGGGGGCAGCATAACATTTCTTGTTTCTCCCATATAGATAGGCAGATCAAATAACCATAGATAATAAATTTATCAAACATAGTTACCACAGTCTTATTTGTTAAAAGTCTCTCTAAAACTTCATTATCTAAAAAGTCAGTTTGGAAATGTGATGTTGGTCTGTTGTGATTGCTACAAACTCAGTTCCTATACTTTACCAAGTAATCATTTTTGATCCTACTCTTCCTCATTCACATCATTCACTTGGGAAGTATGTGGACATGCTGGCATAGAGTTGGTGACCTATTACATCTTTGTAGACTGTGATCTTGGTTGAAAAAAATATCAGTTTTCCCTATTGAGGATGTTGCTTCTAGGTGCTCAGTAGTAACTCCAGTCTACTAGTTTCATAACTCTTAATGCCAAATTTACTTTTCATTTCATAATTGATTTATAATTAAATTTGACATTTCCATGAACACTATTAAACAAAATAAAGGTGAACTGTGATAACCATTATTTGTTGATAGAACAGCTAAAATATGAAATGAAGTTTATGTAAAATTTTGAAACCCATCCTGTATTTTCTTGATTGTCACAAGTGAAAACTATTGAAAAAAATATTTGGTATTTAAATATCTAAGTTTTATTATCTTATAGTGATGTTTCCTCCATAACAATTGACAATAAATTTATTAGGGAAAATGTCTAGTTTGTATAAAATAGCTTAAACTGCTTTATTTGTATTACCAATTACGGGATATATTAATTCAACATAAAAGATGCGTTTTTATGAATTAGACAGAAAAGTTGATATTAATGATACATGTTGTTTTTCAAAACCATATTAAGCTATTTTTCAAGTACACTGATCTTAATAGAATTTCAGATGTATGTATTACATATTGCTGCTCTGGTGAGTTGTATTTAAGGCAGTCTATTCCCATTATTCTTCAGCAAAAGTTAGTGAAGTAAACAATAACAGTAAATCTAAGCAAACTGATTCTCTTTCTATTGTGCTTAGCATATCGTAAGCATAATTTCATGATGTAAGAGAAACTGAGGATATTTTCTTAAGATATCCAATCACTTTAATTAAAATATGCCAATGTTCAATTCACATATGCTCTTGGATAAATACTTAGTTGCATTTCAGAATCCAAATATACTTACTATCTTAAATTATTTTTAAAGTGAAAATACAATTCTAGCAACTATAAAAACCATAGTTTCAGGTCTGTGGAGAGACTCCTGATTTCTCTCGGTACCCTACATAAAATAAGGACAGTACCTACTTGTGGGCTCAAGGCAAAACAGATAGGCAAACATATAGCAAAATCATTCATGTTTTCTCTCTCTGCCTCTGCCACCCTCACTGTTCCCTGAATTTCTTCTCTCTCCATCTCTCTCTATATCCCATAGTGGTAGAGGGTATTGCTTTCACCTTCAGCCTGAGTATATATTGTCAGAAATTCCATAGCACTCTACTAGCTTTGTCCAAGGACCAGAAATCAAAACAATGATTTATGTATCCACCTGATATAGTATCAGAGATCTAAAAATAATAGTGGTAAGATTTGGGGAAAATATGAAGTAACTCAATAGCCAAAATTACACTGGAGGATCATAATCCTAGAAATTGAGAAAGAAAAAGAGTAGGAGGGAGAAAAGGAAGAGAGGGAGAGAAAAAAGAGGGAGAGAGGGAGAGATTGTTATTAACTCTTCTTTTGCAATTAAGAAGATTGTCAGCTAAGAAGGTATATAGACTTAAATAATTGCATTATGATACATACAAACTTACCTGAGTCAGTATCACTTTAAGCTGTTTTCCTGAATGTAGTTGCATTTCTTTTAACTTTTTAATTCTCAAAATTATTCAAATTTGTATGAAAACTTACTCCATTACACTGTAAAATACAGAAACCTCCACAGTGACAGGAACCTGCCAAAACTGATTCCCCATTCTCTGACCCAGCTGGAATTCTGCATTCTGTGAGGATTTGTAGATTTCACATGAGAATGCTATGAATGGTGACTTTAATATGATATCTGGTTATTTTTTTTCAACAACCTCAAGCCCTGTAGTAGGCAGTAAAGCAAGGAATGTAGTTTTCGTTCTCCCTACCTTCTGGCATGTTTTAGCCATGTAATGGAAGAAGAGACATTCAAAGACAGGATGATGCTGATGCACAGTGTCAATGGGCATCACTCCAGGCAGATGCATTTCATCCTAGGAAGATGAAACATAGTAAAGAGAGCACCACAATGAGTGTCCAGTGGCTTCACAATAACTCCATCAGTAAGAGGTTCCTGGGGCTGAAAAGCCAACTGTTAATTCAGGCTATATCAATGGCCAAATTTTGCCCAAATATGGACGGTTCTGTTTCCCCAATAAACCTGGATCAACAGGATCACCTTTGAATCTGCCAGCTGCCTAATATTTTTCCAATAAGTATTTTTTATGCTTCACTTAATAAGCTAATTTTGGAGAGAATTAGGATAACTATAGAATTTTTTGTTTCAAAAATTTCTGGTTTTATGTAGAATTTTCACAGTGTTTCACTTCTTCCTTTGCTTCCTGCCATTTTCCTTTTTATTTTTTCTTTAATAAAAAGTATTAAAGCCTTTGAAACTTGAAAGAGCAAGGTTTAAATTTTGGCTTTCCAACCTGGATCAGTCATTTGACTTTAGTTTCTGTTCCTTTATCAATAACAGAACTTCAACTGATTTAATCCCTGCTGTATACTAAATTATCAAGCATTTTATTTAAATCATATACAATTACGACTGAAATGCTTTGAGCTGAGTAGGTTGGGTGAATAGGATTGTTGTAAAGATTATTAAGGGAGGTGTCCATTTCAGGGTCTGGTACATAATCAATGCTATTGAAATTTTTACAAATATAGTTATCTAGAAAGGAGATTTGTCCTTCCTTCTTTCCAAAGCTAATGCATAAATGTGTGCTTGTCAAATAGAACATGAGATGCCAAAGAATAGGAAATAGGTGGTTAAGGGAGTCCAATGAAATTAAGGTCCTAGAGTTGATTGGAAAATTCAGTGTGTATATATATATATATATATATATATATATATATATATACACACACACACACACGCACACACACACACACATACATACACTGTAAGTAGACACTCTTGTTTATTCTATGCAGGAATACTAAAATCCTATAGAGCACAGATTCAAACCTAGATAGATAATTATTACCTGAAGGTACAGAAAATGCATTTTAAAATTTACATCACAGGCACTGAATCTTAATGTCTGTGGATTCAGTCCAGGAATTTAGCTTTGTAAAAGTTCCCAGATGACTTTCACTTTTCTAGGATGAAATGCATCTGGCCGAGTTTCAATGGATGTGTTCCAGAAGAATGTTTGGACATCACATATTTGTATTTAAAATGAGAGATGAAGCCTTGTTCTCATGCTTTCTTAAGTTCTCTGCCCACCACTTCTTACCCTCTATAACAGAACCTCAGAAAGCTAAAAAGGCCAGGTGCAGTGGCATATGCCTATAATCCCAGCAGCTTGGAGGCTGAGGCAGGAGGATCACAAGTTCACAGCCAGCCTCAGCAAAGGTGAGGCACTAAGCAACTCAGTGAGATCATGTCTCTAAATAAAATACAAAATAGGGCTGGGGATGTGGCTCAGTTGTCGAGTGCCCCTGAGTCATCCCCAATACCCCCACCAAAAACAGAGCTAGAAGTAATATATTTGTTTCATTGTTGTTGTTTTTTTTTAAAGAAAAAGAAAAGGAAAGAAAGAAAGAAAAAATTGTTTAATTAGAACATAAAAGACATAATTTTAAAATTTCATATTCTAAATGTACAGAAGTGATAAAAATGTCAGACTGCACTTTGTAAAAAGAAAAAAAAAATCTATTTGTAGTTTTAGCTTTCCAAAGAAAATTTAGTTAGCTTGTTCAAATTCATTTTCATCCATGCCTTGGAATGTATGAATTCATGTAGAAATTAGATAACATAATGCATTTCACAATTTTTAATAATTTTCAGCATATGCTGTTTTGTAAAATCATTGTGTGGAATAAGAAAGCAAAAAATTGACAGAATTAATTGAGATAAATATCAGGTAATCTGAATATGAATAGTTTTATGAATGTATAGTAATACATTAGGTACTTTGTGAAAAATTTATCAAAGATTCAGCAATTGACATCCTGGATTTGTAAATAAAATGATGCTTATTAATAATATTTTAAAAATCAAATGATTTCACATTTCAATTGTCCTTTCTAATTTGAATAAAATTATTTTATTTAAAAAAAATTTATTGATACTCTAAAGTAATTGTTTGAATATAGGGACTCATTTCATCATTGTTTAGAATTTTTATGATTGCAATTCTAATAAGTTCTACATTAATAATTTTTTTGGTTGAGCCAGCTATTTGATGTACTTTTTTAAATCTTTGAAATGGCTGTACTAATCTTATCTCAAGCTCGGGTTTAAACTATATTTTTGAGTCCTATAAATAAACCAATTAATATATATTTTTATTTATTTAGTATTTATTCTTCATTAGGTTTAGGGCTAAACATTTACTTAATTGTGTAATTTAATCATAATAGCTGTTTAATTTTGTATTGTAACAATTGCTGTTTTATAAATAAGAAAACTTCGATTTTAGAAGTTATATCTTATAAATGTTTGTCTTTGTTATTAAATCTGTCTTGTGGACACTACAAAGAATACATATGAATATAAGATTTTAACATATATATGTCCATTTTTATTTAATTTTGTTTTGTTTTGTACACAAGTAATATCATTCTAAACTAAAAAAAATGACTATATACAACTATAAATATTTAGAATTTAGAAATATATGTGCATACATATTTTTATATAGAACATATATAAGAAATATGTATACACATATATTATTAATAATTAAATATTTTCTTCAAATATCAGGATTTTATTTGTAAACATTTTTTCTTTAATTTCTCCCTTTGTTTTCCTATTTTTATTACCAAATTTGGATACTGATTTAAAATTGCAATTTTTACTCATTTATTAGCTTATCAAAATGTATTTATGAAATACATTTTCATGCTTTAATTTTTTCTCAGTATTGAAAATTGAAGAGAAGCTAGTGAATTAGATTAAGTCAAGTACCAAATGGTATGTTGTATGGCCATTATATATCTCTATGATATAGAATAACTAAATATTATTTAATAAAAGATGATACACTTTCAGGGAAATTCAGGGGTTAAAAGGTTAAAAGGTTTTTCTAGTACTTTCAATTAATTTTGCCATTTTCTTTCAGCATTTTATTTTCTTGGTGTTTGCAGTATTGTATTTACTATTTAGAGTCATAAATGTTTTCTTCCTAAAGGAGAGAATTATTTGTAAGCTGTTTATAGCTGTAAGTGCAACATCATTTTCTCGAATATATTATTGGGTTAGCCATTTGTAGGAATAAAATAAAAGAAACTGTTCATTTTCTAATCACTGAGCTTGGCAGCACACATTTATAGAAGGATGACTTTCAAATTGAGACAGTTCATAATGTACAGGTTACCCTTCCATCTTTCTTAGAAG
This sequence comes from Marmota marmota marmota, assembly GCF_001458135.2. Taxonomy (NCBI): domain Eukaryota; kingdom Metazoa; phylum Chordata; class Mammalia; order Rodentia; family Sciuridae; genus Marmota; species Marmota marmota. The sequence goes on from NW_026000005.1 coordinate 6,294,755, forward strand.
ATTATTTTCAGGGAGAGTACCAGAAAGGTGACTGTCTCAAGCCTTTTCATATGGGTTTTTGGTAAGATGATGGTGCTTCTAAATTTACTTTCTCCTAATTGCTGCTTGTGCTGCAGAGGAAAGGAATAGGGAATGAGAAGAGGGAGGAAGAAAGCACCTTGTGATGTGTGAACAGGGAGGAATCAGGAAGAAGCCTTTGAGCAGCCCTTTGACAAGATTTGTAAAGAGGATTCTTATCATCTCTGTCCTCATCCATCTTCTCCAAGACTAATTTAGCTATAGCAAAATCTTTAAATGTTGTTAGATATATTTATTTTATTTAAAAAAAAACACGTTATAGACTTTTTTCTTGCTTTTACTTAGGGTATTTCTATGGTCTAGAATGTTCTTAGCTTGTAAAATAGGATCATTTTCCAGAGTTAAGGATCTTTATGCAAATAAAATATTGTAATAACTTTTGAGAAAGAGAATGAAAGAAGTCAACATAGTTCATTGCAAAAGAGAAGGTAGAAACACTGCATGATAAAAAAATAAAATTAATTGTAAATATCTTTAAAAATATAAACTCAGAAGATAATATCAAGTCTCTCAATCATATACTTGTAAATTTACATTTTATATAAATATGTGTTCATAATACAAAAGGCTCGTGATTTTTAATCAGGCAGATATTGTTATAACCAACATCTTACTGACGAAGAACTGTGTTCAGTAAACTACTTCTTGGTTATGAAGTGCCATAAAGATTTTCTACTGAATTTGTCTTAAGTTATATTCTCATCATAACTACAATAAGGGTAAGCTATTTATATTGATTTTATAAAAATAATAAAGCTGTGCATACTACCACTTTTCATACAAAAATAAAATTGACAGAGGTCAGTCATACAATACAAATTTAATATATTATTTGAAAAACACAGTCTACATTCTACTCTTAAAAACAACTTATGATTAGATGAATCACAAAAACATCTCAAATCATATATATATATATATATATATATATATATATATATATATATATATATATATATATGTGTGTGTGTGT
>NW_026000005.1:6295821-6310730 GCF_001458135.2 Marmota marmota marmota
TATATATATATATATACATGTGTGTGTTTGTGTATATATATGTATTTTCCAAGTAATAGGGGTGTAAGTTGAACCTTGAAGTATATAAAGCTTTTCAACAAATTTTATGTTAAAATTATATGGGATTATCAAATAATTAATAATGAATTATTCCATTAAATTTAAAATACAACCTATTAAAAAGAGTTTGGAAACATTTAAAAATTAGGGAGTAATCATGCTTAATGATAACTTGTTAAATATTTGTCTATAAATTCATCTAAACTGTTTTTTTCCAACTATTGCATTAAAATTCATTAACTTTCTTTTATACAAGTTATAAGAAATGAAGAGTATAATTGAGTTTCCTACATAGATATAAGTAAAATATATTGTTTAATTTTAAATAAATTAAACTGTATAATAACATGAACTGATAGTCTCCCTTTCTCCTCTGCAGTTGCTTAATCATCAGGGTGTACAATTACACATTTCCTCTTTGCTTGAGTCTGTCGAAAGTCATGCTCAAGGAGAACATAATATTGCAATAAATGGAGAGATACAGGAAGAGAGAATTTAAGATAGGAGACAAAATAGTAAATGAAATGAGAGATAATAAATATTATGTAGAGAAGTGTTACAATTATTGTTAGGATAAAAAGTATAATATGATAATTATTTGATCTATTTCTTCAATTATAAACTTAACTTTCCTACAAATATCTTTATCATTTCAGTATCCATGAAGAATGTACACTGAGTTTTCAGTTGTAGTAGATGTTTAATAAGAACATAGAGGTTTTGTGCTTCACAATTGGGTTTTTTGAATATTCAGTGGCATTTATTTATCTTTAATTTCTTATCATCAAGTATGATAGATAACAAAAGAGACAGAAGTAATAGACAAATATAACAGATATTCTCTTCTGCCAATTTTGTAATTTCAGAAAGCTAGAAAGAAAATACTGTGTACATGTAATATAATGTAAAAAATACTACTATAGTCTGTCTTTCACGCGTCAAGTTCATCATATTAGGAAATCAATATGGTGTTAGAACCTTTAATCTGTTTTTCATTATTTGCGTCTTTACATTGTACAAAGACACAGGCAGTCTCTCTACCTGTGAAGTACACATTTCCCACACTATTAGTTTATAATTTTCTGATTACATTCTTTTACAGTGCTGTTTGATTTACGATCAAACATTGAGTCAAATTTGAACCTTCCAATAACTTTCCTATCTTCATATATGAACATACCACCAGTGAAATTCTACATTATGTACAACCAAAAGAATAGAACATAATTAGAATAAGTTATACTACATGTATATATAATATCAAAATACACTCTACTGTCACGTATATCTTAAAAGAACAAATAAAAATTAAAAAACAAATTCAAACTTTTCCATAAGCTAAGAACTGCAACAAAACTTGGCAAAATGGAGTCCAGTGAGAAAAATTATTTACACCAATAAGAACCTCATCTTTTCAATGAAAATTAATGTACTATCATAAAATACATACATTATGCCAAATTAAAAATTCTTACCTACTTTCTTCAATAGAAATTTACTCTGTTGAAACCAATTCATATCTTTTATATTTGGGGAAATATTAAATTATTTATTTCAGGTCCTTTGTCAATTTTAATAATATGAATTAATCGCCAGTTTTAAGTGGATTTTATAAAACACAATGAAATAAAGAGTATAGGAACAAACAGAAACACTGAAAACAAAACAATTGATTTGTAGAGAACATGTGTGCATGTGTGTTTTTATGTACATGTGTGTTTTTATGTACATGTGTGTGTGCTAAGGTCAATTAAGAGTGTCTCTTTAAATTACTCCTGGAGAGTCATTTAGGTAAATAAGCATAAAAAAAAAACTAAGGAAGATAAAGCAACTGGAACTGAGAAACATGGAGAGTCATTTAGGTAAATAAGCATAAAAGAAAACTAAGGAAGATAAAGCAACTGGAACTGAGAAACAGATTTAATAAAAAGATCTTCAGTGAATGGAATGTCATTTGATTACTGCCTATATATAAACCAGAAAATAGCATTTTGAAGAAGAGGTGCTCATATTACAGAAAGTGTGGCATTGCACTGAAAAACGTGGAAATAGAATAATCCATCCCACCTATCAATGGTATTACTATGTAAGTAAGAAGTCTTATACATTAGGCCGTAGAGAAATTTATTCTGTATATTTGGTGGAAGTGAGCAACAGGTGTTTTGAACAACAATTACTTTGAAGTACACTTTTTCTTATTCCAGTCTGGGAAGAGGTAAAGAAATGTTATCTTTGTTCTTTAATTAAAATCTTCAATAATAGTTAATACTTAAAAGTTTCATAGTCAAAATTCAAAATGTATTGAGAATTTAATATCTTTAAGATATTACATAATAAAATACAAAATTTATTGGAAATAAACTTTATGAAAATGAAAAACTGACATGAAATAAAAATGAATGCTCATTTTGAGGTTTGCATGAAATAAAAACAAACTCTCCAATGCAAAATAAATAGAAATATTTCCTAACTATATATCTATAACATTTAGAGAAAAGTGTTGTATGTAAGATGGATGGTTGACAGGATTTGGAAAAAATACAGAAATTATTGAAGGCTTCTTAATTATTTTGTGGAACTCTATTAAATTCATAAAAATGTAAACAAGGAAAAGTCACTTTTTCATATTTCTCATTATGTTTATTCTAAGAATCATTTCTTTTTATTGACTTAGTATCAGATTAATGGCTATCAAAATCATTCCAAGTGTGCATAATGACAAGTGCTGAATATTACAAAAATCATGTTTGTGAAAGATGACATCCATGCCAGCATTTAACACTGAAGGAAGTTCACTCACTACATTTAAAATGTGATTGTTACTTCACTGTTCATGGTCTTAAAAAAAGAACCACATTTATAAACACACACACATATACATTCCACATGTAGTATATATAGCAAATATCAATATCAATATTATTAATTAAGGTGTTTGAATAAATGCAAATCGTCCTTACTCAGTTTAAAACATTTTCACTAAACCTCAAAATTTTAATAAACAGCCTCATTTTTAAGGGGAAAGCACAGTCAAAATATACTTGTATAATAGTATGAAGAAATTGGTATTTATTGAACATTGGTCATTTGGACTGAGAAATTTTAGGTAAATCTGTCAAAGTCTTATAGCATGTTAATTAAGCTTCCCTTTCATTGATTGACAAGGGTAGTTAGTATATTGCTGAGTCATTGATCCATTTGTAATTGCCAATATATTAAAGCTGAATTAGTATCCTTATTTGCAGATATTCTTTCATGTAATGTTCACTAAAAATACTGCTAATATGATTGTACAATGCAAATATTCTTAATGTCAATGTGTTGTACACTTAAAATCATTAAAATGGCAATTTTTGTGTTATATATTTTACCACAATAACAAAACCAAAAATTAATATAGAAAACTACAGGTTACCTGTTCAAAATCTATCTAGCCTTCTGCAAATGTCTTTCATCTTACTTCAGTAAAAACATAACTTTAGGTATATAAATTCCAGTGCTCCTGTGAATATGCACGTGTGTGGCTGCATGTGAAGGATTCAGTGATTCTGTGTCATATTTTTTTTTCAGAGCAGCAGTAATGATTATATTGTAGAAGATTCTGACTGAGTTTATGTGCCAACTTGGATCGCTTACAATCTGAAGAAAACACATTTTCATAAACTTGAATTATTCATAACACAGGTTCCAGGTTGTAGCTAAAAAACGGTGCTCCATCTGTAGTAAAATTCTAACTTCCACAATAGTAGAGTACATTTCTTTCTTTCTTTGAGGGATACTATTCTCTTTTCTACATAAACTTCTAAACACTTATTTCACATTTGTTTTAATAATGCAGATTTTTTTTTCATGAAAACTGGTTTCCATTCAGAATTGATTTCTGTGTAATTTTTGACATTCATATGCAAGAAAAATAGCAGCATTAATAGTGATAATAAGTGATACCATATTACAGAATACATTTTGTAAATATACTTTTTTGGTGAGTGAGCGGCATGCAAACTGCACCTACATAATGAATTCTACTATTATGTTACTTCCATCAGTAAGTAATTATTCTGTCTATGATGGAGACATTCTCCTATTACTTCTATCCTACCCAAACAGGATTCTTTGATTACAACTAAAAGGCCTTCATGGTGTTACTGAAACAATTCAATTTTTTTTAAGAGAATTTTTTTAATATTTATTTTTTAGTTTTTGGAGGACACAACATCTTTGTTTGTATGTGGTGCTGAGGATCGAACCTGGGCCGCACGCATGCCAGGCGAGTGCGCTACCGCTTGAGCCACATCCCCAGCCCCAAACAATTCAATTTTTAATTCAAGAGCACTCCAATGTTAAGGTTTGGGGGGAGGGGAGGGGAAAGGTAATAAATTTGTTTTAATTCCCTTTGTTAAACATCAATCCTAATACTAGAATATTTAAGGGATATAATTCTACATGTTGTATTAAAATTTATAAAATCTTCATCCATGAGCTTATAAAATCTTCATCCATGAGTTTATCAAAACTTTCATTTAAATTGTACAAAAGCTTACACAGTTTGTTATTGCTTTTCTACCTAATTGTTCTCACAATCATATTTGCTAAATTCATTTGAAAATTATAACCAACCTAAAAATTTAAAAATTATTATGTAATATTTTATATCCAGATTGATAAAGAGTAGAAATCATCTGCATCTGGGATTATTATTGGTGTTTACTGCTATAATGTCAATATAGATGGACAACCCACATACTCCTTAACTACCTGTATTCTTAATTCTTCAAGTCATAATGATGCTTTATGCAAAATAATCTAGAAAAATTAGTATTTTTCATTAAATGATGCGGAATGTAGTATAAATTTTTATTGACAGTGGTCAGCAGAATATATATGAATAGATATATCAGGTGGTTAAATAACTACCTGAAAGATGCAATTTTTTCTTCAAGAGATTTTTGTAAATCTTGTTTCAAGCCATTTTGGTTTTGTAATATGGGGGTAAATGGAATGAATTATTTATACTATATTGTATCCTTTACTAGTTCTTCAGTGAATAGTGTTTATTCATCAATTTATTATGAGCAATATTATTAGTATTGTACTACTTAAAATTTCCTAGAGATGAATTTAAGTGAATATTTTATTTTATTTATTAATAAAATAAAATATTTTATTATTTATTTATTGTTTATTAATATTTTAAATAAACTTCATTATACTTAAAATTTAGTCCAAGTAAATATCAATAAACAGTCTGAACTTTGAAAATTTATTAATGTATAATAAATGGAGAGCAGGGTAGTTTTTCACTTTTCTTATAATAGCCTAACCTTCATTGATTTGATTAAGTTGTGTTTTTAGAGCAGCCTGAGTAGTGTATTTCTAGAACTGTGGGGGGAGTTAAATTTGCTTTTTAAATACATTTTAGTATGCCATCCTTTTTAAAAGCTCTTTTAAAGATTGCATAAAAACTATTGAGAGAATTCATGTTTCTGAAAAATTGAACATAATTTTTTTAGCCAGGTAGATATATACTTTTTTACCATATATTAGTATTGCTCTATCTGAATTACATAGAAATATACTATCTGTTAATGTTTAGAATATGTGCTCAATAAAAAAAATGATGGTGTTTATCTATTCATGCTATACTCTTAATAGTTTTTGTAATACTAAATCCATAAATTATATAGTGTTATATCTGAGAACACAGTCCCCAGCCCCTGTGTCTACTAGAGTGTTGTGTTTACAAGACACAACTGTATAATTAGCAATTAGTGCACATTAGAAATATTTTTTATAGAATCAAATTAGAATACCCAGAACCATTTTTCTTTTCTTCTAAATGTCCATTGTTAGAAATGAACAGTTCATACCCCTATGCCCTCTCTAAATCTTCAAGGCTGAAAAAACAATAAACAATTTAAATTAAAAAAAAATAAAAAGAAAGAAAGAAAGAAGTGAACAGTTTTAAGAAGTGATCAGTTTAGTTTCTTGAAAATTAAGGTGAATATCAGAAGAAAAAATATTCAATCCATGATGTTATGTGGTATATAAGATCAGGAAAGGAGAATTAATACCAATTAACAATAATTGCATACTATTTTACCATAGATAAAACTATAGTATCTCAGGTTTCTAAGTAAAATTTATTCAATATCTAATTTAGATCCTACTACAGAGGATAAACATATAGCTTTATTCTGAAACAAAACATGCATTTTAAGATGTTACTTAATGCAATCTAGTCTGGAATAGTGCCAATACCAGAGAAGGCTAAATAGGAAATTCATTAATTATGCTCTGTTTACCACTTTATTGTCATCTCTGATCATTATGATGATCTGTCTTGACTACATTCATTAGTACATAAAGTGAATCATAATAAAATTGAGTTTAACCAGTATATCAAAATTTTGTATTTAGGCCTTTTTAAGAAAAAAAAATTGCCTTATTGTGAACTAGATGAAGATGAGTTTATATTTCATTTAGTTATTTAGCTCTCTAATTGATTTGCTTCTGAAGAGCTCCAGTGTTATTCAGAAATGTTTTTACTTGAGCACTTTGTCTTTTTCCTGAAAACTTTCATATCTATGTTTCATTCTTTTCTTCTAACCAAACTGTATTATTTGGCAAAGATCTTGCCTTGAAATGAAGTGCATCTACAGTTGCCTACACTGAATCTGTCTAATTATTATGAGCTTGGCATTTGTTAGGTATTATTAAGTTCATTAACAAATATATTATTCATTTGTATGTGCATCCTGAATGTATAAAGTTAGGGGAAAATATTCTATTTAAATAATTTACATAAACCACTGTGATTTCAAATTTTGCCATGATTATTAAACATCCCTTAAATTGCATTGGTGTCTAAGAGAAATGGTTTGTTCTAAGAAGCTCTTCAAATTAGTGTCTCATTTAAGTTAAGAATCCAAGTCTTGGAACTACCAGTTTTAGGATTCCTAATTCATTGAACTAATATGGTTGTAAAATGATCTTCAACTTTCTAGGAAAGTTTAGAGGGAATTAGTCAACGGAGGAAGGATAATCAGGTCACTTAATAGTTATTAAATACAGAATTTCTCATGTCTACCTGTCACAGGCTCTGAGAACAAAATAACGAACACAAATAGCCCCTACTCCTGCCTATCCTGTGGTATTTGGATCTGCTGAATTATTTTAATTGTTGAAAATAATTACCAAAGCAAACTTATAATTTCTGTTGTTATAGAGCTCCAGAAAGGAAGATCTTTGGTATAAGATCTTAGAATAGGGTTCCCTATAGCAAGGAGATCATTAAATTCTGTTGAAGATATACTACATACAATAGCACAAGGATAAGTGGTAGTAAAGGTAGAATGAAGAATAGCTGGAAAATGGAAGGAATGAAGCATCATTGAAAATACCTGAGCAGGAAGAAAGCATGCTTTATTTGAGAAAGTGAAAAGAAAAAGTCTGTGTCATTGAAGCAAATAAAAACAGAGTCTTATTGAATCTGAAGCCCCCTCCTCCCATAGGTTAAGAGACACATAAACAAAATCACATACAAATGACTCTATAATTTTACTTTTCCCTAACAATGTTTTTGATAAAGTCATTCATTCCTCAGTTATTATGAGCATCAGAATGAAACAATTATTTTGGTGTTTTTAAAGCATCATTTTATTTGCAGAATGAAGAATACATGGCAGTTAAGGAGTATGTGGGTTGTCCATATATGTCTGTTATAGCGGTGCACACCAATAATGAGGACAGTTTGAACTTGAATAGAGATGTTTTAGAAGGTATAGAGATGGCAATGAATAGAGATGGTAATGAATGCCCTGGAATTCTGAGAGTCATCCTGATTTGGAGATAACTTGCACTGAAGTGTAAAGCATAAAGTGTGTCAAGGACTGTTTAGTGACACAGAAACCTTATGTTTTCTCTTCTGGATGGCTGGGCTCTGTTCTCGAGAGCAAGCTGTCATGGTTTGGGCTAATTTTTGTTTAAGCTTCATGGCTGCCTGGGATTAGGCTAATCTACTATGCTTCCTCCATCTCTTGCTCTTGTGCTTTTTCAATACCTAGAAATAGAATGGTTGGGTTGTATGTTATGTGCAGATTCAAATTTATTAGGTAGAAAATGTTTTCCAAAGAGATAATACTATTTGCTCTGTCAGTAGAGAGTGAAAGGGTCTGTCCTGTTACATACGAAATAATGTATTTAAAGTTTTGCTTATTTGATGCCTGTGATTGGAATCTTGTTAAGGCTATAATTTTCCTTTTTCCTATTTTCATTCTGTAATTTTTGACATTCAGTTTTATTGAATATTTAAGTTTTTCTAATTGGAAGAATGTTACAAAGATCTTTTGCTCCTTGGTGTTCTTCACTTGGTTTTTGCTACATTGAATAATATGTCCTATTCTTACTGATTCATAGACATTATTGAAAATTTTTACATTACCAATTGCTTTATTGTGTCCCTTGTCAAACAGTAGTTTAAAACATAATGTACCTGTATTTAGCAATAATTTTCCTGTATTCCTTATGGAATGCAGCAAAAGCAGTTCTGAGAGGGAAGTTCATAGCATTGATAAATATCATCTGAAAAATACAACTTCAGGTTCAGGCCTATTGGTCAAATCAAATTTCCAAAACTGAAAGTCTAGGGAGGATTCCTTCCTTCCTTCCTTCCTTCCTTCCTCTCCTCCTCCTCCTCCTCCTCCTCCTCCTCCTCCTTCTTCTTCCTCTTCCTCTTCTTCCTCTTCTTCTTCTGTGTGTGGTGTTGAAGATTGAACCCATGGCCTTGTGCATGTGAAGCAAGCACTCTACCAACTGAGCTATATCCTCAGCCTCTTGCCTTTTTAAAAGTTGAATACCACAATTTGATAGTAAACTAGACAGATGAGAAAAATATGAGTGACTTCAGGATACTAAGATTTGTTAGAGGAGCAAATAAGAGAATATAGTTACGTATATATGTACAATGGATACTTCAAAGTAAAGCAAATTTTGAATTATATGAGGTATTAAAATGGAAAGCTTATTGATGTTAGTTAGTCAAAGATATAATATTAAAACCAATAAGTGTAGGATAATAATCTATCTATTGGTAACAAATGCATTAAATATTCTTAAATTGTTTGCTGGACAAAATATAAAATGGCTTTATTAAACATGCATGTTATTGTGGGCACAGAAGGAAAGACTATGAGAGAGTGTGCAGTGTAATAATTTGTTCTGGCTTACTGAATACTTATGGTATCCCTATTATTATGACTGATAAGGACTGTTACGTGTGGTCCTGGGAGATTTTCTACTTTTCCTAATCATTTAAACCTAGATAAGAACTTAGTGATAATTTTCAACCTCTATTCAGAAATTTAAATACTAATGTCCAGAGAGAGGCTCTGACTGTCCAAGTACATTAGTTAGTAAGTCTTAGGGTCAAGACACCTCCAATCTCCTTTCAGATTATTTTAATAATGAGGAGGAAATCTACACTAAAGGCTCCCTTTGAGTTTTGACAAGAACTTCTTAATGCATAGCACTTTAACCTCTTATTTCCATTTAGTAGTGATATGTAGATATATAAGAATGTCTATAATATGCTTTATGTGTTTTGTCATTCCAAATTTTTAAAAGTGTTCCAAAATTCTTTCATTTAAAAAAAGAATTGCTTTTAAATGCAATCCCACACAAAAGTGACATAAAAAGAAATTCTAAGGGCTATAAAAGCCCAAGGTTTAGTCTACTCATCTATCACATATAATGGAAGCTATGCAACTAATGATCCATTCGTCATCTTGAAATTCTATTTCCAATGAATGTATTGGGCTGCTAAGTGCCTGGAGATCCAGAGAATTGCAATATAAAGCTATTACAATAAAATAAAATACTTTAAATTTGGAAAATGACAAAATAAACTTTAAATATCACAAGAGCTGCTGAGTAGCTCAGAAATTCACTTTTAAACATATAATGCATTCACAATATCAGTCATTTTAAACAAAAATAAATTTAAAAATATTTCATTGTTAAATGTTGACTAAATCTGAGAGACACAATTTATGGTCTTCATCAGAGATCAGATTTAAGAACTATGTGATAAAAGTAAAGAAAATGTTTCGGTCTGTGAAAACATTCTAATAACTGTTGAAGTGAATAATACTGACATTTAGTATAACTGGATAATTTTTAAAATAGTTCTAGATTATAAACTATGGATTGTCTACACATTTTATAAAACATTAGCTGGTATTAAGCACCCCAAACTGACTGTATGCCTTGTATATTTCTAGGCTTTGAATTAAGTGTGTCTCCAGTCAGTGAAAATAAATTTTACCTTTTACAAAGGTAAAGCAAAGCATGGATAGAAAATCTGCACCTCCATTCACTCTCCAGTCCCCTAGTAAAAGCAAAAGCAATAGTGAAAAAAAAAAAAAAAAACAAAAAAACAAAAACAGGAAGTTCATCCCAAAACTTATTATAGCAGTTTGGAGTTACTCATTATTGCATTAAATTTCTATTCCATGAGAGCTGTAAACTGCAAACTGTTATGCCTACTTCATTAATGTTATGCTAACTAATAAGAATACAAGTTATTCACAAAGCATCTTTACCTATAATTGACGCTGAACATTTAGTTGGGCTCATTTAATGCTAAATTTGAGAGAATTTTTAGTATATTGGTCAAGAGCAATTGACAGTGCTGGTACTGACCAAATACTGTGGATACAGATAGCTTGTAACCTATACTTGAAATACAGTTCATTTCAGGATTGAAGATAAAGATTCGTTCACTATTTTCAAGATGGATTACATGAAATGTTGGGGGAAAATCTCATTAGTAAATTGATCTTTAGTTTTAATCCATACATTTCTTGTTTTCCCTTCCAAGAAAATTGATAATTGATTTATGAAATACAAACCATCAAAAAATGTATTGCCTGCATTTAAATATAGGATGGGGCACTAAACTAGAACTCAACTTTTGCTAATCACTAAGAAAGGACACTTGATTTTGGAGAATGTCAATATAAATTATTTGGATTCAACAAAAAATTTGCCATGAAAAGGGTTAAAGTATACAAAGAACTAACATGTAGAAGCAGTAGAAGCAGGTGTATAAAGTAAAATAAAATATAAAGATGTAAAAAACTAACTACTTGCCTTAAATAATCATGGAATATCAGACATAAAAACCTAATTTCCATTTTGGTGTTAGGAACTAGATACTATTAAAAATGTGTAGTAGAAGTAAATGAGAATACTGCTTTTTTGGCAAGTAAATAAAGATGTATCTGTGAAATTTTTTGAATATTTAACATTGTAACTCAGAAATAATAGTTATAAAAATTGAGTAGTATGTTTCCACTGAGATATAAATACTATATAATTGTCCACTTTCAATTAATGAGTTTAACCATTACTTTCAATTGTCTTTTGTTTACCTTTAATGACCACTTTGGCAGATTCTACTACGTTTGGTAACTTTTAGTTATTATTTTAAGTACCACTGGATTTTAACTGTCAATATAGTTTTCAAATTAAATTTGTATCGTACATTTCCCATTTAAATCTCTGCTGTCCGATTTTATTAGGTATGAGAACAGGGAAAAGCAAAAGAGTCAGTGTCCCTTTCCTTATGTGGCCAGACGTGTGGTCTTATGGTCACATGTAAAAGGTTTTCAGTCTAACATTGACCACCGACATTTGCCTCTGGGTAGCAAATAGACTGATGTTGAAATTGAATTCTTAGATAATGCTTGATAGTTTTAATAAATGATTCTATAATAAATCAGATAAAATTTTGTCTTTTTAACTCAACCTCAGTTTTACTGACCAGGAGCTATAGAATATCTTGTTTCTGGAAGTCCTTTTCCCTATAGACAGATCTTTATGACAGGATTTCAGAAAGATGCTCCAAGTTGTGGTTATTACCATGGTGTTTGCTTCACAGACAGGAAGCTCATAGCCATTGCCACCAGTGAGCTTGTAAACTACATCAGTTCTATTTTCTTTCTGTCCAGCTTTATCTGTTAATACTTTCTGTTATCAAGGACATTGAAACATGTCCACTGTTTGAGCAAGAATCTCATCTGGGAATTGAATGCCAGTTATTACACATGGTAAATATCTCCAATCTTGATGTTTTGTCTGGGTTTCTCCTTCAAAGTAGATTGGTGCTGAAGTGCTAATTAAAAAACAAAACAAAACAAAACAAAACAAAACTGAATTTCCCACCAAGCACAGGAAATACAACATTACTTTTTTTCCAGATATGAACCTAAACTAGACAATGAGAAAGGGGTAAGATTAATCTGGGTAATGAAATTCGTGGTCTTGAGAGGAGTTAAGTAGCCCTAAATGTTGGTTATTCTCTAGATTACAGGATTCTTATGTTACTTGTTTTACAGACAATACATTATATTTAATATCTTGATACAGTTCTTGAAATCTAACTTAAATATGTAATCACCATTGTGCTCAAAGGTACTAGTACAAATTTCTATGTTTTGGCATTTTTGTAAGAACAAAATAAGCAATATAAAGTAAAAACAACTTGAATATTTAATGTTAGATTTACTCTGAAGCTGAATTTAGAAATTCCCCAACCCCTATTTGAATAAGCCCTTCCCAAGTCCTAGGATGGACCCCAACAATGTATTTATATGGCCATGTGCTTGTAAATATTTGGAAATATAAGATATTTTGACTGCAATTAGTTAAATATGTTTTTCACAGTTCTCATCAAATATAAGGTATATCTTAGCATATACAACACTTCTTGTACTGTATGGAGTCTGATGGTTCCAAACAGAACATGAACAATTATCATTAAGTTAAGTTGACTGAAGGAAAACACTGAAGTCAAAAATTTGATATTTTCAAGTTCCTGAATTTTTCAGTAAATCAGTTGATGTATCCTAAGAGCAGATTGCTTACAGAATTTTAAAGCCCAATACAAAGTAGTAATATGTCACCAATTCATTTTAGTTGTTCTTTATGGAAAAAAGAACAACTTTATTTATGATTAATTTTGTACAAAGAATTATCAACAATACCCAAGTTTAATTATGTTAGAAAGGTCTTAGAAAAAAACAAATCCTGAAAACTTCTTGTCGGCTGCCACCCTCAAATGTCCATATATCAATACCTGAAACTTGTGCATATATTACTTTAAATGGGAATATCAACCTTTTGTGTGTGTTTAATTTAATGGTTTTTGGATGAGGAAATTATCCTAGGATATACAAATGGGTTTAATGTAATCACATAGGTCCTTATAAGAAGAGTGGGGCAGAGGAGTCATAGTCAAAGGTGATATGAGGAGAGAAGCAAAGGTATAGAAGTGTGGTGGGAATCCCCTAGGGCAAAGGTAGGGGAAGGGAGTGGAAAGGGCTGTATTGTTGACTTTGAAAACAGAGATGAAGAATGCTGGTAGTCTTTAACAGCAGGAAACACAAAGAAATGGTTTCTCCAGAAGAGCTCTTAAAAAGAAGGCAGCCCTGTTAACACCTTGATTTAAGCTAAATACAACCGGTTTTGGCTTTCTGATTGCTATAACTGTGTTGTTGGTGGGTTTTTCTTTTCTCTTTTTTTAAAAATTTTTCTTAGTTGTAGGTGGACACAATACCTTTTACTTTATGAACTTATTTTCATGTGGAACCTAGGACCTTGTGCATGCTAAGCAAGTGCTCTTCCACTCAGCTACCACCCAAGCCCTGCGTGTTTGTTTTAAGCCAACACATTTGTGATAATATGTATCAATAACAATAGGAAACTAATAGGAACCTAAAAAAAAGCTATGGTATTTGTCAGCCTTAAATTTCCATTTAATATTGGTGTTCTTAATTGAAATCAATATCATTTAGTTTGAAACTTTGAACTAGCAATTTTGTGATCTCTCTCTTTAGAAAGATGTATTTGCAGCAAGACTTATAGAGGTTGTATCTTTCCTTGCATAGAAGACTGGTTAAATTTTGCATCCTTTTTTTTCCTTTTAAAATGATTACAATATTATACTTGTAAAGCAGATATAATTCTTTTGGGAAATACTTTTTCAAAGATGAAAATCAGAGTGTAAATCACTCTCTGCTTTAATTGTATGTACACATTGGGCAAATAATAAAGTACATTCAACAAAATAGTTATTTCACACAAGAAAATAGTTCCTTTCTATCTGAAATAATTACATATTGGTTTTTAACACCAGAAAGGATTTCCTATGGAAGTTTAACAATTAAGTCAAACCAAATGTTCCACTTCACGAATAAGGAGTTGCTTAGCAGTAACATTATAAACCTGTCTACTTGCTTTTATTTAGAAGTCATTAAGCACTACAGTAAAGTAACTAATTACTGCTGTTCAGGTACTATAATCACCTTGCATAGAGAGCCAGTATGGGAGATAATATAATAACAATGAATCTTATATTTATAGAGTGAAAGTATTATTAAAGAAGCAAGTAAAATATATTCTCAACAATCTTACCCCTTATATTTTAGTAAATCTGAATTAGTTAATATTGATGGAATAAAATGGGATCTGGCTAATTTAAATAATTCAATATTTTATTCTTAATTGCTGAAGTATTATAACGGAATTTAATTTTTAAATATCTTGTTATCTTTATCAAAACGCCTTGAGTAAAATATGCAAATAGGTTACTTCATGTCACACACATAGTATACACTCATTGAGATCATTAATAAATAATGACATGTTAATGGGATACCAAAAATCACTGTAAATTCTCAGTTTTTATGCTTGGTCATAAATGAAAAAAAATATGTATAATGAAAGGAATGGGTTTTTTATTTCTTTCTTTCTCCTCCTCCTCCTCCTCCTCCTCCTCCTCCTCCTCCTCC
>NW_026000005.1:6310755-6382599 GCF_001458135.2 Marmota marmota marmota
CCTCCTCCTCCTTTTTTGTTGTATTTTTGTACCAGAGATTGAATCCAGGGTGTTTACCCACTGAGACACAACTTCAACCCATTTAGATCTTTTATAGACAAAGTGTCTAAGTTTCTTAGGACCTCACCAATTGCTGAGGCTGTTTTTGAACTGTGATCCTCCAGCCTCAGCCTCCCTACTGCTGGGATTAGGCTTGTGCCACTGCATCTGGTTAACACTGTTAACTTCACTGTAGTAAAACTTCACTGTAGTTAAACTTCACTGTAGTAAAAGCCACTGAAATACTTGAGTTCGTATTTGAAGCTATTTTACTTTCTTTATCCAATTTATAATTTTGAAAGGAAACTATTTCTTTATGGAAGAATCTATTCATACTTTGTAATCATGAATTGGACAATTTAATTATATTATCTTTTCTTCAGCTAAGTTATATTGTTCACATTTGCAACTGGCATTGGCAACATAAGAACAATAACGATTCAAGGAATTTGTGTGCAGCAGTCAATTTTTATTTAGAGGACAAATAGCAAGAGTGAAGGAGAAAGTTTTCTGTGACCAGGAAGCTGTCTTCATGGGAGTGAAGGTATAGAATTAGAGGCCTACACTGCCACTCTGAGATATCAGGAAATTTTCTTAGAATTTACTATAGAATTATAATCATTTTGAAAAGTATAATAGTTTCTGTATGTGCTCTTTTTTCTCTTTTTAAAGTAGTGATTTTCTAAATAGAGGAAATTTAGTTATTTTTTTTTTCTAGGCTTCTGATCCATGAGATTAGGAAACTTGTGTTACCAATGTTTATATGATTTGATCAAGATCTAACAAACATTTGAGGACAGATTGAGAAATTGAGATGCTTTCTTCAGTTTGAAATCTGGCTTTCTCCACTAAACCAGATTTTCCAATTTGCCTTGGTATACCTTGTATAACATATTTTCAAAAGCTGTCATGTATATGACAGTATCAGAAAGCTAGGTATTGAGATATGTTTATGATGAATGTATCTTTTCTCTGATTCCCAAGTAAGTGCTTGTGGAAGAGCAGAATAAAGATGAGTTCCAGAGGTGAAAGACTGTTTCTCCAAACACAATGAAAACTGTACCTGAAGTATCTTCCATTTCACCTCTTCTTTTATCTATTATTTATTCTAGATTATTTTCTGTATGCAGTGTATTCAATGCTTCTAATTATGAAGACAATTGTTAAGCTTATATAGAGTGAAATATCATTATTACCCAGCCTGCATTATTTTCAGTAAGTTTTACCATTGGTGTTCTGTTATATGGGTTTAGGCTAGTGTACTGCCTTGTAAAACTTTATTCTAAGACACATTCTGAGAAATGCTTGTTAGGTGATTTTGCCATTGTATGAACATCATAGAGTGTACTTACACAAACCCCAGTGATATAAGTCAATCACTTAACCTGGCATTTTGATACAATCAAGAGATACAGTAAACCAAATGTATGAGGCAACTTCTGGCATAACATGGAACACTGTTTTACAGAAAACTCATTTTTATATATAGAATTACACTATAAAGCAATGATAAAGTTTATTGTAATAAATACATAAACCATTAGCATATTCATTTGTTATCAGTATCAAATATTATTACTGTATATAATTGTATGTTAAACTTTTATATGACTAACAGCATGGTAAGTTTATGTATACAAGCGTTACCACAAACACAAGTAAGGCATAGCATGGAGTTATAATAGCTATGACATCCTAGGCAACAGGAATTTTTCAGCTCTACTATTGCTAAAGGGATTGGACTTTCTGCGAAATTGAAGCAGCATGGGCTCACCCCCACCTTCAAACCCCAGTTCTTGAGATCAAGTCATAAAAATTTAAGACATGTCACTCAGAGTAATATGCATGGGATTATTAGATGGGATAGGAAAGGAGGAAAGGGAACACTCTCAAGGGAGAGAATCTTCTCAGAAAGGAGAGAAAAGTGTGCTTCTCCTGGCTTCCAATTTGATTGGGGGTCCTAGGAAAATTCCCAGAGTGTTTTACCCAGGTTCACCTATTGACTTTTTACTGTCAACAGGATGATATCAGCCTTTCAGGTTCCCACTGCCATGGAAATTCTAGGTCACTTTGGCCCCTGATGACCAGGTCTAACTGAAACATGTTCTTATGAATTTTATGGTTAAGAGGAATCAATCTTATGTCCCTTAGTTCTGGGATCTGATCTGCGTATAAATCACCTGAGTCTCGCCTTCAGGGTAACTGTGTTACATTTATTGGAATTATTTTGGGCTTGCATTTCTCCAGCAAATAACAGGCACTGAGAAATGTTACATATTCTGTTCACTTAAGTCAGTTAGGGATGCAGATAAATTATTTTTTAAATATTTTTGTAGTTGTAGATGGATAGAATGCCTTTATTTTATTTGTTTATTTTTATTTGGTTTTAATTATTTTTTTAAAAAACAAAAACATGTGCGGTCAGGACAATGAGCTAATTTCATAGAATTATCCTCTCAACTTCAGTTCCCATCACTCACAACTCTCTGTGCCCCATCATTATCATCTATGGGACCACTGTCATATATGCCATCTGCTATAATGTCCTCATGTGGTGTTTGACGTATAATGATGTAGAGCCATTCTTATGTATTCATATAGTCTTTTCACTATCATAACAATCTTCTGATTTATCTACTCATTATGGATATTACTTTTCAGAAATTATAATACTTCAGATCAGAATTACCATTCTCCTTAATAAACACTATTGCTATTTGACTTTAATTGCATTTTAAAATAACGTTTAGAATATTTTTAAACTGCTTCATAATGATGTAACAAAGTGATTTCAATAGTTTCTGAAACAATATCAGTTATTTAACCTACCAATTATTCAAGCATGTCTTGTTTTGTTGTTAATCAGATTGGATGGAGTTCTAAATTAAGATCTAGTTTTAGAAGCATGGGCATTTTTTTTTTTGTTTGTTTGTTTAAGAGACCAATTTTCATCTACTGTAGGTGGTTCTTTTAGAACTCATTATAATTAGATAGAAGTGAGGAATGGATAATATATGAATTTTTCATGTTACATTTTACTTAATTTTAATAGGGTACCAGGTGATTTTTTATTGATGATTTTTAGATATATAAAACATTAGGATGTATTTTGACATATTCACAAAAGCATGGAAAATAATTTGCTCTAATGTAGACCCCAGGACTTCCCCTTTGCTCCTCCCTTTTTCCCACCCCCGGCTCCCTTCTGTCTACTCTACTGACCTTTCTTAGTATTTTTAAAATTAGCGTCTTCTGTACATACTTGAGTTGGGATTCACTATGCTATATTCTTGTATGTTCATACAAAAAGTTCGATCAGATTCATCCCACTGTTCTTCTCTTTTCCCCATCCTCCTTCCTCCTCTTCAATCCCCTTCCTTTACTGATCCTTCGTCTATTTTGATGAGATCTCCATTCCTTTTTTCTTCCCTTTCTCCACCCCCACCCTCCTTATTTTGGATGTTTCCGTATATCAGAGAAAACATCTGTCCTTTGACATTTTGGGCCTGGCTTATTTAATTTAGCATAATAATCTTCGGTTCCATCCATTTATTGGCAAATGCCATAATTTCACTCTTCTTTATGGCTGAATAATACTCGACTGTATACATTCCACATATTCATTATTCATTCATCAGTTAAAAGGCTCCTAGGTTGGCTCCATAATTTGGATATTGTGAATTGTGCTTCTATAAACACTGATGTGGCTGCATTACTGTAGTGTGCTAGTTTTAAATCTTTTGGGCATGTACTAAGGTGTAGGATAGTTGGGTTGTATGGTGGTTCCATTCCTAGTTTTTTGAGCTAGGGATGTAGCTCATTTGGTAGAGTGCTTGCCTAGAATGCAGAGGCCCTGAGTTCAGGCTTAGTGCCACACACACACACACACACACACACATAAAGACATAATTTTATTTTTGTTTTGGGGGTACTGGGGATTGGACTCAGGGGCACCTGACCACTGAACCACATCTCCAGCCCTATTTTGTATTTTATTTAGAGACAGGGTGTCACTGAGTTGCTTAACACCTTGCTTTTGCTGAAGCTGGCTTTGAACTTAGAATCCTCCTGCCTCAGCCTCCTGAGCTGCTGGGATTACAGGCTGGTGTGAATTTTTTAATGAAGTGTTTTTCACAACCTTGCAACATAGTTTAGGCAGAAAGAAACTCAGAACTACAGTAAAAACTACTGTACTACTTTATAGTCTGTAGAGACAGAAACTTAGAAGAACATTTCTAATAAAGGCTGAATGATTATATTTAAAACTTTTCCATATTTGCTAAAAAAGATTGTTCCTGTTTAATAACTTTTTAACATTTTATTATGGTATTCTTAATATAAAAAATGGGATAATATAGGGCTCTCGTCTGAAATGAGTTATGGCCAGGATCCTAATGTACTAGTAATTCTGTTCAGAGAAGAAATGGGAGCAGAGCAATAACTTTGATCAGATTTATGTTATGTCCATTTCTACACAGAATTAATGTCTTATAAAATACTCTGCAGGCATAATACAGCCTTCTATTTTTAGAAAGGAATATGTTGAATAGATTTTAGAATAATGGTGCTTAACAATAATTAAGCTATATAGTTTGAACTATTTTAATCTAAACTTATAAAATTCACATTCAGTTTTTTCTCTGGGCCACAGTATCCTGAGTCTGCAACAAAATTATAAAGCAGAAATCAAACATTCTTATTTAGTGCTCACACAGAAAAAATGAAGAACCCCTCTTCTATACTAATCCATGGTATTTCATTTTGAACACCTGGTAACTGGAGAATGGTGTCCTCCTTCTTTTCTACTTCCAGGGGTGGTCATTTGACTTCTCAGTCCATTAAGGTCCTGAGTGTTGTAGAGAACCTATCTTTTATCTAGAATTGGCTCATGCAGAATTTGCTGCTCCTCAATTTGCTGTGTGCTAATTATTTTCTCCCCTGCTGTCAAATGTTCTCTGATCATTTTTTTGATACAATATTGTAGAACTTAAGGTTAAAGAGATTTTGACACTTTTCATTTTACTTATTTATTATATTCTCTCAATCCATACTTATAAATTTATTTGGATATGATTAGCAAACAATTTGAATGACAAATTGTAGCTCCAAAAATCATCCCTATATACTTGGCATGGTGGTGCACACCTGTCATCCCAGCTACTTAGGAGGTTGAGGCAGAAACATTACAAAGTTGGAGGGCATCTTGGATAATTTAGGGGCACCCTGTCTAAAACTAAATATTATATAAATATATATAATATTTAGTTTTAGACATATAAAGACTGGGTGTAGGTCAGTGGTAGAGCACTCCTGGGTGCAATCCTCATTACTGGAAAAAATAATCATCTGTACTTGACAATGAGCAGATTTTATTGTGTGGCTTAAGCTTGCACAAAGGCTCATTGATGCTTTTATGACTCATTAGTCCTGGACAAACTTCCAGAGGATTTAAATTTGGGTCTCTTATTCTTCGAGACTATAATGGGCCACATGTGAAATATCTTAGATCTTTGGAGAAGTTTCTGATCATTTTATGGGTATTCTTTTAAGTTAATATGAACTTTAGGATTTGAAGTTTAAAAGAATTTCCCTGAAATTTTAGCTATATTTTCATAACTGTTGAATACAGCAAACTATATAATAACATACAATTTATTAGCTCAATTAAATAGATAGTTAATTAACTACCTTATATATAATCTCATGGATTTCTATCATATATTGCCACTGAGTATGGTTTATCAAACTCATCTCCAATGCCCTCTTTCTCTTTTGCTCATTATGTGAAGAAAAGACATAATTGATGTTTGAATCATATAACGAGATAGATATTTCTATCTTCATCTCATCATTGAGGCTCAGCATCCACCATTCATATTCCTGGAGGCTACATGCTCATATTCATCTTCCTTCAGTTCTCTTCGGGAGTCCTTAATTCCAGCAAGGCCAATACAGAAAAAGCAGATCTAGTCACAGAAACCTCATTGTATCTCAAAGTTATGCATCACAGGTATTTTAATTTGGATCTTCCTAGAATAGGAATCATAATACTAGCTTGAATGATCTGATAATAAAATAATTATTGTTTTTGTTTCAACACATATTTCTTTCCAATAAATGCTATCTATATATGTTTTAGTCAGCTTTTTTTGCTGCTGTAACTTAAAGACAGGGCCAGAACAACTATAGAGTAGGAAAAGTTTATATGAGGGATCACGGTATCAGAGGTCTTAGTCTATAGAAGGCTGGTTCCATTTCTAGGTGCTCAAGACAAGGCTGAACATCTTGACAGAAGAGTATGCCAGAGGGAAGCAGCACACATGAGGAACAGGAAGCAGAGGGAGAGACTTCTCTTGCTAGATACAAATAGACATACCAAAGCTGCGCCCCAATTCTCACCTCCTCCAGCTACACCCTACCAGTTCAGTTAATCCCATTGATTGGGGGGGTAAGGCTATAACCTAATCATTTCTCCTTCAAACTTTCTTGCATTTTCTCATGCATGAGCTTTCAGGGGATACTTCATATCCAAACAGTGATAATATATCTTCATTATAATCAAGTGTTTGAATTTTAAAATTACTAATGAGCCAAAGGGAAGCTTCATGGTGCTGGTTGAAGGTTCAAGTTATATAAAATAGACTTTCAGGAAATCTTGGGGAAGATGAATAATCATTTTGTCTGAATTATTTAAGTCAGAAGATTTTTTTAATGTGCACATTTTTTATGACCAAGATCATTAGAAGATGAAGTACTTGAAGGGAAATGAATTGCGCACAATGAAAATTTCTCTTTTATAGTCTCCAAACAGGAAGACATGTAGATATGTTCATTGTGTTGAGTTGTATATTAAAAAATCTGGAGAGCTTTTTATTTTCTGGAGAGAAAATGGTCTTAAATAGCATTCCTGCCTCTAATGATTCCCAAATGAAACAACGTTCAACTGGGAACTCAAATTGAAAAGTATTCAATTTTTCACTTTTGTTATAAAAAAAATCCAAGCTTTATTATACAAATTACAAGCTCTTTCACAATTTGGAAATTGCTTATTTCTTTAGCCCACTCTGCCCTCTCCCTCTCACACTCTTGCTTCATGCTTCTTAGCGGACAGACTACCTTCAGCCCATTTGTACCTATAATACTTCAATTTTTATGTGTTTTGTATAAATTTGCAAAATATAATACATTTTTAAATGCATACTTGAGTAAATGCATTCTTGAGACTCTAGGATATGTTACTGCATTAAATGACTATCCCAGAGGCTCCAACCCTATCAGGCCCCAGAAGAAACCTCAAGGCTGGAGAAATTGATTCGTTTACTTTTCAGATGGAACCTAACCCCAGAATTATATGATGCTTTTGAAGGACAGAGCTTTGAACATTTTCTGTCAGCTCTGAGTCACATCATCGACACTCTGGGTATTTTTATCTTTCTTCCCATTTTTTCCCCTTCATATGCATATGTTTATGTTCCTACTTATCAAAACAAATTTCCACAAGCTTTATTTCAATCTCTTTGTTAAGTATCTTCTTTAACTAACCACATGTATCATGTTCTCTAGGAAGTCTTGAAGCTTTAAAAATTCAGAGAATGAACCGCCCCTTGTCACCGAAATATGCTTTGGAAAAGTTTACTACTGTTATAAACATGCACTTTTAATTGTTCAGCTCCTTGATTCATTAATATTGATATTCTTGAAAGAGGGCAATTTGTCATTGGATTTCTAGTAACATCACATTTATCAAAAAGTGGCTTTTAAATAAACTAATGAAAAAGAAGAGGAGAGGAAATATTTTAAAACTAATAAGTAGTGAGAATTAAGATATTTTAAAAAATGCATCTGTATTCTGAGTGTTGAAGTTGTTGAATTTTTTATCTTTGGGCAGCATAGAAAAGTATGGATCAAGATAACAGAGTACAACATACAAATTTAGCTGTGGTAATTTCATAGATCTGAACTCCAATATATATCAAAATACAAATGAATTAACCTTATTCTAGAAAAGAGATATTGTTAACATTTTTACCAAAAAGGAGAAGAAATGGTAGATTTTACTTCATATGACCTTACTAAAAACTTTTCCTTTGCATAAAGTGCTTTGGTTTAGGGATTCCTTTTGTTTTTAAATCTGAAAAAGATATTTTTCAGATGACTTAAGAAGAATTCTATCATCATTTAACAAATAAATAATACAAATCTGCCGCAGCCTGGCTGGGCACAAATTCACAAGCCACCACACAGCTTGTAGATTCAAACAGCAACTCTTTATTCCCGAACTCACACCAGCCGTCTACAATCACGTTCTGGGGAAATCCACGTTCTCTGCCCAAATCCACGTTCTCTGCCCAAAATCCACCTTCACTGGGCTTCTGTCTCCCAAAATATACTGTCTGAATCCCGAGAGAACTCAAGGGGAACTCAGGCAGCAGGATACGCCCTATTCCCAGCAGGAATAATCTTAAACCTTAAACCTGGAACCTAAACTGGGAACGCCCTAAACCCGATTATGTTAAACCGGGAACACCCTAATCCGCCCTGGTCCTTGAGCAAGGTCAACTACATTCAATGTCACTGCAAAATGTCAGCAACATGGGGTACGCTGGCAAGGAAATTGTCATACCTACTTGGCTAATGGCTCCCAGCACAAATCAGTGCCACACAACTTCTTTCAGAAAATAAACGAGGAAATGTTTTATTAAGTCAGTAATTCCTTGATGTAAAAAACAAACAAACAAAGAAATAGACAAAAATATTACAAGAAAACTACAGACCAATGTCCCTTATTAGCACTGTTATGAAAATTTTTAATAAAATATAAACAATTGAACACATCAATAACTGAAAAAGATAACGTAATGACATTGTTGACTACTTTGGGTCATCACATGATTGATTTAACATCCAAAAATTACTTAATACTTCCTTTATAATAAGCAGATAGATAGGTTAGCACTAA
This sequence comes from Marmota marmota marmota, assembly GCF_001458135.2. NCBI lineage: Eukaryota > Metazoa > Chordata > Mammalia > Rodentia > Sciuridae > Marmota > Marmota marmota. The sequence continues at coordinate 6,319,754 of NW_026000005.1, forward strand.
ATTCATTAATGATAATGGCTTTGAAATAGCTTTGGCTGTAGCTCAATTATAGAGTACTAGCCTAACGTGCACATGAGGCACTGAGTTTGATCGTAAGCACCACATAAAAATAGATAAATAAAATAAAGGTAGTGTGTCCTTCTACAACAAAAAATATTTTTAAAAAATTACACTGAGCAAAAGTGTTTACAAATAGAAGTAAAAGATAGAAAGCACATCAGTGATTGCTTGGAGACGAAGATGAAATTGAATAGGAAGAGAAATAAATGAACTATATGAAATCAAGGAAATATTTTACATCTTAATTATGGTGATGATTGAGTAGGTGTACAAATTTGTCAAAATGCCTAGAAATGTATGCTTAGAACAACTGTATTTTTATATTAAATTACACTTCAGAATGTTTAAAAAAGAAATTACATTGTTTTTTCTACTATAGAAGAATTTGTCCACTTATATATCATCCTATTTGATAAGCAAATTATTTCTGAAAGAGCATATCCAAATGTTTCTTAAATATTAAAGATTTGTAATAGCATGACTCATCTTACACAGTATTTTACAGCTTTCTAGAATTCAGTTGCAATATACAAAATAAATGAGGAGATGTTTTCTTCATCATAGAGATAAGTTATTTTCAATGGGTTTCCTGCCTTTGATGAATATGTGGAATTAGAAATTACATATTCCCGTATTATGTAAAGTGGATCTCTTGTCTAATGGGTTTTTTTGGAACATTGAGAGCAAAATCAAAATTCCTTCTGGCTGATTTTATAATCGGAGTGATTTCTCTTCTAATTCTTAATGTCTGTCTTCTCGATATATACATGTTTGTGCATGCACACTTACACTCTTAATGTGCTTCCCACTTCAATGACTAAGGATTTTCTTCCATTATAGAAAGATTTAAAAAAATCTACCAATTGAAATGTCTGTAGGTACTATTGTTTTTCTGATACTAAGTTTAATTATATAATCCCACATTTGTGTTTTGTTTTTCTTACTGATGTTTTTATGGTATTAAAATGTTTTATTGAGTCCCCTAACTTCGTTACTAAGAGGGATGTTGTTTCTTTTTAGTTATTCCTAATGTGTTCTCAAGTGGCCATCATCCAACATCTTTGACTTTCATTCAAACCTTACCTCCATTTTCTTTTCTTTCCATTCAATGGATACTATCTTATTTATTGAATTTTTGTACTGGCTTGGCTGTATAACTATTCTTTGTAACAAAAGGATGGTGCTTTATATTTGCTTTAAAACATCTTTTTAAAAGTGCAGCTTGCTTGGTTTTTTTTTAGGTGAAAATCTTCTAAAACAAACTATAATAGATTTCAAAAGTCATCACAGAATATAACAGAAAAAAGAACTGTAGAAGTAAGGTGTTATATTCACTTCTTTCCCATTCCATTCTATTTCTTTTTTCCCTCTTTCATCATTATCTTTTCTGAGCATATGGCAACCAGGTACTTGCCAAGCCAAGAGTCATTAGTGCCTCTGGCAATATCTTAAATTCATCTTTAAAGTTTTGTTGCTGTTGTTGTGCCAAGGGTGGAAGAAGTTGAACACATACCTGAGACCATGCTTAATTCTTGTTCCTACATTCTAAGAAAGTTAGATTCTTATTAGTTAAAGCCAAGATCCTTTAGAATGATGGCTTCCACATTTTCTTGATATGGTGGTGGGTGATGTCAAGATATAATATATAAGAAAATATATATTTCCTCATATGAAATTAACATAAACATAAAACAATTATAGTCTTGTTCATCTCCAGGTTCCACAATGAACACATTTTTGTAGAATAATTACTCTAAATGAAAGTTTGTGGACTCAGAAATTTACATTAGAAAATTACTTTAGTTATTTTGACAATTCATGGAGAATGGAATTCTGATTATAAAATGCCTTATTGTTTATTTTCTTTTTGGTATTGAGCATTTACTTATTATTTTTATTTTCTTTCTCTAATGAAGATCAGCAAGTTGTAACACAATGAATAGAATGGAAAGTAGAAAATCCAGGTCCAACCTTGGTTTTGTCTCTTATTAGTTATAAGATCTTGGTCAAGTCATCTAAACATATGAAAACTCAGATTACTTTTCCCACATAAAACAATAAAAATATTTTCTAGTCTTCCCAGTCAGAGTGATTTGATGAAACACATGAAATATATTCCTGATAAATTTATTTTGAAAAATTACAAAAGACACAATTTAGATGCTGCTAATTTTTTGATTTGAAATTCTTTTTATAGTATACTTGGGATAATTAACTCAGATGTAACAATATATTTACTGGGCATTTTAAATAAAATTATGTTGGCAAATTTTTTGCCTTTCCCATAGTGAAAAATATAAAATCAATAATAATAATTTTATTGTTCTTTCCTCTAATCTTAATATTTCATATTGAGTAAATATTCATCTTGTAGACAGCAAAATAATTCCATAAGTTTTGTTATGTACATATTATATATGTATGTAAATATGTACATATGTCTACATATAAGTTTGTATATACATAGATAGATAAGAATTAAAAATAAATAATAATTTAAAAAAGAAAGGAAAACAACACAGGGAAACTAAACACAACTCACTTTCAATATGTGTCCCCAGGGGTCAAAAATAGTTCATGCCAAATAATTCACAAAGCTAGCGTGATTCAAACACTATTTTACCATAATATTCTAAGACTACTAAATGTCTTGAAGGTGTATCATATAAATTTGTCTGTTTATTTTTATTGGATAATAAAATTCCCTTCCTTACCTTCTAAAAACAAACATTGAAGCAAATAGGTACAAATTTAACACTCAGAGTCAAGATTATTTTAATCATTGGCAGAAAGAATCTACAAAGGATAATAAAACTAAAATACAATTAAATATGTATTTATATATAATATTTAACATACATTTTATAATATATAAAATAACGCCTGATAAATTTTATAAAGTTTAATCAAATGATAGTAATCAAATATATTATGTAATTAGTATTTATAATATATATAATACATACTAATGCAAAAGCAAAAGTGTATATTTTCATTTTTTATGTTCAAGCATTTTTTCAAACCCATATTTCTTAAATGTAAATTAACTAATTGCAAAATGAAATATTAAAATACATAAAACTTCATCTTATTTATTAATAAAACAACTAAATATATGCATATATGTTTCACAACTTCAAATTCTATCTTTGAAAAAATTCTGCGTTAACATACTATGCCCTGTAATGACATCTTCATTTATTCTTACACAAATATTTAATATTTGCACCTAAGGTAGGAAAATTTGTTCCTTTTTAGCATGACATGTAAGTGGAGTAATACTTCCTCTTATATTATTTGAAAGCTTTTAAGTGATGTGAAAACATAAAAAAATATGCAGGTGTCTCAAAGAGCTTTAAAACTTGACTTCTTAGTTTGCTTTCCATTTCTTATATTATCTAAAAGTACCATGGAAGAGAAAGGTGTCAGATACATGCTTTTTTTTTTCTTTTTTAATATTCAAATCTCTGATATTTAATATTGCACCACACTGGGGCAGCAGTCAGCAAGATTAGTTTTCTTAAATAAAAGTCTATCACTAGTACCTGGTGTTTGGCTTTAACTTAAAAGGTTAGTGAGTAATAGGGCTGGGATTGTGGCTGAGTGGCAGAGTGCTTGCCTCGAATGTGTGAGACTGGGTTCAATCCTCAGCACCATATAAAAATAACTAAATAAAAGTATTGTGTCCATCTGCAACTGAAAAAGAGAGGCTAGCAATCAATGTGTTTTACCTTTCTTCCTATATTTGACTTCAAAACCATTACTCATGTAAAATTTAAGTGTAAGACGCTAATACATAGCTCCTTCTGATTTATGAACATCCCATAAATAACATTCTTTAAATAATATAAACACATTAATATATCTCTTTCATATTTATTTTAAAATCAAAGTTGAAAGGCAATATGATGGTTTCTATAGTTTTACTTGTACTAATTTCTACATTTTTTTCTGTTAAAACAATTTCTACATATCAGTATTTGATATTCTTTCCTTTTAAAATAAAACATTACTTCTGTTTTCAGTGAATGTATCAGCAATTATTTGGGAGTCTAAAGAAAAGAATTCTTAAGGCAACATTCATTATATTAATACAATTATATTAACCCTAACTTTTTTCTGTCCCATATAGATGTCTTGGCCTTTTATACTAAAAGCAACACTATCCGTATAGGAAAAACATGGTTTTAGATATGATTTTCTTAAACACCATTGATACTTTTGACATAATTTTGTATTTTACATTGAAGACAGTTTGAAATCATTAATACTATAAATATCAACAGGACAAAAAGTTCTCTCTGGCATAGTATTAAAGATATGGTGACCAAATAAACCAGTGAATTATCAAGACAAACTGGCTGTTTCTTTTCCATAGATGGAGAAGCCAATTGCTTTTAAATATCAATTTTTTTTGCTGTAGCTGTTTATGATTTAGAAAATAAAGATCTAGAGTGAAAGTAGTTGGGAAAATGTAAGCTGAATTAGAAAAATTCTTAGTCTATTAAGAGTATTGCAAATAAGTAGATGTTATGAGTTATCATAGTAAGACACTAAAATAATATTTGGAACATTTTAATTATTTAATTTATCAGAGATTGAGAACACAGGGTTTTGCTCAAATTTTACGATTGGTTAAATCTTGAGTCAGTTAAAATAAAGGATCTCTGAAGAGGGGTCTTTGTATTTCTCTGTTAAATTTTATGCTAACGCAGTATTTATCCAAGCACTTTTCTACCTGTTTTTGTTTAATCTATTTTCTGATCTGTTTCTGTAACTCTACCTTTTTATCTAATGTTTGAATATATCAGTACAATGGCAAATGAAATAATTTTGCTTGATTGGAATCTCAGTACTCAGGTGTTTTTATTTAATGATCTTTGAATTAAACTGAAAATTGAATATTCATATGCACACATTTCCTGAGCACTTAAATATGTACATTTTACTGAATACTACACAGTCATTGAGGATCAGCAAAAATAAAGTAGAAATAAATATAGCAGATTCCCTCAGCTTTTGCTAGAGCCATTGATTCAGATATCATCATTAGTATTTGACAGAAATGCAAAGAAAGGCAGACAAACAAAAAAGTGGGAAACATTTATAGTGAAAAAAAAAAAGGCAAGGTCTTGTGTTGTTGCTGGAGGTTGATGGTACAGGGAAGCTGGAGGCACATTAATGGTAAGAAGAGAACCGGACAAAATTTGTTTGGGGATTTTATTTGGCTTTTCCTGCTTGGTCCTGAGTTGGAATAGGGAGAGGAAAAGGGAAATTTGACTGTCATGGACAAGTCCTGTCCATTCTGGGTCAATTATTGTCGAGATTGTGATTTGTTTTCCTGTGCTCTTCAATGCAGAGATTATGGTCTAATTCTATTGCCATGTTTGACCTGGATATTATTCATTTGTATGTACAGTGTCATTGCTTTTCCTTGATCAATTCAAGGAAATCTATGTATACAGATTATTGCTGGTTAGGCATTCAGTTGCCTCTATTGAAAAATATCATGAGAACTTTGTGATGAATTTCTTTTTGCATTCTCCTCATTATAATCATTTGAAAACAGCTGCAAAGAAGCATGTTGATTCTGGACAGAATGAAGTGAAGCAGAGTCACAATCACTATGTCAAAACAAGAACAATTATCATCCCTGTAAAGCGCTTTGGAGTAGGAATCTAAATGGTCAAGAGAACAAATTTCACAGATTGTGAGGACCAATCCTAGTGTGACAGCTAACTTTATTCTCAAGGTGATCTACCTTGCCTATTTCATTTAGCTAAGTTCAACAAAGAAGTATTTGCAATGGCACAAATGCCATCACTAGCCAACAGGAAATCTAGAGCAATATGACTGTATATCTCTATTATTCCGCTAAGCTGAGAGTAAATCAGATTCTACCTGTGGCAAAGGTGGTACTATTAATAGCTTCTGTAAGAGTTAATGAAATATAGTTGGGGGTGGGTGGCATATGTCTATAATCTCAGCTACTTGGAGTCCTAGGCAGAATGATCACAAGTTCAAGGATAGCCTGGGCAACTTAGGGAGACCCCATCTCACAAAAGAAAATAAACGCACACCCAAAGAGTTAGTGTTATAATTCTTATAGATTTCCCTATTTATATGAGTCTCACATTTGGACTGTTCCTCTGCTTGTATGCATAAACAAGTCACTTATTCTTCCAAGAACAGTAAAATCAAGAGTATCTCAATTTGGAGCTCATTTTTGCTTGACCAATTTCAGTCTTACTAAATTGTAGTTCTGTGCACCTGTCTCAGAATGCTGTTGCTAAAGACCATGAGGTGTTACCCTGAGGGAAACAAGGTTAGATTGCCAAAGGAGTACAGGACAGGGGAATATGAAGATACAGAAAAAGAGAATGGTTCACAGCATGAGGTCTCATCCAAATCTTTAGAGTGGCTTGGTTATCTCTCTGAATCTCTATTAATGTGTACCAGGTGGAAAGGTTTTGGCGAATGTCGGTGAAATTTTTTTGAATTTAGCATTATTTACGGGTCTGATTAGTATTCTAGAATTGTTTTTTTTTTTTTTTTTTCTGGAAGAAAGTGTCCAATTGATTGATTTATTCAATCTAATCTGTAGATGTAAGTTCAAGCAGATGCAATTCCCTCTGGTTTCATTTGATGAGAATGGGGTTTTCCAGAGGATTTTGTTGTTGTTGTTATTGTTGTATTTAATCACAGAAATCAGGCTTTGTATGGCATCAAGCAGGCAGCATGATTAAGGGCAGTTTTTACTATTTGTGACAGTCTAAGAATATCATTAGAGTAAGCATGTTTTGTCCTAATAGTTATCATAAAGAAGAACAAAAATAGAAAAAGAACCATGAAGGGTGGATAATAAGTGTTGGTTTGTGGAAAACTTGAAGGTAAAATTTTCATAGATGAAAAGCAATTTAAAAAAATCACACTAGGAATTAGATATATATTGCTATCCTACAAATAATTAAATATTTATTAGTTAATTATTTAGATTTCTGAACTTTAGTGGGTTCTTTTGTAATTAATTTTTCCTATATTAGTAGTATTTTTTTACCCATAAAGTGAAAGTTATGATGTCAAGATCAATAACTGTGGAATGTATTAAATATAATGGCAAAGGTAAAAATATATGCACAGCACACACAAATTATATTTATATATTTCTTTTGGAACCTTAACAAACCTTGCAGGAGGCATATAATGTTACAATTCCATTTGCAAAGTAAAACATTTCCTATTTGATTTATAGAAGTAGTATCACACAGCTTGGAAGAATATTTTCTTATTTTGAGCCCTAAGATTACAAATATGTGAAAAATAAGGAAGAATTGTGGGATATTTAAAATACCTACCATCTCACAAAAGCAAACAAACACACACCCAAAGAGCTTCATGATTACTTCTAGGATGATTCTGAGCAAGGGTGACTGACTTTAATTGAGAAGGAGTAGTGTTCCCACATCTACCAGGAATTTATAAGGTTGAACATCAATATTTATAGTTAGTTCATGTTAAGTGTTCAAGTTAAGGCACATATCACATTTGTTTTCTTTTCTTAAAACATGCTTACCATTCTAAATTGAGACATTTCTCTCCATCTTGATCTTTGTTTTATTGATATAGGATGATGTCTTTTATTCAGTGTCCCTTCAGTCTTCATTATCTATAGGTGTCCTGGATGATCTATTGGGGGAAGGAATATAAATTTATTAGGGGTCTTGTTCTGCTTTTGTAGAGTCCTTTCAAAATATTATGTCAAGTGTTGTAGCTGAGGTAAAGAAGCAGATTCTCATTCTAATTTTCATATTCTAATCAGATCTCTGATTTCAGGTTTGAGTTCATTTAAAAAATAAGATGAGACGCTGACATTAAACATTGAGGCCTTTAATTCCTGAATGCCATTGAAAAGCATTTTTTAATCTACCCTGAAAATCTTTATAAGTTTCATACTTTCTTTCCATATGTGATTGAATTTGATTCATTTGTTTTTCATTGTAAATGTTTAAGCCATTTCTGTTAAGAGACTTTGCACCCCTCCCTCCCTTCTTTCCTTCATTCTTTCACTAGGAAGGAGTGATTCTGGAGATCCCTTTGAGGGTAACTTCATTTGGCTTTTTGTAATACAGGATTTACCACCTGAGATTTCTAACAATGTGCACCATTTCTAGGTCACACAGGCCCAAATGAATTATATCTTTTGTGAATAGACTGAGACCAAATAGGTGAAGAAAGTTTAGATTTGCTCTGTAAGAACTGACAATGGTTGGTTGAAATTAATGCTTGTGCACTTCATAAACTGACTCACTAACCTGGCATCTAACTCTGTCCAAGAGCAAACCTGACAATCTGTATTTCCTAGAAGTTGAAAAGTAAGAGTTAATGCTCTCTGAGGATTGAAACCTAAATTTCAGGGCAGGAAGAGAGGCAAGGTGAGGGGTGAGGCAAGGAGAGGAAAGTGAGGAGAGGAGAATATAATTGTATTATGAGTGATCTACAGCAAAATTCATCTGAATGGACACTGGTCCTATAAGAACTTCAAACTAGTTTCTCTCTGAAAGCCCAGAGAGCAGGTGCAGAGGTTCTTTGCTTGAATTCTTAGACGTTTCCTTATGAAAATCAGCACTTTCAGACAGCCATACAGCTGGGGATGCAGCTTGTAGTAAGTGCTTGTGCAGCTTGAGTAAGTACTTTGGTTCAATTCCCAGCACTCCCCCAAAACAAATGTCCTCCAGATAGTATAACACAAACTATCCCAAAAGAATGAGATAAAGTAATGATCTGATAATACCAATACTGCTAAACACATAGAAACCGATAATCAGGTTCAAATTAAGAAACTATGTTTCTTTGGGGGAGAGTATTTGGCTTTTCCTGGTTTCTCCTGAGTTGGAAACAAAGGCAAAACCTAAGGAAATTGGCAATCATTGATTCAGCCCTGCATATATTGGGCTGATTGTTGCAGAGCTGGAGATATGGCTTGCTGGACTGGCTGTTGCAGAGATTGCATTTAGAATTCTGTTGTCTTATAGGGTTTAGCCATTGTTCATTTGTATATGTTTTTCTCAGTACTAATACCAATAATAATAATAATATTTGACATTTATCAAACAACTACTATGTGGTTGGAGACTTTATAAAATACATTATGATATAAATCTTATTTTAATATGAATCTTATTATTCTCAGTTAATTGAGATTTTAAATATATCCATCAAGGCATATATGTGTGTTTGTATATAAATTTCTGAAAGCAAAATTATAAATTAGGAGGTGATATAATAACAAAACCCAGGACTGGCTGGCTGTAAGGTGTCTTCCTTGATAACCTGTGGAAAAAAATATATTCTTTACATACATACAGCTTAACATTACCACCTTTTAGCATTTAATCATCATATTACATATATATGTAGTTGAGCATAAAACTGAATGAATAGATAACACATAGAAAGTACATAAAGAAACACCTCCAGGTTACCAAGTGCTTAATTAGTAATTTGCGGGTCTAATGTCTTTCCAGGAACAGAGATGAGCAGGAGAAAATGTATCCACTTCAGAATCTTTAAAAATGAGTAAGTCAGTGAGGTATGATATCATACACATGTAATCCCAGTGACTCAGGAGGCTGAGGCAGAAGAATAGCAAGTTCAAGCCCAGTTTCCACAACTTAGTGAGATCCCATCTCAAAATAAAAACAGGACTGAGAATGTCTCTTAGAAGCATAATGTTCTTGGGTTTGATCACCAGTACCACAAAAAATAAAAACAAAAGTAAATGGGAGGGGTGAGGGTGATTAGGTCAATTTCTTTGTTGACTTGTAAATTCCATTTGTTTAAGAATTTTTTTAATTCAGTATACATTTAGTCTACATGTGGCAAATAGGTAAATTATTTCCAAATTTACATAGTCAGAGTCTAAATGTCCCTACTTGTAAACAGAATGTTAAACCAGGCATTCTTTATCTAATCTGTTCTATATGATTTCTGAAAGTTGTTTTTAAAGATATTGAGAAATGTTAGATAAAGATCTATCTACCTATAATCAATCATAGATTTGTCTTATTAAACTTTCTGGAAACAAAACAAGTCCACAGGTTCTTCCACTCTTTCAATATTTGATGAAAATTTTGCAATGACTCTTTTCTCCTTTCCGTCCCCATACTACAAACTTAGTGAACGGACTAAGTCCCAAACACAATTATTCTATTTTAAATAATCTTCTATTAATCTCTTACAACATGCCAAATGTCCTAGAAAGAACAACCAACCTATTTGTGTTCTCAAACACAAGTAAAAGATACAAGCATAAAATGTGTAATACACAAGAATAATTGTTACACCTGAGCTGTCCAGAAAAAGCCTCTTGAGACACCTTGAATTCTTGTTAAAGGGTGAGTAAACAGAGGCACCAGAATCTAGCAAGTCCTTAGTAGATACTGAGTTTAAACTGATATCACCTTGGCATGATTTTTAGAGCTATCACTTTGATTACTCTATTTTGAGTAATATTTATATGGTAGAATTTCTTCCACATGTATGCAAGGGATCCTATGTCCTCTATTAAAAATCAGTTAAATCTTCCATTCAAGTTTAGAATGAATCAGTAGACAACAAGTAAAAGCAGCTATTTAATTTTAAATCAAAGATGGAACAAAATTATTATTTTTTATGAAATATACTTATTAGGTGTTCTAACTAATCAGTATTGCTTCAACATAATATGTTGAAACCATTGTTCAACCAGTATGTTTTAACTCTCTTCTGTAGTCCTGCATGTAATTTGAAATTACTTGAAAGATGAATGGATAAAGAAAAGGTGGTATATATACACAATGAACTATTACTCAGCCTAAATAAGAATGAAATTATGGCATTTGCCAGAAAATGGAGGGAGCTGGCAAATATCATGCTAAGCAAAATAAGCCAATCCCATAAAACCAAAGGCCAAATATTTTCTCGGAAATGCAGAGGCTAATTCACAATAAAGTAATGGGGTGGGGGGTCTAGGGAAGGATAGAGTTACTTTGGATTAAGTAGAAGGGAGTGAAATGAAGGAAGGGGATATGGAGGTAAGAAGGAAAATCGAATGAATGTGACATTATTAGCTTGTGTACATATGTGACTACAAGACCAGTGTGATTCTACATCATGTACAACCAGAAGAATGATAAATTATACTTCATTTAAGTATAATGTATCAAAGTATATTCTACTGTCATGTATAACTAATTAGAACAAATGAAAAAATACAATAAAATTTTAAAAAAATATTTAAAAAATTAACTCTGTTGTATACTTATTTAAAACAAATACTAAAAATTTAAGAACTGAACACATTTAATAATTCATTCTTGAGGCAGAACCCTGGAGAACTTTCAGTTAGATAATAAACCATTAGTTGACTCCTGTGTACTTCAAGCATTTTAATGAGGATATATTTACTTAAATGTATGATTGTGGTACTTTTTTGAAATAATTCTGAAAATCTAGGGAATCTATCACTCTGAGTATGGTATCTCTAATCTGTTCTATGGATCTGTGTATGCTTTTATGGCAGTATCATGCTGTTTTGGTGACTGTGATTGTGTAGTGCGTCTTTCCCCTCCCCCCAACTATTATTTTATTTATATCACTATGCTTAAGTTACATGGAAAAAGATAACCCATCAGTTCTGCCTCATTTCAGAAAATGTTTCCAATCAACACCAGTTATGTGGTGACAAGTGAGTAGGAATGGTGACATCTTCAGGTCAAGACTGACAAGGAAGAATGGCTTCTGGTGCTAGGGTTCATCTCCAACACATGGGCCAGAACAAGCCAGGCTAACCCTGAGTCTTTAATGCTGAGCTTAGATTTCGCATCTCTGAAGCCAGCAAATCAATTGAAATCACTGAGTTAAAAAAAAAAAAGTTTTAAAATGAAACCCAAATAAGTTTTAAAAACATGCTCTTGATATATTCTCCATTCAAAATTTACATAAAACACACTTTTTCAACTCTAATAGCCCAGATTTTTTTCTCCACATAGCCCACCATATAGCTGCAGAGACTCTTCAGCCTCAAGATGTAAACACAGGAGGAAAAAACTAAAAGCAACTGCATAGTATTCTCTGTACACACTGCTGGTTGGAAAATACAAAATTAAAAAGAAGGAAGGAAGGAAAGAAGGAAGGAAGGAAGGAAGGAAGGAAGGAAGGAAGGAAGGAAGGAAGGAAAGAAGGAAGGACAGGTTCCAACTTAACATTCTCACAACTTCTGTTCTGCAGTTCACAAATCCAACTCTGATGCTAAGAAGACAGTGTGTGTAAGTAGATTTTTGTTTTCAGTGAAGGGGACCTGAGAACAGATGGATTTATCTCTTTTTCTTCAAGAGTTATCAGATGGTACCTTCTCCTCAAAGCTCTCAATCTCTGGAACTAGAACGTGTTCCAGGATCACATGGCCTTTCTTATAATGCTGGCTGTCTTCAGTAGCAAACTCAGATCCATCCGAGTTTGCTCTTGCAGTTTTTGCAGATCACATTACAAATCATGTGTCACCCATTGAGCCTGACCCAATCTTGAACTTCACTGTACTGTAGGTTAACTACCTTGTTAAAAAGAAACATTCTACCCATGGCGCCTGTGAACCAAGTGAAGATGAGATCTGAGCTGTTAGTCAGGATTGTGTTACAGTTTGCACAAGAAAACAGAGAGGGTACCAACAATATGATCAAGGAAAATTCTGCCTATTTTGATAGCCAAAGTTCTAAAAACCCCTGAATTGTTGGTGAGATTTAGGCTGCCAGCAGATCTTTGCTCTTCAGCTAGGACGGAACTGTAGTATCTAATCTTGAAATCAGGCGTTGGAATTCCTCCAACTTTGTGCTCTTTTTGCTCCAGATTGATTTGGTATTTGGGATTCTTTACTTCCATGTGAATTTTAGGATTACATTGAATAATGCCATGGTTATTTTGGTAAGGATTACATTGATTCTGTGAATTCCTTCAGGTAGGGTGGACATTTAAAAATATTAATTTTTCTGATTCATGAACATAGGAGGTCTTTCTGTTATTTTTATGTGTTTTCAATTTATTTTATCATTTTAGAGGCATTTGTAATTTTCATTGTAGATTTCTTTTGCTTTCTTGGTTAAATTTATTCTAAGATATTTTATTATAGTCATTATGATTCAATGACTTTTATTGTTGATTTCTCAGAGAGTTTACTACTAGTATAAAAAATTACTAATTTTTGTGTACTGATTTGTGTCCTGAAGCTTTACTGAATTAATTTACTGAAAACAAAACAATGGAGAAAATATGTTCCATGCAAATGGAGACTTCAAGGAAGTAAGGATAGCTAGACTTATATCAGACAAAATGAACTTCAAGATAAGACAATGTTTACTATATATTACTCCAGGAATCAATTCAATAAGAAGATATAACTATTAATATTGTTCTCATATACTGAAAACTTATATGGGAATAATATCAGAGAACCCAATGTTATAAAGAAAATGCTATTAAATCTACAGTAAGTGATAGGCTGAAATATGATAATAGTGACCTACTTCAGTACCCAACTTTCATCAATGAACACATAATCCAGACCAAAAAAAAAAAAAAAACAAATGTCAGAGTTAAACTCTACTACAGATCAAATGAACTTCACATGCATTTTATAGAACATTTCATCAATGTAGAATATACATACATTCCTTCCTTCAACATATAGATTCTCTTCAATAGACCATCTACTGGACCATAAAAAAAGTGTGAACAGATAAAAAATTAACCACATATTGTATGTTTTCTGGCCAAATTGGAACAAAATTAGAAATTGAAACAGGAAATAGAGACAAAAATATTTTATATATTATACAAATACAGGGAGACTGAATAACCCACTTTTGAAAGTAAATGGATTATTGCAGAAATCAAAAAAAAGAAACTTTAAAAAAAATCCAGCAATTGAAAATGGAAGACCATAATATGAAAATTTAAGGATACAGGAAAAAACTGCCCTAGGAAGTAAATTCAAAGCAATACATACTCACATTTAAAAAAAAAAAAAGGAAAGATTTTTAAACAAGTAACAATGATACAACTGAAGGGCCTAGAAAATCATGAACCAACCAAACTCCAAATTAGTAGAAGGAAAGAAATAATGATGATTAGAACAAAAATAAATAAAGTAGAAATATATAAAGTAGAATTGGCATTCTGAAAAAATGAAAAATTATCAAAAGAGTCTTAGCTGGTCTATGAGGGAAAAAGGAGAGAAGATCTAGTTAAATGGAATCAGACATGAAAAATACTTTATAACTAATGTCACAGAATCAAATATCTCAAAAGATATTTGAAGGCTAATTTGGACAACTATACTCTAACAAATTAGAAAATGTAGAAGAAATGGATAAAATAGATGCAGTATAACCTATTAAAACTAAACTCTGAGTATATAACATGTCTGAATAGACCAATAAACAAGCAATAAGTTTGTTGGATCAGTAACAACAATAACAACAACAAAAGGCTCCCAGCAAAAGAGAGACTCAGGACTAATGCCCGCACTGCTGAATTTTACCAAGCTTTTCAAGAAGACATACATGGCAATTCTTGAACTATACCAAAGAATTAAGGGAAGGAACCCTTCCCAAATTCATTCTGTGAAACCAACATTACTTTGATATCACCACTAGGGAAGGACAACATGAAAGAAAGAAAAAAAGAAAGAAAGAAAAGAAAGACAATCATGGGCCAATACCTCTGATGAACATAAATGTAAACGTTCTTAATAAAATATTAATAATCTACATTTAAAAATATATTAAGAAGATCTCACAATATAATCAACTTGGTTACATTCCAGGAATGCAAGTTGGTTCAACATATGCAAATCAATACATGCAATTCATCACATAAATATAATTAAGAATAAAAGTCAGATGTTCATCTCCATAGATGCAGAAAAGTGACATAACTCACTACATATTTCTGCTAAAACAATGATGAAAAAGGGATGCAAAAAACTTATCTCAATATAATAAAGCCATGTGACAAACCAAGCCAATAATCATACTGAATGAGGAATGCTTAAAGCATTTTCCTTAAAATAAGAAACAAGACCAGAATATCCACTCACCATTCTTATTTAATATAATTCTTAAAATTTTAGCCAGAGAAATTAGTCATGAGAAAGAAATTAAAGGTATACAAGTAAAAGAAATTGAAGGTATACAAGTAAAAAGAGGAGTCAAATTATCTATGTTTGCAAATGATATGTTTCTGTACTTAGAAGACCCATGAAACTCTACCAGAAAAGTAGCAGCACAAGATATCAACATACAGAAGTGAATAACTTCTCTGTAAACTAGTACCAAACCCACCAGGGGAAAAAACATACATGGGAAAACATTTAATTCATAATCGTTTCAATTAATTTTTAATATTATAACATTTAAAAACATTATGACAACGATTTAGAATGATACACGTAGAAAATTTGTCTAGTATACATTTTATTCATTTCCGCAAGTTTTATTTTGAAAAGCTTTGAAGTTACCAATAAAGTTACCTGATTAATACAAGAGACTTTCACATACCTTAACCTAGATCATCCAGTCATTAATATTTTCCTACCTTTGTTCAAATTCTCTCTCTCTCTCTCTCTCTCTCTCAGAGAGAGAGGATTTGAACAAAGGTAGGAAAATATTAATGAATATATATTATATATTATAAAATATATATTATATATATGTATAATCTATATGTGTTTATGGGCAGAACCATTTGAAAAAAACTTCATATACTTCATCCTTATTTATTTATTTATTTATTTTTGGCACTGGGGATTGAACTCAGGAGCACTCAACCACTGAGTCACTGAATCACATCGCCGGCCCTATTTTTTATTTTATTTAGAGACAGGGTCTCACTGGATTGCTTAGAACCTCACTTTTGCTGAGGCTGGCTTTGAACTTGCAATCTTCCTGTCTCAGCCTCCCCAGTCACTGAGATTACAGGCTTCTTCCACCACACCTGGCTCATCCTTAAATATCATAATATCTATCCCCAAAATTGTGATCATTCAGAGAAGTAACTGTAAATGAACGCATTGTAAGTATTTAACATTGATGTAGTATTTGTTCTAATATACCATCTTTATGTATCATCTGTGTATGCAGTTATGATCGATTATCCACCTATATCTCAATGGTTCCAAATTTTTCTTTTTTTGTGCTTTCCTTCCCTTTGTTTTGTTTGATATTGATTTCAATAACAAGTTACATTTTTTTAATATTTATTTTTTAGTTGTAATTGGACACAATACCTTTATTTATTTATTTATTTTACTGCTGAGCCACAACCCTAGCCCAAAAGATCACATTTTATGTTCAGGTTTTTTTTTGTGTGTGTGTGTGCTGTTTATTCTCAAAACATTTTCAGATCCTGAATAAGATTGTAGGTATTTTTTAGATTTAATGTGTTTCCTTTCTTCTTTTGATACCAACCATTGGTAATGTATTTATCACATGAGTCTCAAAACTCTGGTTGGAGGCTTTTCTTAAAATGGTGAAGGTTACTCAAATAGATTAAAATACTGATATACTTTATTAGATATGTTTATTAAAATAGATGTCAAAAAATAGGATCTTGATAAAATGAGGTTCAAAATAAGTATATTTGGAAGGACAAGGCATTAAGTCCAATTGTTTTCAGGAAAAAGTACCTGGATCCTGAGAATATAGGGATACATTCCATCTTTATTAGTCTGCCTACACTTCTTTACCTATATATGTCTTTATTTTCACTTCTCCTCTTTGTAGTATAGCCTCCCAGCTCTTTTCTAATGAAAACAGGAACAAATCATCTTTCATGAGTTCAGACTACTTGCAACATATTTTAAACTAAATAGTAACAGTTGCCCAAATTCAGTGTTATTTTTGATGCTACAACCTAGGTGAGGCACATATAAGGTATCTTTTAATACCAGGTAAAGTTAGGGATTGCTGTCTGCCTTATGTCCTCCAACGTCTTGTCATGATGACTTCTGCCACACAGTAGACACAACACAGTGATGGCTGTCCTCATTCACTGCATATCATAATTGAACTGGTAGAAAACAAAGCATCAGAATGTTGTTTTTGAAAAAGAAAATAATGAATGAAATGAATGAAACTCAGACATTAGGTAAGGAAAATTACTGTTTATCTTCTGGCTTGAATCTGTTTTTTTAATGAACTCTCAAAACCCCAAGCTTTTCTTTGAATCTTTCTCAGATCTTAGTGGAAAAAGAGAATATATATGTATGTATGTATATATATATATATACGTAATATATGAATATATATATTAAAAGTATATATATATGTGTGTATATATATTCATATAGAGATGTGCAATTAATACTTCACATGTATTGAATATAAAATATTACTTGTTAACTGGAAATTACATTGAGTTTGAATGAAGATCAGTGGTTAAGGCACAACTCCATGGGTATTTTGATGCATGCATTTCTTTGTCAGGTGGCAAATGCATACATGTTACTACTCCTTTGTTCTCTGCCTTAGATAGACATCACACACTATAAAATGGAGATGAAAGGGTGTTTTATCTGGGAGGCGTTAATCTCAGTATCCTTCACTACTTAATTCAACAATCTTCAACATACAGAGAATACATATGGAACTAGAGAATGTGTAAGACATTGCCAAGAAAACTTTTTCCAGAAGATTTAGAAATAGCTATAGAGGTCACAAAGCAGTTTGACAAATTTGAAGATATATTTTGTCTCAAGGAACATATTTAAAGATCTTTGTGTAGGGCATGTTTTTTTTTTCTTGTCTACCTCATTTTTTAGGATGTTCATTTAGGTTTGAAAAATGCTAATGAAATAAATCAGAGATGAATAACAATATTTCTATCGGTGTTTGAATTTTTAAAATATTCAATGATTCATAAAGCCTAAGTAAATCAATTAAAATACAAGCAAATCAATACAGTTACATGGCAAGTGAATCTAAATAGTCTTTCTATTTCTAAATGTAATTTTAATTTTTTTTTTAATTTTTTAGTTGTATTGGGACATAATACCTTCAATATTTATTTATTTATTTTTATGTGGTGCTGAGGATTGAACCCTCACAAATGTTTGGTGAGCACTCTACCACTGAGCCACAACCTCAGCCCTCTAAATATAAATTTAAATAATAATTCTGATCTGAAATTGTTTGGAAGATTGATAAACTTATTCCCAATCCATTACTCATACTTTTAATCCTCTAATATTTCATTATATTGACTGATTTTAAATAACAAACTTACTTTCAGCACAAAGAAAATTATCTAAAATATTTCTTTTTTATTATTTTGCATGAATAACATTAAATGTTCAGTTTATTTTCATTTTATGCTTGCTGCTTTTATGTAATATGTTATGATCACAAAGCTTACTATGAGGAAACTATAATGCATAGGAATCTACCTCTTGTGTGGAATCTGATACCTCTGTACTTCCATCTCAAGTTTCTTTGAAGAAAAAGAAATTCACTCTCTTGACCTAAACAGCTCACCAATGGAAAGAACTCAAAGATGGATTTGGGGATATTGACTTGAGTTACTATATTAGTTTTCTCTTACTGTACACCAATACATTTGGCAACTTGAAATGATTCACATTTATTACACAATTTCCATAGTTCTACATTCTGATGCTGCATAGCTATATTCTCTCTTTAGTGTCTCACAGAACCAGAGTCAATCAGAAGTGCTCATCTCTTAGTGGAGAATTTGAGATTGAAAAATCTGCTTGCAAGCATTTTCAAGTTGTTCACTGATTTAGATTCTTTGAGTCAGTAGGATTGAGATCCTTATTTCCTTGTTGACAGTGCTCCAGAGGCCACTCTCTGCTCTGAGAGCTGACTTGTATTCTTGTATTTGTTTCTCAGATGTCCAATCTCCATTTTCAAACCAGATAA
This sequence comes from Marmota marmota marmota, assembly GCF_001458135.2. Taxonomy (NCBI): domain Eukaryota; kingdom Metazoa; phylum Chordata; class Mammalia; order Rodentia; family Sciuridae; genus Marmota; species Marmota marmota. Next base: position 6,338,782 of record NW_026000005.1, read on the forward strand.
AGCAATCTGCATGATTCCCTCCTGTGCTATGAATTTCTCTGATTTCTCCCTCTATCACATTTCTTTCACTTTCTATTTTGCCTCTCTCTTGTATATATAAAATTTCATTTTGCATCATGGAATTACACTGTTAATACCCAGATAATCCATAATAATTTTGCTATTTTTAATAGATGGGTGTAATTAGTTACATCTGCAACCTCGCTTTGCCATGTAACATAAGCATGGGAGTAATACCAAGAAGTGGAAATCACAGGGGCCAAAATCCTGCCTATTGTGATTATTTTCCCAAGGGAATGTGTACATTTGAAACAGCATACTGTTTATTTTCAATTGTTTCCTTTATCCAATTAAAATCATACATAGAGCAATTTTAGTGCATGAGTAAACATAATTCAATGCAAATATAGATTTTATTAGCGATTTAATACTTTATGTCAATTGATTTCCTCAAAATAGTTCTTTTAACTAGTGTCACAATACATCAGAAGCTAGGAAGACAGGTTCATTTCAAAGCACACAAAATTTACTAAGAAGTATATCACATCTTGTGTCCATCATGCTAATGGATTACAACAGATTCAAAATCCATGTATTCTAAATCTTTAGCTACTAAGATTCATTAGAAACAACATGTGCAAACAAAAATAATGAATAACCAAGATAAAATATTTCCTTACACTCTCTATTGTAATCATAATGTGTAATACTTTTAAATACTGCTAAAATGATTTTGTGGTAATTTTGTATTTGCACCACTTGTATGAATATGTTTTCTCATGATCAGCAAAAATTCTCAGTTTCCAAATTGTATATACCTTCTCATGCAGATTAGCATAAAGTTTAATTTTTGCTAATTAGCTAGAGGTGAGGGAGGCAAATTAACTTAAGACATTAATTTTGCATTTACAGTAGTCTTATCATTTTGTGCATGTGCATGGGGAATGTAGTCATAATTCTCTTTGCATCAGTATCAGAATTTAATTTTTAGGGTATCTTAACTGAGCAAAGTGTTTGTTTACAAAACACATTGCTACAAAAATTGAATTGAAGAAAACTGGTCATCTAGAAAATAGTCCTACACAATAATCTCATGGAACATAATTTTTGTTAACTACATATGAATTTTGGTTTTAGTTATAAAGAAAATGCATTTACCTTTCGCATGTTTATAACGTTGAAGATATAGAAAGGCAAATAATCCAAAGAGCAATTTAAACTCTTTTGTAAAAGTATTTACCATAAAATGCGTGATATCAGAGTGGGAAATTAAAAGTTTAACTGTAATTTGAATCTTAGTGCTTTATATTGTATTTTTAATAAGTGTTGCTTATTAACTTAGTTATCTTTTACTATTATTATTCATCCATTAAAATTGTCTTTACTTGTTAAAACACATTCTAAAGTTTTCTTGACTGTTTTTTAGATATGGCATACAGACTTTTATTAACATTCTGTAACTTTATTTCTTCTACTTAATGGACATTCAACACTTCTGAAACATTATTGAGTAATTCATAGTTTAAAAAAATAACATTCTTCTTTTGACCTGGTTAGTCAGAACATTAGATTTTACGTTGTATAAAGCTCACTACACATATACGGGCATATAATGATTTATTTCATGTGAAATTTTGGGTTCTACTATGTAGAAAATACTGATCTAGAAACAAAAGGAGTATATAAATGCATCACACAGTGGAAATTTGCCCTTTAGGAGGATTGCATAATAAAGCTGACCATCAATTATTTTTATACAAATAGAAAAACAGGAATAGTTATTTGAATTAATATCAACCATTTATGTGAATTAAATAAGGTTTTTTAAAGATTTCATCTGTAACTTGATCAAGGTAGCAAAAACAATTAAATCTCAACTTATTTGTTGTATATGTAATTCATATGTTAATTCACATATAAGAAAATTCTAGTGAGGAGGGTAAAATTAAATGTTTCATGTGAAAATTCTTTAACATTTTTAAAGAGCTATTGCATAATGTACCCAACCAATTTTTTAAAATAAAATGTCTTTAACTTATTTTTAAATCTTTCATAATATCAAGAGATTAAGCATTCTACAACCAATACTCATTTTTGAAGCAATGTGCTTTCTGGGAATGTCAACTCATTTTTAGTATTATCTAGTTCAAATTTTATTTAAAAAGCAACAGATTCAGCTTTAAAAAATAAATGTCTTTTAGTTATCTCAGACATAAATTTAAAAAGATTAATAATCAAAACATCTGTAAGATCCAGAAACATCTCAGGAGACTTGTTATTTTCTATGATTATAAAAAGTTATAAAGACAGTAAAATAACCTTTTGCTTATTTTTTCTTCTTTACCACTTCACCAAAATGGAACACTAACCCTTTAGTTGATTATATAATTGAAATAACATTATTATTTCTCTCCACCCACCAATTTTTAAAAGAAATCTATGATTTTCTTTTTCTTCACAGTAAAACCTTGGCAGGAAATTTAGTTGCTAGAAGCAACATGAGGTACTCACATTTGAAAAATCACGAGATATTCTATTGTGGATCCTTGAGGAAAGTAAATATAGTTATTTTAACAGCTCTTTGGAAAGTTATACTTCTTCACTAAAATGACCAAGAGTGCAGAGTACCAACCAAAGGTCAAATGTCCTTCCTAAGTTCATTATCAAAAACGGAAAGGGAGAACAATAATTTATCTACAAACTCAAGAGGACATAACATACCAACATTAATGTAATTTGAGAATTTAATTCACTAATATTGTAAGTAATTTTGCCCTAGAATTGATTGGTTTTGAGACTAGATTATGGATTTGTCTTTCTGGGTAAGTGGAACACTTAAGAGACACCATTGCCTCATCTGTTTTGCTAAAGAGATGCTGAGCCCCATGTCTGGTTTATGGCATATACGTACCTTGCTCAGTTTTTCCTCCTTTGGTTGCAGAAAATTATATAGCCACATTAGCCTCTTCCTGTATTTTATGAACAAAGAGGATTATGAAACATAAAATAAACTATACAACAATTCATGCAAAAATAATTATGATGGAGTAACTACAAGTTAAATAACCATTACTATGTTTATTAAAATGCAGCTAGATGAGATGCTGGGTCTTTATTAGTTAGCAAGTACATAAAATGTTCCGTAGAAAATGGAATTCTTTCAGATTGTAGAATTATTTGCTGTTGAAGTGTCTATATTTTTCTTTTCTTGATTGTGGCTTCTAAAAAAAATCTAGACATCATTTCAAATCACATTCTACCTCTTTCTGGTAGTAGTTCCTTTTCTGAGCTTCAGTTTCCTTCCTATGGAATCACATTAATAATGTAGAGTTCTTAAGATAAACTATATAGAACAAGGAAGGCTGACAAAAAGAATTCTAATATATCTTAAGTTCCTTCTTTGTCATTCTTTTATTTCCATTATCAGCACTGAAATATTGAAAATGGCTAACAATTAGCCACAGAATAACTGAGTAGATTAATAAGCACAAGGATAGAATTATTTTCAAACTCTTCTATAACAAGATTTTAAATTCATATTAATAGTCTTCAAACTGTATCTATGGTCTTCTTAGATGACTTTGTTCCTACTGCTGGTTCCATATATTAGGATATTTATCAATGAAACTAGACATGATTCTTGAAGATCAAAAAGCAAATATATAGTAAAGCAATCTTGTGTAAAGTTGGTAATGCATTCTAATCCATGTTTCCAGTGGAAATGGATGCTTCTTCAGCAAGTGGAATATATGGGATTGTTTTTAAAATTATTAGAGTGTGTCAGAAATTGTTCTAAACATGGAAACTATATTTTGTAATTTAACACAAAAATTTTATGGAGATTGTTATACGGGTAATTATCACACTAGTCATAAGTTACAGAGAAGGAACCTGACTTCTTAATGAATCATGGACGTACAGTCACACACAGAGAGTCAGTCACACTCAGAATGATTTATTATTGCCTAAAGTAGTTTTGAGATTTTTAGGACAAATCAATTTGTGTTACTGTTATATTTGTGTTACATTTCTGTGACAAATATAAGTACTTTTTAGCCCCACAATATTTTTTCTTGATCTATCTTTGTGCTGTTAGATTCTTTGTTAATTATTTTAGTGATGGTTTGTCACTTTCAGACTAGTCTACTGTGTGTTCACATGGAAACTTATTTAGTTTCCACTAATTTTTGAAAGACAGTAGAGCAGGATTAAAATTATAGCTTAATATTTAGTTTCCTGAAGCATTTTAAAGATTTTACTGCATAATTTTCTGGCATTGTCTCTATGGCAAGAGTAGTCTATTCTCAGCATAATTGATATTTCTTTCTAAATAAATACACACTTTCTATCTTCTAGCATAATATATTTTTTTTTTCATTTCAGAATGTATGTATGATCAGCTGAATGCATTCAATGGTTAGATCATTTTAATTTTCCTTCCCAGTACATGGTGTTGCATTCAAAATACTCTACTTATATTTCTAGAAAATTCTTAACATTTTTTTAATAGAAGGACTTCTCTCTTGCTTCTTTCTTTTTTTTGAAATTCTGTTAAGGCTTATACTATAGTTTGTCTACTTAACTTCAGTGCTCACACATTTTCATAGTTTATTCCTTTATTCATGTACCTTGCATTGTGGGTATTATTCTGTATTTTATTTCTCTAATTGCTGTTTTGACTATGGTAGTCTTAGATATTATAGGGTTGGTATGGAAGTCCTGAAATGACAGAGGAAGAGCAGAAGTACAAGCATAAATATAGGATATCTTGTAATATCCTTAATGGTTGCATAGTGAGTTACTAAAGTGATTTCATGTTTTATATACTAATAATTAAATTTTCACATATTAATTTATAAACTGTTAAGTATAATTCAAATTTTCCTTATTTGTATGGAAGAACATACATTGATAGATTTACTTATAAGCCATTTAATATTACACTTTAGTGTCTTCCAGAGTAGAAATATTTATTGTCTTTTTATTGGTTATCTTTTTATTTTATTTATTATTAATTTTTAAAATTTATATGTGACAGCAGAATACATAACAATTCATATTACACATATAGAGCACAATTTTTTTTGTATCTCTGGTTATATACAAAGTATATTCACACCAATTTCTGTCTTCATACATGTACTTTGGATGATAATGTCCATCACATTCCACCATCATTTCTAACCCCATGCCCCTAACCTTTCCCTTCCTACCCCTCTGCCCTATCTAGAGTTCGTCTATTCTTCCCATGCTCCCCCTCCCTACCCCACTATGAATCAGCCTCCTTATATCAGAGAAAACCTATGTTTTTCTTTTCTTTTTTTTTTTTTTTTTGAGATTGGCTAACTTCACTTAGCATTATCCTCTCTAACTCCATCCATTTACCTGCAAATGCCATTCTCTTTTAGATTCAAACTAAAAAGTTTCTTCTTGGCAAAAGAAACAATCTGTGAGGTGAATAGAGAGCCTACATCTTGGGAGCAAATTTTTAACCCTCGCACATCAGGTAGAGCACTAATCTCTAGGGTATATAAAGAACTCAAAAAGCTAAACACCAAAATAATAATAATAATAATCCAGTCAATAAATGGGCCAAGGATCTGAACAGACACTTCTCAGAAGATGATATACAATCCATCAACAAATATATGAAAAAATGTTCATTATCACTAACAATTGGAGAAATGCAAATAAAAACTACTCTAAAATTTTATCTCACTCCAGTCAGAATGGCAGCTATTGATTATCTTTTTTCAATTTTAATTGTTATTATTGTATTTTAGGATTCCAGTTATAGATGCATCTTAGCTGTGTGTGTGTGTGTGTGTGTGTGTGTGCATTTCTCTTTTCTTTCTCAAGTCTCTTCTGCTTTGCCTGGTGGATTTGTATTTACATTCTCTGAACCCCTATGGAGCTCAATAAAGCCAGGTGCAGCAAACAAGATACTGCACCTGTGATAAGTGATGAAAAATACATTCCAATTATCCAAATATTACTTACAAGTATGAAAATTAAGCTAATGTCACTAAAGACAGACTCAGTGATGTGACTGAAGTTCTTGAATAACATGAGAAGTGTCACAGTATGAAGATAAATGTAGGCAGTTTTGTTAAATTCGTGCTTGTTCCATAGAGTATTTCACATGCTATGATCCTAATAGATGCAGAAACAGAATAACAAATTAGTGTGAGAAATCACAGATGAATTGGACCATGAATCTGAAATCAGAGTGAAGAAACTGGAGAGATCTTGCAAAGAGATTGCTCATCAATTAGCAACTCTTAAAGTTATTTCCATATTTGCTTGCTGCGATTACACTATGCTCTAAATCCTAACAGATAATTATTTAAAATTGTTAATTATAGACCTGCACCCAGATACACATAGATCCTAGAAACACCAATCACCAATTCTATGGATATATTTTGTGCTAATATTATAAAATATGAATGTACTGTTATAATTATTTTATTAATTTTATGATACTATTTTCATATAATATCAATATATTATTAATCATAAAATTTCTGAATTCTAGATTATGGCTACAAATTTAAGCATTATAGTTTATTATATTTACTTCTTAAATGTCAGTTCTGTGCTAGTTTTGTATGAATAAGGATGCTACTTTTAAAAATAACATTAAAGGCAGCTATAGTAACTTGTCAAATGAAAACTTTCTATAGGTATTCATTAAATTTAATTATACGAAAAAAGAAAAAATGTAGAAAGGAAAACAAAGAAGTAAAAGAGGAAAGAAAAGAAGAAGGCAAAAAGGAGGAGTGAATGAATGAGGAAGGAGGAAAAAAGCATACAAAAGAAATAGGGAGGGAAGGACGAAGGAAAAGAAAGTCGGAACATAAAAAACAAAGAAGATAATTTTTTTATTCAATTCTCAAATGCATTTTAAATCATTTTGTGTACTTCCCATTAAAATATTGAACAACAAAGTTAACTTTGTTGGAAACAAAAATAATGTAAAGTTAACTTCATTGCTTAAGATTTTACGTATCCTATATATGTGGCAGGTGGACATGGTTGTAAATAGTCACAATTTTGTTGCTAAATTTCTTTTTATAGGTATCCTATATATGAGATTCTGGGGCATAGTGGGTTAAATTAGATTCATCTGTGATGAAATCATTGCAGAATAAATATTGCTCATGAGAGCAACTAGCTTTCCAAGGCCTATGAGATGTGACAGATCCTGTTTACTGATAAATTGCATGTAGCAGGAAAGATGCTACAATAAGTATTGATTATATTGTGCATAGAACTCATTTTGCTACAGCATGTGAATTGCCTTCATGAGCTGACAATCCATTAAGTATCACTTTGTGTGTCTCTTACTCCATTATTGCTTCTTTTACTGCTTTATGCTTTACTACCTTTAAAACAGATTGCCAAAGAAAAATGGATAAAGGGAAAACTCTAAAGATAACTTCACAATTTGGAGGAAAATAAATGACTTTATTAGGGTAAACTGGATTTCTGCCACTACTTCCAAATACATACTTTTAAAAAAAGTAAATGCATTGCACTAAAATGTTACAGCAAAATAGGTAATAAAGTGACAAACTCTATTTTAAAATCAATAGTTTTACTTTGACAGTTTATGTTACTCACACCAACACAAAATATCTTACCTCTAGTGACACGATTGTAGTTTTACTGATTTCTTCATGTCAGATCTGATTTTGTTTTGTTTAAATGCAAGGAAGATACTTGAGAGTTTAAATTCTGCTCTTCTCAGCTGTCACATAATATTTTTGTTATGAACTTGAAGGTTTAAAATAATTTATTATGATTGGTGTGTTTCCTTAATTTCTCTATATTTTTCATCTCAGGCAACAGTTTAAAGCTAAAAGTGTGGTAAAATAATATATTGTCAAAATTTAGTATTTGTATATTTTATTATCTATTACTTTTTATAATTAATTGGCTTAAATTGTATCTTGCCATAGCATAGTAACCTTCTTTTTTTTAAAGAGAGAGAGAGAGAGAGACAGAGAGAGAGAGAGAATTTAATATTTATTTTTTAGTTTTCAGTGGACACAACTTCTTTGTATGTGGTGCTGAGGATGAACCTGGCACACATACCAGGTGAGCGCGCTACGTCTTGAGCCACATCCCCAGCTGTTGGATAGTAATCTTCAAGCATAATAGAAACAGTGTAGTTTTCAAAAAAAACTACAACACGTACTTCTGTAATGTGTATAGACTTGAAAATGAAGAAAGCGAACAGAAAACCATAAATAAAAGGAGGAGACAGTAAACTGTAAATGGATTAAAGGGGAATAGTGGAGAGAGGGAGGGGAGCGGTGGCAGGGAGTGCTGGGTACTGAATTGGGTTGTGTTTCATGCTTTAGATCAGGATTAGATCAGGTATCTCCTGGTATTATGAACAACTAAAAAGAATAAAAAATACATTAGAAAAAAGAAAAAATCTAAAATTAACATTATTAGATAAGTATTTTTTTCCTCTTCGTTCAGTTTCCTGTCTGTAATCTAGAATGAGATTATTTCCCTTTCATTCATAGTTTAGAAGAGAGATTAATGGACATATAAAATATGACTTAGAGCTAGAAAAGGGTATACATAGGATAGTTTGGCCAGTTTCATTCCACCACTCCTCTCTTTTCCTCTCCTCCTCTCTCCCCATTGTTTCCCTTCCTCTCCTCCATTGATCTGTATCCTGTTTTTATGGAATCCCTTTGCTTTTTTGTAACCCTCAGTTTGCTCTATCTTCTGCATGAGATAAAATATTTGACCCTTGATTTTCTGAGTCTAGCTTATTTCACTTTGCATGATGTTCTGCTGCTCTATCCATCGACCTGCCGATGTCTTAATTACATTTTTCTTTATGGCTGAGTAAAGCCTCATTGTATATTTAAATACAACATTTTCTTTATTCATTCATCTGTTGATAGACACTTGGACTTGTTCCATAACTTGGCTTTTGTGAATTGCACTATTATAAATATTGGTATGATTATACCTCTATAATATATTGATTTTAGTTCTTTTAGCTAGAGTGGAAGAGGATAACTGGGTCTATTCTTAGTTTTTGAGGAATCTCCATACTGCTTTCCAGACTGCTTGTAGTAACTAGCAGTCCTACCAACAGTGTATAATTTAATCTTTCTGCCACATCTTCACCAGCATTTATTACTATTGTATTCTTTTTTAATATTTTTATAGTTGTAGATGGACACAATACCTTCATTTATCACTATGTGGTACTGAGGATCGAACCCCGGGCCTCCCACATGCTAGGCGAGTGCTCTAACACAGAGCCACAACCCTGGCCCCTATTAGTATTGTATTCTTGATTGTCATTCTAATAGAAGATGAGATGTTGAACACTTTTTCTTATATTTGTTGGTCAGTTGTATTTCTTCTTTTGAGAGGTGTCTGTTTAGATCATTTTCCAATTTATTAATTTTTTTCAGTTTTTTTTTGAGTTTTAAACTAAATATATTTTAGCTTTATGCATATTTATAATGCACTAATTATATATGTATGTATGTGTGTATATGTGTGTGTATATATATGTGTGTGTGTGTGTGTATGAACACATGAAAGACTGGTAGAATAGAGGAAAGAGAAGGGAGAGGGAGGAGAAAAGGGTAAGAGGAAATACTGGGGACTGAATTAGAGCACATGAAATTATATATTGTATAATATGTTCAAATGAACCCCAATACACATATGACTATAATGCATTCATAAAAGTTTTTAAAAGAATGAATTCTAATGTTAATTTTGGACTTTTGATAAGGATGTCAACCTGGGCTCATTAGTTGTATATGTACATAGGATAGTTTGGCCAGAAGATGTTCTGGCAGAAGATGTTCTGCCACAATCAGTGAGAAGGCTTGTGTGGAGGAAGGCACAGCACAATAAGTAAATCTCTGTACCTTTCTTTCTATTTTTTTGTGATAATAAGGTTGCTCAAAAAAAAACTGTTACTTTTTTTAAATAGTCACAAAAAACAAAGAAGCAAGAAACAAAATTTGAAAGAGAAAATCAAAGCTGCATTGGTAATAATAGGAAACTCCAAATTTTGTGAAACTTGTTTTGGTAAGTCAAGGAGGAATGAGAGGATTTCACTACATACAAGTGTAAGATGAAGAGAAAGAGGGGGTGGAGCAGGACCGTGAGGATAGAGGATGGGCTATGGGATGGACATGACCATGAAATGTCATGAATGTGAAGAAAAGAAGACACCGATTCTACATAAAAATGACATATTTTTATTCCAAGTTAATTCTGAAAATATAGGAATAGGAACAGATATTGTAAAAGAAAATTATAGACAATTTTCTAAATGTAAAATAAATTAAAAAAAAACAAAGACTATGACATATGTGCTTTAAAAAAAATAAACCCTATGTCAGCATTTTCTTTTTTAAAAACTTAGTAATTTATTTATTTTTAAAATTTATTCTAATTTGTTATATATGACAGCAGAATGCATTGTAATTCATATTACACATGTATAGCACAATTTTTCATATCTCGGGTTGCACACAATGTAGAGTCACACCATTTGTGTCTTCATACATGTACTTAAAGTAACAATGTCCATCTCATTCCATGCCTTTCCTCCCCCCATGTCCTCTTCTTTCTCCTCTCCTCCCCTTGCCCTATCTAAATTTTCTCCATTCCTCCTGCCCCATATCCCCATTATAAATCAGCATCCTTATATCATTTGGCATTTGTTTTTAGGGATTGGCTTACTTCACTTAGTATGATGTTCTCCAACTCCATCCATTAACCTGCAAATGACATGATTTTATTATCTTTAAATGCTGAGTAATATCACATTGTGTATATATACCACACTTTCTTTATCCATTCATCTACTGAAGGCAAACATTTTCTTAACTCAAGAAATTAAGGAAAATAAATTAAGAAAATGTCTTATCTGTCTACCTAAAGTTGAGTCAATGATAAATATAGAATATCAATGGTCTGTGGAAACCCACCAGGTAAAGTCACACATTATTTATATTTACCCACCTATGTGTGGATGTGTGGGGCTACAACTGATATCTGCATATCTTAGTAATATGGTCGTCTTGGCAAGTTACTTGCTTTCTACTGTTTCAATTTTCTCATCTCTAAATTAGGAAAAAAAATCATAATATAATGAAGATTCAAAATAATTTTGATATTGAAAGTAATAAATACATGTATTTGTTGTTATTGTTAACATTAATTCATGTTATTATCATTGTAAGCTTTATTTAGTTACCTTTAAAATCACTACGAGGAAAAGATCTGGCAAGAACAATTTTAGAGGAGAAAAAGTTTCTTTGGCATTGGCAGTTTCAGAGGTTTCAGTTCATAGATGGTTTACTCAATTCCTCAGGGCCCCAGGTGAGGCAGGAGCATCACACAGAAGGGTATGGAGAAGGAAAACAGCTCAGGACATGACAACAAAAAAGCAGAGAGAGACTTCCATTAATCAGGGACAAAGTATAAGCCTTAAAGGAGTACCCCCAGTGACTCACCTCTTCCAGGCACACCCTGTCTTTCTGCAGTTAACTCCCAGTTAATCCAATCAACAACAATTAACATGCCCATTGGGTTAAAGTTCTCATTATCCAATCAATGTACCTCTAAATATTTTTGCCTTCTCTCAAACAACATTTCAGAGGATACTTCAAATCCAATCTATGACAATCTTCTTTTACTATAACAACTGCTATGTCGTCTCTCCACAGTATAAAACAATATATTTGTGTTTTTTTAACACTTGTGTATTACACACATACACACACACACACACACATCAAGCCTAACATTATTAAAGATTACAATTTTTTCTCTGTGTGTAACACTATATCTGTATTGGTTATATACATTGTATTATATATATCATATATATTATATGATATGTATTTAGTATATATATACACATTGTGTGTGTGTGTGTGTGTGTGTGTGTGTGTGATGGGTTTGAATGGGATTGGACCCGAGGGGTACTTTATTACTGAGCTACATCTAGTCCCTTTAATTTTTTCATTTTGAGACAGTGTCATGGTAAATTGCTTAGGGTCTCACTAGGTAGCTGAGGCTGGTCTCAAAAGTTCAATACTTTTGCCTCAGCCTTGGAGTTTCTGGGATTACAGGTATGTTTCACAATGCCCATTTTTTTCTGATAATGTTTTATAATAAGTTAACTCACTTCTTATAGAACAGAAATTAGATATCTACACTATTGTTGATATCATTTTAAAATATAAAAATGTTTGGACCTTACTGTGTGCTGGACACTATGGGGGTTATTTTTCACTTGTATTAAGTCTCTTAATCCTCACAGTGACTACTAGATGAGTACATACTTTACTCTTCATTTCTCAAAATAAGAAAATGAGGTATAGGCATATTTAATAATATACTGATAAACACCTAAGAGAAAGTAAAATCTGTCTCCAACCAGTTACTTTGTTTTCATTATCAGTTTTCTGCCTTGGTGATTTCTGTCATTTATCCTTTAACTGGATGAGCTTATTCCTCTCTATAAAAAAGTGAACAAACTTAAAAATTTTATTATTGAATTTTATAAGGAAATGTATTAATGTATATATTAGCCTTAATTGCTATTATATGTCATTAAAACGTTCAGAAATTTATGAAATACAATGTATTTGTTATTCTTTTAATAATGAAAGACCAGGAAGAGTAATAATATGCACATGACTTATGCTTACACCACATGTATTCTTATTTGCATATTTATTTAACAATAGCTGGATCCAGCTGACTATACCATTATAAATATTCCTTATTAATAATTTACATTATTAGATTAAAACTTATATAATTTTATCCCCTGAGGTTGTTTGGAAGTTTTATTTTACTAAAAATATGCTAAGAAAATATACCAAATGAAGTTTACTGTTGCATTAAATATTCTACAATGACTATTATATGAATTATTTAGTAAGAATACCTTATTTTACCCTTTTTCAAGTCTGAAAGGTCAAATATTCAAAATATTTAAAAACATTTAGAAGCATAAATCTCTACCATATACAATACAATCTATTCTACATTCTTGAAAAAAATGTTTAAAAGAAAAAGTTGAACATATTTTCAACTCTTGAAACATTTGTTTAATCACACATATCAACTATACTATAAATTATGATGTATTATTTAATATAAAAGTTAAAAATATAGTAATCTGAAAAAGTAAATGATTAAAGCAAAATAATTGGGACAATAGGATAATAATTTTAAAATAAATAATACTCTATACAATAGAAAATAGATCTAAATGAAACATGGTAATTGGAATGCTTTCTCCAATGAGTCAGTTCTGTAATCTATTAAATAAAAATACCAGTTGCATTCTCCCATGACTGATTTTTCCAGTAAACTTGCAACCAAAACCTCTAGATCCATGCTCTGTTGAAACTTCACTGGGACACTCCTGTTTGTACTTTAGAGAGTACTGAAGCATGGAAGTGGAATTATAATACTTTTATGTTCAGCAAATCTTACACTATAAAAAAACAAGTTGTTAAATGTCTACCATAAAGATAAATTTAAATGGGTTTTACACTTAACTAATTTTATTAACAACTGTTATTTATTTAACCGTACTCTTCCACTGAGTTGCTAAACCATGCTGAGAGTCCAGTATTGAAACCTACTAGGATTTCTTTTATTTTCCTTTTGTCTTTTTTTTTAATGACCTCAAAGAGAAGCTGTTTGTCCACTTTCCTGGTCCCACACCAAGCAGTTGAGAAATTAAACTCTACTGTGCTCTCTTGACCCCCATAGAAAATCAATTTCTTAAGTGTAAGACATTTAAATTGTTAAGGATTACAATGCTAAAAAAGATGAGTTTTATGTGATGTAAAATAATTTTAAATTAATGAATTTATTTGAGTCGTCGGAATTGCAAGCATTCTGAAAACCAGACTACATGCTACATTGGTATTTTCAGTGTTGATATACAAAACCATTAAATTTAATGACAGGTTGGCTTTATATAGTTCTCATTTATATCTCAAATCCTTTTTCTACTGTTCACTTTTTCTGGTTAACAAAAAATATTGTCATCTAACACTCACGGTAATAACTTTGTAGGATTTGAAAAGTACCCAAAGGACATGAAAGAACAAGGAGCACAATGCATGTCTTCTTCAAGATAAAGATCCTGGTTTCGGAACAGATTGGAAATGAATAGCTAACCAAAAGATATGTACATGATGTTAGAAAAGAACATTTCATTATCTTTCTTGACTGAAACCACAGTTACCAACAATCCCTCTCTAAATAATCAGCCCACCTCTCAAAGTCAGATATTAAAGAACTGTCAGGAGACACAATCCAGTATTAACATGAGCTAAAATGGGTGGGTGAATGCTATGGATTAACCAATAGCAATGGATAACCCTGGAATGGAAACAGTTCAGGAAGATCCAGGGATATTCTGGAGAATGCAAGCAGGCAGACTGTTGTAATATATTTTTATAGACCCAGATATGTATGCAGATGTGATAAACACACTGTAAATTCAAAATATGCAAGCAAAGTTATGCATATAATTTTAAACTTAATGTGCCTAGGTACTAAAAATTCTGGCTACAATATAATAATAGAAAATTGAATTAAAACAAAAATGTCTAGCAGCAATGGAATGTAGTGAAACTCTGTAAGCAGAAATTTATGCCCAATTGTCATTCCAATAATCTCTTAGAAGAAAATATAGATGAAGATATAGCTGTGGATTAACACTAAAAATAAATGAAATGAAAAGTATTTACTTGGAGGGATGTGCAACAGTCACCTGGCTAGGTGGAGTGATTTCCTAACACTAACTAGAAAATCCAGTCATGCCTTACTTAATTAACAATGGGGGTATATTCTGATAAATTTATCATTGGCTAAGTCCACAGTGATTTAATCATTATGTAAAGATCAAGAAATATACTTAACACAAACCTAGACGGTATGGTGTTATGCATTTATACTGTAAGTTATAGCCTATTGTTCTGACAAATTTTCTCTGTCAGATTGCTTTGATTTGCTCTGCCATATCGCTCTTGCCAGATTTGTTCTGACAGGTAATTTTTCCTTCACAATCAGCTTATGTAGCATTTCAAAAATTCTTCACCTACCCTTACATCAGCACTTATAGTCTCACTACTCACTTTCACATATGTAATGAAAAACAATTCCCGGGTTATTTAAATCACTCAGTGCTTTAACAATGCAATCAAACTTTTTGCTTTGGTGTCAAAAAAGATAAGTGTACATGTCTGTTCTTCAATATATTTCAATAACAGTTTCTCTGTATCTGATATAGTCTCTTCTCAATTGTTGTACTTCTTCTTCAAGGTCTTAGGTATGGTGGAGTGGAGCTTGCACCACCAGTGAGCAATAATAATCACTAGTTCTCCTGCAATCTTTAATCATGTATGATTTCATTCCCAGGTCAATCATTTGATGTGACTTCTTTTTGGCAATACTAGCAGTGGCTTTTGTAAGCAGAGGGGTCATGATAAATAAAATGAAATGTCACAAAAGAAAATGATGCAATGAAAAAGTTCATGAAGCTTCTATTGGCTGGCATCACATGGTGTAATATTTTACACTAACCTTTACATTAATTTTTTAAAAATATAGGCAGAAGATATCCACTCTAATAAAATGATTGAAAGTATATTATAGTTAACATACAAACTTGTAACATAGTCATATATTCTCATTATCAAATATTATGTAGTTTACATAGTTGTATGTGTTGTATCCTTATATGACTGGCAGCACAGTTTCTTTACATCATCATCATCATCATCACAAACACTTTAGTAAAGCATTGCACTATGACTGTACAATCTCTATGATTTTTCAGCTCCATTATAGTCTTATTGGAGCAGTGAAACATACGTACTCCAGTTTTGACTGAGTCTTCATAAGGCAGCACTTGACTGTAAAACACACACAAAAATAACTCATGATCAAGATTTAAGGGCCTTGAAAGGCTTCAAACAGTACTGTATGCAAGAAAGAAAATGCTGTTACATGCAGACTCTGTGGAAAAAATATTGAAATGTCATTCTCATGTCACCATGCAGAAATTGAAGAGAGTCCAAATGATGCTAGGAGTCTAAATTGAATTCTGTCCACCAAGAAAGAGCTGATAATAAAGTGACTTTATTTTTATCCAACATTTGTGTTCTATGGATGAGTCTGAGGGAATGAATTACCTGTGATACAAGGATAAGGAAATGCATAGTCTTAGGAGAATACTAGTAATAATTAAAGCCAAAAGATACAATTGTTTTACTGTGCCCATATGCCAGAAGTTCTTCACTCCTCCTAATATCTTTTATTGTTTTAAGTTTTAAGAAATTACTATTGTGATGTTTGAGTGTTGATAATATCATTTATTACGAATGTATTGTATGTGAATGTAAATTTGAAGAACTCCCAAAGTATAGCCTACATATAACTAGTTGACTCCGATTCTTTTTGTTGTGTATTTTCTTTTGAGAATTAATTCATGTGGGTGGAAGTATTTCAAGACTCAGATAATGCCTACAGGCCTAGTGACATTGCATTCTCTTTTATTAAAATAGATTCTAAATAGGCAATGGCAGAGCAGTGGGAAAAAAAGAACATGAATTATTCAAACTCACTCATTCTACCTTTAAATTACCTTCTAAATTGTGTGGAGTTAATTCATACAGAAACATTTTCTTTTCTTAAGCTTTTTTTTCTGTATCCATTTGTTTATGTAATTTTTTCTTATTTGAGCTAAAATATATATTTTAGCCTTTATTCATTATTTTTTTGCCATTTTTATGGCATGATATTATGCCTATCTGTTATACTCATCATGTGCCTGTGTCCACACAGTGATGGAGATATTATCGGAAACTAAAATGACTGTGTATTTCAGTAAAATTAACAATGCAATATCTATATTTTATCCACATTAGTATTTCATTTTATGATTACTACTAGATTTAATTTAGTTGTATATGAAGTGTTAAAATTATTTGTTTTCTTTTTAAATATGCCAATTGAACTTCTGTTATCCAATCCAAATTTCAAGTAAGGTTATTCACTACATAACACAGAATTTTAGGGCTTTTTTCCACTTATGCAATGTATACCTGATGCTTGGAGACAAAAGAAAATTCATTTTCAACCCATTTTTATAATAATTTCATTCCACATTTGTTTGTGCTTAATTTCCTACATCATTGCCTCAGACTTTGATTTTTTTTCTTCACAATGTTACATAGCCTACCCTCTACCCTTAGCTTCAATGGCGAGACCAGTTTCTAAATTGGAGTTACTGATTGGAAACATGTATAAAAATAAAAACAGGTAGGGGTGAAAAAAAACATAAAATTGCAGAATTCTAGGTTTAAGAGCATTATAAGCACATGCAAGGATATGAGCCTGTAGACCAACATTTTAATTATATAAGGTAAATAACCTATAATGTTTCTCCTTTACATAGCAACATCTTAGTTTATGTCACTTCCAATCTTATCATATGGAACTCTTATTATATGTTCCACTTAGTGTCATCAATAACATCTAATTGGGCCTCGTCATTGTCCTTTGCTCTGGATAACATCCTGTACTAGTCAGTTTGTTTTGTAGCATGTGTGAATATTTTTCCTTGGTAACCTTTTATTGTCTGCCAGAAATGTCTATTAGCTTGATCCTCATTCAGTTAGATATTCCTTTAAAACATAAGTCTGGCCAGATGTAAGTATAAGCAGGCAGACGGCTCTTGAGTGATTCTTTTGTGATAAGGAATTGACTTCCTCTGAACAGGGCTTTACAGTTATTCTGGCCCAAGAAAGTATGAATGACCTGTAGGCTTCACCTGGATACCTTCAGTCCCATGCAAAAACAAACAAACAAACAAACAAAAAACAATTTAGCAAAGACACTGACATTGAAGAACAAAGAGCCTTAGTTTCTATGTGAATACTGGGTTTACTGGCAGAGGAATTCATAAACAAGATTTTATGAGTAGAAAGTTGAATTTATGTGAGGTATTATTTGTTAACTTAAGTAATATAGCAATTAGCATGACTGAAAATTTTAAATAAACTAAATTTATGTAGTTAAAGAGTTAATGGAGTTTAACTGATTTTATTTGGAACCTTTAACTCATTGCAAATAAACTCTACAGTCTGTTATACATATGAACTCTGGAATTTATTGAAGGAATATTTTGTGCTCACAAATAGAGGAATATTATTGCATATACTGCAGGAAGTTATGAAAAGTCAACACTAAGTTTTTTTTTATTTATTTAGTGGTTGTGATCATTGTTAAATATTTATTGAGTCTAGTAAATACAACAGGTAAAGCAATAGTGAATCTGAAATATGTGAATATGCTGTGGTTTTGAGGAAATAAAATATAAACTGGGATTTGTATTTCTTTTTAAAAAAAGACATAGTACAATGACTAAATTTCCCTACCTTGTTTAAAAATGAAATTGTAAAATTCAGTCATCAGCATTTGTTGAGAGCTATGAGGAAGGACAAGTGGGTAAAGATATTGCTTAATGGCTACAGTTGCTCTTCAGAGTAAGGAAAAAGACTTGGAAATAATGATATGAACATAGAATATTATTGATGTAATTAATGTCACTAAATTGCATATTTAAAGCGGTTTAAATCATAAATTATATACTACATATATTTTTCCCCAATAAAAATATTCAGACAGCCATTTGCATGTGAAGAAAATTTTGTGAATACATAATAAAAAAGCACTAAGCACTTCTAGGTCACAACATACATTATATCCCTACCCCAACACATTTCTGTTGAGGATGCTAGGCAGGATGTGTATGCAAAATTTATGTACCAGTGGAGAATTATCCTTTCTCTCTAAAGCACAGCAATATGTGTTAATACTTGGCATACATTATTCATTGTATTTTGAAGAATAAACTCAAAAATTCTACTAAACATGATTTAAGGATACTAAATTGCTTTCTTTGGATACCCTCTTAGAACAACAGCAGTTCTCAAGGTGAAAGTTAGGATTGCTTTACACTTCTTCCCTTTTTCACTATTTTTATGACTTTCCACAAACTCATGCTTCAAACTTTCCCCAGTATATATTGCATTAAAATATTTTTTATGTTTGCATCTTTAGGGGTATAAAATTCTTTTTATTCTCTGCAAGAACTCATTTTAATGGATTAAGTGTCAGTAACAAGTACATAAAATAATGATGTCTTTGTGTTAAAAGAAATATTTTTACAAGTTTAAAAGTAAAATATACTTAATAATCCTCTTAAACTGATTTTGAAAATCTCAATTCGAATAAAGCTAGATATTTGACTATTTTTAGTAAAAAGAAGAGATATGAGTTATAGACTATAGCATATACCTGATGCCACTGAAATACTTAGGATTTATACAGAGAGATCTAGAACTTTGGTCCATAATAACCAATAAATTTATAGAGTTATACAAGTATTATTATTAATATACAGAATGTAGACTATGAAAAAATAATGAAATAACTTTTCATAATATGTGTATACCTTATAGATTATAAAGAACACAATTCCTGTAAGGATTTTTTGTCATTCTATCAAACTTGCATTAAGTATATTGCTTTATAGTTTTAATTCTTCTAAAAGTCAAATACTTCTCCATTTCATTCCATTCCAACTATTGCAAAAATAAATATCTTACCTTAAAACATTCATATAATATACAATCCTCCAAAAACAGGATTTCTCATACAATTCTATTCCATATTATTTGCTTCCAACTGACAATGATTTGATATTTCTCACAATAAAAAGAAAAAATAGAACTGATATTAGCAATCTGGTGTTGAGGTTTGAACTTATTCTTTAATAATTATGTAACCAATGGATACACAATGACTTTACAAACTATAGTTACTATTAAATATGTATGTTAATAGCATAATAAGAAAATGTATTTAGAAGAAAATAGTGATAAGTAGTTTATTTTAAGAAGATAGAATTATTTGCTGGGCATGGTGGTGTATGCCTATAATCCCAGCAACTCAAGAGGCTGAGACAGAAAGATCAAGAGTTCAAAGCTAGCCTAAGCAAAAGTGAGGTGCTAAGCAACTAAGTGAGACCCTATCTCTAAATAAAATACAAAAGAGGGGCGGGGATGTAGTTCAGTGGTCAAGTGCTCCTGAGTTCAATTCCTAGTACCAAAAATATTAATAATGACAGAATTACTTAAAAATTACTAAATATAACATTAGGACATGCTTTAGAACAACAGGAAAGTATTTAATTGTAGAAGTTGGTGATTTAATCTTTGCTCTAATTGGATATGTGATATAGTTTGATATATTTAACGAGATTTTTGTGAACACAAAATCTTCAGCTCCTCATTAGTCATTATTTTTTGAACTAAAGTTATGCCCTTCAACCTGAGTGCCAAAATTGAAATTGGATATTTGGAAATATTCCTTAGAATTTTGTTAACATCTGATCCTTTCCTCCTAAACTGTGTGGCCTTGGAAGATATCTTGTGATGCTCTAAGTAAAACTACATGTAATTCAAGAATAAAAGAATGAAGTAGTTAGCCAATAGATGACATAATTTTCCTTTTTCTAAGAATTATATGTAAAAGTTAAATACCTCTGATTTTTAAATAAAATTCTAATAAGATAATCCATATCAATGTACTTATCTTTTAAAATAACTAAAATCAAAAAATATATAGACATTCTAATTAATAACATGAATTTCAGTTGAATTTATAACTGAGTTATGAGCTCTTCAAATTGTAAATATGTAATGCTTCATGTTTTAGGGTTTGGTAAGCATAAAGCTTATATATTCATATATCTATATACAAATATGAAATTTTATGTATGTGTATATGGGTATATGTATATGAAAAACTAGGAATTGAAAAGCAAAGGAGTAAAGCTATCATGAAATAAAACTTTCTATAGAATTAATAGTATGTACACACATATGTATGTGTATCTTAAAAAGTATACATTTTCTTTTCTCTTCTTTTCTTTTTGTACTGTGGATTGAACTCAGGCACACAACCACTGAGCCACATCCCCGGCCTTATTCTGTATTTTATTTAGAGACAGGGTATCACTGAGTTACTTAGTGACTCACCATTGCTGAGGCTGGGTTTGAACTAGCAATCCTACTGCCTCAGCCTCCCAAGCCACTGGGATTAAGATATGTACCACTGCTAGATGTGTACCACTGCATCCAGCTAGAAGCATACACTTTCTTAAGCAATATCCATAGGAAGATGTTGAAAAAAATTAATATGTCTATACTTAATGTACCTTAGGTTAAGCATCTCTCAATGTAAAAAAATATTCTATAATGAATAATTTAAATCTATCATGAATCTGTGAGGAGCACATGATTCCAAGCTATTGTATAGTTGCTGTTTTCTTGGGCCCAGAATTTGATTATCAAAGAAGTATGCAGTTTGCAATGACATAAGGAATTTTTGATTATTTAGTATGTTTGCTATTACTTTCTACTCATCCATAAATTCCTACATGCATTGTATTCTACTCATTCAATTACAGGTTCATATGGAAATATGTGAATAATAAATAACTGTTTAGTAAGTTCAAGTACATAGTAAGTATCTGTAGTTCAGAAACAAACTAACAACTAGTTTTTTGGTTAAACATTTTAATTCTAAATAGAAATTTTGAGGTTGGAAATTGTTTTTCCCTCAATCATCAATGAAGAAATCTAAGTCCATTCTATCACCAAATGTAGCCATCTGCTGAAACAAGAACATTTGTTTGGAAATATGACTAATTTTAATCTGAGTGACTTATAAAAATATTACTCCTATTACCTTTAGTGTTTACTTCTGTGACCTTACATGGTAAACTATATTGGGTAAACAGGTACAAAAAGGTAAATCTAATCAAGTTTTTCGTTGAAAATTTTGGAAAAAATATGATGCAGATTTTGTGAAGCAAACAAGAAAAAAAATTCCTCAATAATTTATTAAGGTAAAAGATATTTGTTGGCATATTAAAATATGCTAATTAAAAGATACTTTGTGAGATTAACTTGTGAAAATAATGTATGTTTAGTGAGTCCCACTCCACCTGTATGACACATTCTTGCAAGCCACTTTTGTGTCAGCACTTTGGAAGGGATGCTGATGATTTCCCATAGGGTAACTTTGAATAGGTAATATTTTAGAGCCCATGTTTTTATCTCCAAGTATATGTCAAAGAAGAAGTTGTGAGACCTTCATTCTAATTATACAAATTTTGCTCAGTATAGAACTTCAAGCACTTCATTCATCTTTATTACTAGAAGTGCCCCTTTATCAAAACCTTAAAAAGCTGCCAATACTTGAAGAAATCCATGTGCTACATGGTTTAGGTTCATTTTGTCCTGAGATAATTTCTTTGAAATACACAATCATATATAGTATACATAAATATATATTACCAAATTTCATATTTAAGATAAAGAATCATATTTTATTTACTATTAAATTTCTATTTAGGAAATGTCTTCTCTAGACTAGTTTCCAAAAGTGAACCTACACATAAACACATATGCAAATATACAAAGTATAAACTAATATGTTTTTGTCTCTAAAAATAAATTCTGTTTTTTTTCCCCTTTCCCCTCACTTCCTCTTATATGTAATTTTGTATAACAATGAGGGTCTCCTTCCTTTACAATGCAATTTCCCTTCTCTTTCTTTTTCCCTCCCCTCTCTCATGAATTACAGTAGATGGGGTAGAGAGAGAAGATGGGAGGAGAGGGGAGGGGAGGGGAGGGGGTATAGTAGAGGATAGGAAAGGCAGCAGAATACAACAGACACTAGTATGGCAGTATGTAAAAAAGTGGATGTGGAACCGATGTGAATCTGCAATATGTATACGGGATAAAAATGGGAGTTCATAATCTGCTGGAATCAAATGTATGAAATATGATATGTCAAGAGCTTTGTAATGTTTTGAACAACTGATAATAAAAAAAGAAAAAAATAAATTAAAAAAAGAATCTATAAAAAAATAAATAAATAAATAAAAATAAATTCTGGTACTCTAATTGCATATAATAATAATATAGACTTTTATTTTTAATTTAATTAAACTATTTGAAGGAGTACTTGTTCTTGTCTCAATAAAAATAAGGGAAAATTAGGAAAGATTTGCTTATTTCTAACATTGATTAAATATTTTATTTTGTATTGTATTTATTTGCATTTCAGAATACACTTTTTCTTTCTGTATATTTCTCCAACAACTGTGAGAGTACCATGATTTCTATACTGTCAGAAATACCAGTTGGAGATGGTAGAACAGAAAAGAACTCAGAAAAGTGATCCATAGTTTCTGATAAAAGAAGAAATCAGAGGCTTTCGTACCTTCTCCATTAGATAACATGCAGGCAAACTGATTTATAAGAATGACAGTTGCTAACAGTAGGTATTACATTTTGCCTTCTCTTAAAAAGGAATGTAATGTAGATAACTAAAAACTTGATATTCAATTAATTATATTTATCTAGGAAAAAAATGGCATAGAATTGTACTTTAGGAGACAAAAGCAGACAAGTGACAGTTGTTCCACAATATGTGTCTCTATAAACATTAACTTTGTGTGTGTTTCTGTGTGTGTGTGTGTTGTGTGTGTGTATGCATTTTCATGTGTATTTAAACTCAGGGCATAGCAATTAGTAGCAGCAGCACTTCACATACTGATTCAGCACTTAATTTTTATTAGAGAAACCTAAATGTGTTCTGTCATGGTGTGAATGTGGTTGCCCCCAGGATTAGCATCATGTGTTGAATTCATTACAGTCTTTCATAAGATCCCAAGAGAGTTTATTCATAGATGAAGATTTACTGCCAACCACCCATAATGGTCTGTCTGGCCTTGGTTGTGAGCACAAAGATAAGAAATTATCCAGTGGAAATAACTCATAGCAGTGCATTAAAAATAATAAGCATTCATCCTAGTCAGTAAAGCCGGAGGTTTACAGTTACTGACACTTGACTCTGGTTTTGTGACAACCCCCAGGATTTATGTGTAGTATCCTATGTCCTTTTAATGTCTCACAGTAGAACCTGAGATTTTACAGCTTCAGAGAAAGTTGAAGGATGCTGGCATTAGAAATCTGTCTATTTTATTGATTTTCTCGTAAGTGTATTTAATTATTCATTGAAGGTTCCATTTAACAATCTCATCTATTTTTAACCAATTAAATTCACATTAAAGATTTACCAATATCATTCTAATAATAAATGGTGATTGATGACATTTAGCCATAAATACCCAATACCAGAAATCTCTAGACCATAGTGGTTATAAGATCCAAATAAGTATGTTTGCAGAAAAATGATTAATATATATTAATATATATAAATATATATATTTATATATATTTAAATATATATATTTATATATATAAAATCTTACATTAAATGAAGGATTTAATTATTGAGTTATTATTCCTTATAAAATTATATGACATTCTAACATTCATAAAATATTAATAAATGAAAATACCTGTGCTATTATTTTTCCTATAAGAGTAGAAACCTTCACATATGATACCACAGTCTTAGAATAAGGACAATCATGTAAGATTAGAGGAGGAAGTGGAATAAGTCACCCTCTCATTAGACATTGTTATTATTTCTACTAATCTTACAAACACTTTTACTAAAATGTAAAGTTTTTTTTTTGATATTATTATATTTGCTTTATTACTAGAGGAAACTCCAGTACTAAAATAATTTATTGAAATGAGACTTTCTCAGCTATACATTATGAGTTGGAGGGTCTTCAAAAAACATATATTACAAACACCAAATAAATATTCACAAAGGATTGTCCAAAATCACCTGATGTAGATAGTAGGAGAGCCAGATCTCATACCATTTATCTCTCAGTCTAGGATTATGTCTATTTATGTTGTGTTTTAGAAATTCATACTCATAATTTTATCTGTTTTCATGTTACATGCACATGTTGTTTTTTTCTGAAGTTCAATTTCAAACCAAATATTCACACATGCAAGATATGATACCGTTAGATCGTACTACTTATCTATTTCCCAGGAGAAAAATTTAAGATTAATTTCCCAATGTTGACTTCCTGTGAATTCATGGCTTAGCACTGACATATATTTTAAATCTACCTTAAAATCAATAGTTCCCATTTATGTACATACATTTCTCTTCTTTCCCTTTTTCCCTTTTTCTAAAATGTGCCTATAAATATCCAGTGTTTCTTTATTGATAAATTATTTTTTCTGTACCTGTTTATCTTCATGGACTTCTCACTACATAAATATTAGTTGGAGTTAATAAATAACATAAAAGTAACAAAATAAGAAAATCAAAATTTGACCTGTTCTCAACAACTATGAGAACAAAATCAATGGTCCAAGTAACTACAATTAAGATGTTCTCTTATTAAGTAAATACAAATGACAGGTAAAATGGAGGCCACCAAAAATAATTCTTTCACAAATCCTTTTTCTTTGATTAGAGTTAACTTATTCTAGCAGATTGGTATTGACTATTCCCAAATTTATTTTTTCTATCCTGTATTTTATATATATATATTCATATATGTTTGGTATATAACATATATTTTTTCTTTTATATAAACTGATGAGAATATATATGTATGTACATACATATATATATAGTAAAATAGTTTGAAATATACTTTAAAAATAACTGAATAATATATAATTGGCATTATTTAAGGTTGGATTCCCTAGAAGTAGATCCTGAGATAAGAATGCAAGAAAATATAGTCTTTTAAAAATTTATTTAAGGAATAAGATTCTCACATTTAAAAATGGCACATATAATAAAATTTGAAATTCAGATATCTTCACTGTATTTATACTGAAGCAACATGCATTTTTTTTTCTGAAATCCAAATTAATGACAGAGCCCTTTATCTAGCAAAATTACTCCTCCTCATGGGAGAAAAGAAAAGATATAGGAGGAAAAGGAGCTAAGCAAAGATTCATGCTCATTATATGAATGCTCTTTTTCTGTTGGAAATACTAATTACACTATAAAGTTAGTCCACCTTAGGCTGCCCTTGGTACCATTGTCACTCAGTTATTTTCTGCAGACTCTGAGGCACAGGGTGGGATTGGCATGTTGGGGGAATAATCTTCAATTCACATTCAGCAAATGGTAATTCTCCAGAGAAGGTGGTAGCTTTGAATGATTAGTGGATAATAATTACTATATACAAACCTATTTATGTGCTCTTGCATGCATATTTGCAAAATATGCTTGCTTTTCCATGTATTGAAAATAACTTGTTTTATCATTCTCTATATATGTAAAGATATAGATAATCAAGAAAACATAAAGAACATGTTCTTTAGTAAGCATCCAGGAATATTTTAACCAAAAGACAGGTTTTGTCTTGTTCCTGTTTTCATGATATTATCTCTTTTTCTTTTAGTATTTTTCTATTTTTTGCTGTTAATTGAGACAGTTGCCTCCTCCACTTGTTATTCCTATAGAAATTATACTGTGCCATTTGCTGAACAGGGTAAGATGACCATTATCTGCTCCCAGTCTTTATGTACTCTATAAATCAATGGTAATTTTAAGCAAAATATGAAATTTAACTGGAGTAACCAATTACATTTTAATATCGATTGGGTTGTTATATTACTATTGATAAAGAAATTTCATTTCTACATATCCATAATAATGATAATTTCACAGAAAATTCTTCTTTTATCAGAATATGAGACATACATGAGTCTCCCATGCTAGCAATATGGAATTAGTTTTTAAGTGGCAAAATTAAAAAATAAATAAATAAAACACACACACACAAAAAAAAAAATCAAAAAATACTTTCTAATACAGGTTGGAAAAAAGTCAAAAGTGAAATGTTAGCAAACCCAGCAAAAAAAACATCAAATTCTTCTTAGTATTGAAGTCTTATGCATATAGAATCAAAGTTTGGAATCTAAGAGGGACAATGCACAGTGATGAGAACAGGTTAGAAATAAATAAATAAATGGCTGATCACTGAGATCTGCAGAAAGGTTTGAGACTTGCCTCTGTATTGGAATCCTGGGTCTTGTTAGGTTGTTCTAAAGGGCTAGATGTTCTGGGGATGCCTCCTCACACATAAAGAAATTGCTTATTTTTTCAATTAATCAAATGTCATTCGACACACTTTTCATTGAAATAATGTTTTATATTATTCAAGCAAATCAATGAACCCATCTCTAAACTTATTTATATTGCAAGTTTATTACAGATGAATATATATTTTTTCACAGAAATTTGAAATATGAATGTACACAGGAAAACCTTTTTTATTTAATCACTCCAAAATAATAATTGTTAATCATTTTTTATTCCCTCTTTTGTGCATATTATTTTCATAATTGCAATCAAATGGCTTGTATAAAATTAATTATATTGATAATCTATCTGTTTTTTCTGGCTATAAAAAAAGTTTGTTTTTCACAAGTAATTTAAAAACTATAGAAACAAATGTAAAAAACAAAGATAACCTGGAAACTCACAACCTAGAAATAACTATTGATATTGTGGTAATTCGGGATATGTATTATTATTCAACATTTAAAAATCAGTGGTGTTTCCAGTAATCAAGTATGAACTTTATTGATATGAAATATTACTATATTTTACAATGGAAATTAAATATGATAATCCCTGCAAGTGTGAATGGAGGCTACATTTTAAAAGTTGCAAATTTCTCTTATTATTTGATATAGTATTAAAAGCACATGACATTGATTTAAGAGATCATTAACAAATGACAAAAATCTATGAGATTTGAGAAGGGGAAAATTAAACTTGAGAAAATAATTTTCTGTTAGAGAAGGAATGAAGAAGTAAAAAAGCAGTGGAATCACTCCCTGCAGTTTCCTCCTTATTTTTAGGTATATAATCTGTATGACACAATTGCAAAATCCCATGAATCAAGTGATAATTAACAACCTCCACTTCTGTTAAATTTTGGAAAATCAGAACATATTAATTCTATAATTTTATTTAATCTGCTAATATGTAAATCTAAGTTCAGAGTTAGAACAAGAAAATATTATATTAAAACAGTTGCTGGATATTGTTTTCATAAATCGGCTAATGTAGGTTATTAGAAAGATGAGAAGAGCTAATAGTTATTAAAACCAAACTGAGCATTTACTTGTTCTTCTAGAATTAAATGATGTGAGAAATTATCACTAAAAAATAACAAATATACATAAACTGTCAAGCTCGCATTGCAATTTATAGTGTTTTAAAGGTTAGTTTATCATTTGACTGCTAGAACTTGACAACTGAAAGCTCCAAGAGGGATTTGAGATCATCTGGGTCAGTGGTTTTTAAACTTTCCTTAGTGAAGCAGAAAGTTTCACCTTGGAGACATCAGAGTTTGATGGTGATATTCACTGAGTGGCTCTGGGTGGCCAGCTTTCTCTGGAATCAAGCAAATCTTTTTTGTATTTCATATATGTGTACGATTGAATGGTATGGTATTCAGAAAAAAATGAAATGTTTTAGCTGGATTGAAAAGGAGGTGAAAAATGTGAATTTAATTTGAACCTATTCAGTGTTGTATGTGAAGAATGCATGCTACATTTAGAGCCTTAGAGGTTTGTCCAAGTCAATATCATACCCTGGCTAATTTTAAACTGACACTAGAACCTGAATCCTCAAAAAATGTAGGGCAGTATTTTCCCCATTAAGTCCTAATGTATATGTTAGCAGAGTCTGGTTTGATATATGGAGAGCACAAGCTGTTCAACTAGTATAAAATATTGACATTCTTAAAGTTTTCAAGTTACAGTTTTAATCACCTAAATTCATTTCTATAGATGGGAGAAATTATAGACTTAGATAGATTTTCTTATAGAACTAAAGGAAATTTCAATTATATTGCTGAAAAAAAGAAATCTACTACTACTACTACCATTTAAATCTTATAATCTCTCAGTTAAAAATAAAGATTCTTGTTGGTAGAGGTAACTTATTCTGCCTGAATCTCTCTGTATTATGAGGGAAGGCCTAGATTGGATGATTTAAATATATATATATATATATATATATATATATATATATATATATATATATATATAATTTATATATTTTTTTAAAAATATCATTTTATTTATTTATACATGGTGCTGAGCTTTGAACCAAGGCCCTCACACATGTTAGGCGAGCACTCTACCTCTAAGCCACAACCCCAGCCCTGGATGATCTTTAACTTGTTCTCCATCCTAAGTTGTTTTGGATGCTTTGCCTTGCTAATGACAGAAACCTTTGTATAAATGGGCTAAATCAATGAGGAAGTTTATTATTATACATATTATAACTCTGCAGTGGGTGGACTTCACAGCTCATATATGTCATGTGTGACCCCAAATCTTTCCATCTCTACATTTGGCACTCAAGGGTTGGCTAGATTCTTGGATGGTAATAAGAAATCTGAAAATTTTAGGTGTCTCATAAGTTCAATAGGTAGAAAAAATATGTTTTCTTATAATTTTCTCAGAGAAGATAAAGAATATTTTTGTAAGAAGCAGTCCAGCTAACTTGCTGTCATATTTGATTGGTTAGAGTTGGTTTACATGTACATTCACGTACCAGTCAATGACAAGGAAGATTGATTAACTGAGTCAGCCATGTCATATCTTGGTACTGGCTCTTGGTTCACATTGCAATGAAGCACACTGTTATATGTGTGCTGCATGGGAAATGGATGGAGGCAGCATGGTAACTAAAGAGAGATGAGGAATAGTTGATGATTAAGTAATCATCCTGTCCACTACACACTGCTAGCAACATACCTCTAGATTTATAATCAGAGATTATGAAAGATAATGAGATCAGACAAAGGAAATCTAATTAGAAGCCAAATGAGTTCTTAAATATCATTCTGGCCATTTTTACCTACATTTTTTTCTAACAATTAAAACTTTTCTTGGAATCAACTTAAAAAAATATGGAAGATTTGCATTGTATCAATAATCTAACTGTATTCAGTGAATTAAATATTATAAATCATTATACTAAATGGTTTATTGCTTAGAGAGAAAAATAAGGTCTGAATCCAGGTAACCAAATGACCTCAGGAAATTTTGCATAGAAGATAGCCAGTGCTGCTGCCAAAATACATGCCTTCACTGTCAATATGGACCTGTTCCTTTGAGTCAGCTCTGGTATTTCCCATAGTGATTCTGTCAGAACTGTACGTTAACTGAGAGACACATCAGGATAATCAATAATGTAATTCTGAAAATTAAACTACTGTTGCTATGGTCATCATACAAAATAATTCCACTGCAGAGGTTGGTGAAAGCAACTGAAATACAAAATAGAGGTATACAAAATGAAAGACATTATTTAATGCATCTTTGTAGTTTATTGTTGGGCAGTATTCTAAGTGAACAAAAGGTTTGCAAAATAGAAGGTACATGCTGTTATCATTATCAACCTTTTGTAGACGTGAAAACTGGAGTCATGTGGTTCTGGGAACTACATACTCATTAATACGGTGCTACTTTGTCCCTGTCACCAAAAAAAAAGGAGAAGAAACATGGGGTTTTAATAAGAATAACTGGTTTCATTAATGAGAGGGACTTTAAGCACTCAAGAAAGACTCTCACAAATACTGCATCATTTTATTCTTCAAGAAGATATAAAATGAATTTATATTAAATATTTTAGTATGAAATTTAAATAGTGAATATGTTCTGTTCAAAGAACAGCATCTGCTTATTTATACCACTAAATAAAACCTTTTTAAACCATGCTGCCTCCATCCATTTCCAGATTACATAGTTTTATAGAACATGCAAAAGTTTATGGGGTATTGGCATTCACAATGGCAATATTCCAAAATAAAATTTTGTAAAATTTATTTTAAACATGGGCCATTAATTTTCTCCTAAAAGTATTGCCAAGAATTTTGTCAGACATTTAATTGGCAAATTGAATGTATGAGTTGCTGAATGTATGTTTGACTAAAGAAATGTGTTATGGTTTAGATGCAAATTGTCACCCACAAGCTTCTCTACAGTCAATGCAAGAAAGCTTAAAGGTGAAATGATTGGGTTATAAGACCCTTCACCTAATCAGTGTGTTAATCCACTGTTAGGGATTTGGGTGGCAACTAGAGGCAGGAAGAGTGTGGCTGGGGGAGGTGGGTCATTGGTGGCATAATTCTGGGGAATGTATTTTGTCCTTGTTGAGCTGACCTTCCTCTCTGCTGCTGGGGCTATATCTCCAGCTGCTTTCGTCTTCCACACCCTCTGCCATGTTGTTATGCCTCCCCTGGGTCCCTGAGAAACAAAGCCATCTGTCTATGCCCCGAGACCTCTGAAACTATGAGCCCCCAAATCAACTTTCCCTCCTATAAAATTGTTCTTGTCAGGTATTTTGGTTGCAGCAGAAAAGAAGTTGACTAAAACAAAATGTAACAAATCCTTTCTAGGCAAACTTCTATCAGTACTATGGTATCTAATGACAAAATTTTCTGTGTGAAAGTTCGTTTTCAGGACAATTTCATCTCACAAAAGTCCTCTGTATTCCAAGCCTCTAGGCATTCCATAGTCAAATTCAGAGAGTAGAAAACATGGTAACTTGAAAGTGATGAAAATATAAATAAAATATTGACAATTGAAAAATTAGCACCACGTATTTGATAGAAGATTAAATCACAAAGAGTTATGAAATGTCATCAGGGCAGCCTTGAGCTTTATCTTATAAATCCATTGGAAGACAGCCTGGAATGATATAAAGACAGCCAGAAGATAGCAATTTCTGAAAAAATACAATAAACAACAACAACAACACACACACACACAAACCCTGATAGAAAGTGATATCAGAAATGTATTAAACATGGGGAAAAGGTGATTCTCACAACATGGGGCATGGTTATCTGAACCTACTTAACAAAGCATTAGCAAATAACATGCAGAAATTATAAACAGTGGGTAAATTATGTATACATAATTTGAAAAGCTCTCTCCATCATTGTTCAGATGGAAAAGTGATAAAAAGGGAATA
Source organism: Marmota marmota marmota (assembly GCF_001458135.2). Lineage (NCBI taxonomy): Eukaryota > Metazoa > Chordata > Mammalia > Rodentia > Sciuridae > Marmota > Marmota marmota. The sequence goes on from NW_026000005.1 coordinate 6,370,864, forward strand.
TTTTTACTTTTTATAACTATATGTTTTAATGTAAACTAATGATTAATCCTTTTAAAATCACTAGAGCTATTGTGAATGTACTATCAAGAAGCTTGAAAATAAGATTACAATAGAATATAGCCAAAGGCATGAAGCATTTCTATGGTAAAATTTTAGAGAATAGCTAAAAACTTGTTGCATATAAGACAACAGAAAAAGGCAGTGAAGCTCTTGTTATTCTGTTCAAATAAATGTTCTATTTCTTTTAATCGCAAAATGTTTTCTAAAATAAGTTTGGGAAAATATACATACATATATATGAATTTTTATTTAAATTGTTTTAGTCTTGTTATATTGGTGTCTAAGATTGTTGGGAAGACTCAAAATTAACATGTACTTTGATTCAAATGAAATTAGTACCTTTGCCTGTCAGTCTTTTGCATCATTTTATAATGCTGAGGAAACATTTAATCTGTGGAGTTTGGGGAGGGGAAAAAAAAAAACGCTGTACCACTAGATTTCTAGAATAATCAAGTGGGCATTAAAAACTTCATTTTCTTCAAAATCAAGAACAATTTTTTTCTCTAACTTAATATCTTAAAACTTTGAAGGCAAATGAAACATTATAAATTCGTAGAACACTCTCCCTGGGAAAACTCTATTAGTGCAGAATTGCTAACCACGAACAAATTACTGCAATCAGAGTTACCTGAGTGGTATTGTAAGGCCACTCTACCTAACTAAAGGCATCTGATCCCAGGATTTGCATTCCTTGCTTTAATGTTAAGACTCTCTGAGGGGGGCGGAAAGGGATGTACTTAATGATCTTTCATTTGATAAAGCACATTGGTGTCAAAAGAAGTTTTTCGGAGTTTAGATTCTCATAAATCCAGAGTAATTATAGGTCCTTTGGGGAATTCATCAGCATTTCTATCGTAAGAGCTTTAAGAAAAATCACTCTCTATAAGCTAATTATAGAATAAAAATAAATTCTGTATTTTTTACCAAAAAAAAAAAAACAAACTTCATCTTTTTCACTGCTTATATGTCTGCATAAAAATTAAGTATGTAGATGTATGGATATACTTATTTAATTAATGCATTGATATATTTTAATTTAATAACTTCAAAGACATAATTGTGATCCATGACAATCCCCCTCATTAGTCTTTGTCAAATTTTGACTTAAGAAGATAATTGGGATGAAAATATTTAAAAACTGTTACATACTACAGAAATATGACTTCACATGTGAAATGGAAAAAAAAATGAAACACTTCACAAGAACAAATCAAAAACTACTGCAAAACTCTGAAGCTTCAGGGTCCAGTAAAGATAAAAGAATGGGTGCATTTGTTAAGATTTATATGTTTCTCTTTCTCTTTGTATGTGTGTGTGTGTGTGTGTGTGTTTCATTTCAGTTAAACCTCAGAAATGAATCTTGTGCTAAAGTTTTAAAAAGTATGTTTATAAATACCTGAGAAAAAACTATATTTTTAAACAATAATCTTTTTTATTTTTAAATATAGTTTTTTTAAAGAGAGAGAGAAGAGAGAGAGAGAATTTTTAATATTTATTTTTCAGTTTTCGATGGACACAACATCTTTATTTTATTTTTATGTGGTGCTGAAGAACGAACCCAGCGCCCCGTGCATGCCAGGAGAGCATGTTACTGCTTGAGCCACATCCCCAGCCTTAAATATAGTTTTTAGTTGTAAATGTCCACAAAGCACTTATTTATTTATTTATTTTTATATGGTGTTGAGAATTGAATCAGTGCCTCACATGTGCTAGGCAAACTCTCTACAACTGAACGACAGCCCCAGCCCAATATTTTTATTTTTAAAAACTTTTTATTTTCTAATATTAGTTTATAGCTTCTCAAATCTATGGCCTTGACATTTTCTTTTTACACTTGAATTAGTACTATGGACAAAGGCCTGTGAACAACTTTCATCAAAGTTTACAAGTAGTGATAGAATTAATATCATGAGTATCCCTAGAGATAAAATGTAATTGAAATAATGTGAATTTTAACAAGAATAATAAATATAATATCTAGTATTTTGCCTCAATTAATCAGATTTATGACTATGGTTACTATAAATTCAATATAATCAAGAAATTTCTTTTAAATTCAGGAGATATTACCAACATTTATAGGAGGCAAATTATATAATTATCATTGATAAATTTAATACTTTGTATATGTGAGTCACTAACCATTTCTTTAGTTAGCTTATATTCCATTTGAAAAACAGATCTAGATAATAATGATACAATGTCGTATGGTCATAGTTGTGATATGATGAAAGTTTGAAGTAGAGAAAAAAATCTCTTAACCTTCATTGGCAGGAAATGCCTTCTGGGAAGATGACACCTAACCCCGTGTTTTATAGTGCTTTGAAACAGTATATGAGACAGACAAGTGACAGTTACTGTTGAGAAAATAGATAAGTTTTTGATCATCAGGGTCATAGTATGAAATGTTGACAATGTTGGCTTTTATTCTGTGAATGATAAAAAAAGCCATTGTAATATTTATGTTGGGAAATGCTAAGCTGCCATGTTAGAAAGATCATTTTAGAAACAGGGTAGAGTACAATGAAGGATATAGAGAGGTTCTGGGATTAGTAAGGAAGTCCATCAGGTAAGAGACTAGAAACAAGACTTTCAACTTAATCTATGCAGTTATTGTACACTGTCACTCATCTCTGTGTTATAATGTCACTTTTTTAAAAATATTTTTTTAGTAGATGGTCACAATACCTTTTATTTTATTTTTATGTGGTGCTAAAGATCGAACCCAGTGCCTCACATATGCAAGGCTAGTGCTCTACCAACTGAGCTCTACCAACTCAGCTCCTGTAATGTCACTTTTATTCACAGAAAATAAATCATATCTCTTCTGCTTCAAAGAAGTAATCTTAAGACATACACCAGTGCTTTTCAAACAAATTTTTAGTGGCTCCTTCTAAGTGTTGGGGATCCTAATCCAGTGAACTCAGAAAAGGCTTAGCTACCAAATCTTTGGGTTTTTCCCAGTCACAATTATTTTTAACTAGAATAAATAACATTTAGAAGTCCATGTAGTATATCACTGTGTTTCAGTTTTTGAACAAAATTACACTGTGCTTTTAAGCTTAGAAATCTGTCTTGCTTCCAAAATGTCCAGGCTCTCATTCTGGTATAAATTCACAATTTGATAGTAATTTAATAAATTAGCCAGGCACAGTGCACACCTGCAATCTCATAAACAGGAAGGTGAGGCAGGAGCATCACAAGTTTAGGCCAGCCTGAAGCAGACTAGTGAGACCTTGTCTCAAAATAAATAAATAAATAACAAGAACTGGGGATAGAGTTCAGTGACAAAATGCCCCTGGGTTCAAATGTCAGTACCAAAAAATAAAATAAAATAAATTAAAGGAAAGTCTCTAACAGATTTGCATTTACTACCATTAGCTGTATTGTGATATATATGGTACATATTAAGTATGCATATAAAATACCCATGACCATGCATACGCTACAAATGTAAATATTTATACTTATGTAGATTTATATTTTGTATATATTTATGTACTTACATAAACATATATGTCATCATATATCACATGATGATATTTCTGTCAATGATAGACCATATAAGATAGTGGTACCATAAGATGGTATTGTCTTCCTGGTTGATAAGTGCACTCTATGATGTTTACATGTGATAAAATTGCTTAATGTTTTATTTCTCTTAACATTCCCCTGATGCTGACAGGATGAGAGGGATTGTGTTTTTAAGTCACTTTCCAACAATAGGAGGTATATACCTCTCCCTTAGTCCTCTACTCAAACAAAATAAATACTTCTATAGAGGGGGAAAAATGTGCAGGAATCTGGATTAGCTATGCACTTGAGTTTTTATGAGGAAAGACTTTTATTGGAAGTGGTTCTTAACCAATATTTTATCATTCTGGAAATGGAAATGTTTGGATTTTCAGGGAGTGGGGGTTACTATGGGCATTTAGTGGGAAGGACATGAAATTCTACACGCCCAACGATGCTCAGCACATTCTCATACAACAAAAAATTTCCCACTTAAATTTTCAACAATATTAAGAAATGCTGGTACTTAGGTTCAAGAACTTGTATTGGTGGTGGGAGGTATATGCATTTTCATATACTAGGTCTTCTAGCAACCATCTCTAGGTATCTAAGTTATTGCATAGACTGATCAGGGTGAATTTAACTTATGGAAGGAAGTGTCAACTATAAAATAATGTATATAAAATCCAGAATCCAAGTTAACTTTCTAGATTTTAAACAAAATTAGATGTTTAATATGATGAAGTTCAGAAGTGTGTACTTATTTTTTAAAAATTCAAAAAAATTTGGCATAACTTAGTCTTATATCAAAGATGACAGAATTATAAAACATGATTCCTCACATTAAGGAACTTAAAGAGAGTTGTAAAGGTGACAACATATACTAGATTTTTCTACATTTAATATAAGATCATAGCCTATAAGCAAATCCACAAATAATTATTGGAATTTAGAGAAGAGAGAATATGTCAAGATTGGATTTTATAAAAATCTTTTAAAAGAGGTGGTCTCTGATATTATGTATGACTATAATGCACCATAAAAGCACTTTTAAAAAGATATGCAAATGAGTCCTTCTAAGATAGATCAGAGTCCTAAAAAAGAAATAGAGAGTAAGAACATTGGTGGATCAATATAGATTGTGTTGAAAAATGCTCAAAATAATAGGGTAAGTTGTTAACATGGAGGAATAAGGGAAAAGTTAAGTAAAAATATTGAGTCCTTAGTTGATGAAATTTGTTGAATTAAATAATTAGGGGACTTGATTTTTTCTTAATATAACGTTTTGAAAATATAATGAAAAACTCCAAAGAAAAATATCTTAGCCTGAGTTCCTAAGAAAGCAAAGACAGGGAAAAAGCTTAAGTGTTATTATTCTTAGTGGCTGCATCTAAAACAAGGGAAATGGGGGGGCAAGGCATTGATGCTAGAGAAGGCAACTAGAATTAAGCAGATCACTACTAAAGGTAAATACTTGGTTTAACCTTGAGGGAATTCCTGAGAGTCCATGAGAATTACATTAGGACTTTTCTCACAGAGAGGAAAGATAACAATGATTTAACCAATTCTCAAATTGCATCATCATAGTGGTATTTGCAATGGTAAGAAAAAAACTACCACACAATGGTATAGAAACAATTTCTGAGTCTAACAGGAGAATAGATATGAGAAGATAAAAAGGAATCAAATATACATCACACTATTTATACCTGATTTGAGTAGTGATACTGTTTCAGTAAAGAAATTATTTTTATGGTTGAGACTTTTTATTTCCTGAGTAGATGTTAAATGCTAAATTTTTTAGGTTTTTTTTTAATTAAATGTTCTGATTTTGATAGTAAAGTGTTTAACTATACATATAGAAAGACTAGAAAATCAGATAATATAGAATGTATTCTCATTTCCACATATGCTAAATATATTTTCTGCTTCTTTTAACAGAATACAATCACCATTACAACTTCAGCCATATGCAACAATAACCCAAGGGGTCAGGGGATGATTTTTCTCTGAAAGCATAATGACCTCTATTATTTCTGCTTTTCAGAATTGTAGGATTGTGTTGCATGATCAAAAGTTCATTTCAAAGAACTTACATGTTTATTCAGAATATTAAAAATAAAGCAAATCCCCTCCACACACAAATATACACCTTATGCACACAGAATCACACAAATTCAATATTAATTCAATTTGGCACATGACTACTTTATGTCTGGTGTGAGACAAAATGTGGTTAAGAGCTTAAAAACAAAAGATGGTGGCTATTTTGCATGGAATTTAACTGAGCAATGAACAAAAGACTGATGACCTTAATCCCTGCCACCATGGCCATTTTTTTTTTAAACAAACCTGTGGGCAATAACAGGGGTGTCATGGGAAAGTGGCTGATTGGCTTCCACAAATGAGGTCATTCCATCCACTTGATTACTTAAATTCTCCTCAGTTCATCCTTTGGTGAGTATTCACATGGGAATAATATCTTCATGTTTTCACCCACGTAGAAAGATTTATACATAAACCTTTTTCCCTACACTTACTCATCACCATTTTTCAGCCATGTGCCTTCCAATTCTCTGGCGGTTCAGCTAAACCACTGGATAAAGCCCCCAAATTGGTATATAATTGCATATCAGGGTATTTCTATTTCCAAGAAAAATTAATAACTGCTCTACTTTGGTGATATCCCAGAAGGAGCTGGCACTGCTGCAGCTCTCCACTTCTAGAAGTTTCCTTCATATTGTCCAGAAACATCTATAAACCAAGTCCCAGTCTCCTCTCCCTCTGTTAATTGATTTTTGAGGCTGTGGATAAAGGTTTGAAGAAGAAAACAGTGTAGCAGCTGTGTGAGCTATGCATTTGGGCCTTTCTTCATGTAACATACTTGTTCCTTCAGTGTCTGCTTAAGCCTGATCATGTATATAGTTCTTCCATTTCATATGATGGGCTGCTGTTCATTTCCAATTTTATGGCTTAGTGGGTTGGATTACAGCATCCTGCTTTAATGACATTCAGGTGAAAGAGTTTCCTTTCCTGACATTTCAATGAGAGGTCAGGGGAGCTTCAGATGATCATTTTCTTTTTTTCTTTTTTAACACCTGACCTTATGGACAACTATGTTTTAGAGCCATATGTGGAGGCAAAAATTATTTTGTTTACAATGTGTGTTTTTTATTTGATTGGAGATCTTGTCTTCACAGCATCCAACTTTTGTGTGAATACATTTTCTATTTAATGATTTGGATCTTTTCCAAGAATGTGCCACAATCTTCTGCACACTTACTGTTTTCCTTTACAAAATGGAACTAGAAATATTTGGCAGGAAACCAAGCAGAGTTAAATGTGTCTTTCAATTGTTTTAGTAAAACATCTCTGTTGACCATATCATTATATACTACCTCTTCTGTTAGAATTCTTTACCTCAGTGCCAGATTTGTTAAGCAATAATAGATTGAGGATTACTAATATTCTACTCATTTTAACCCCAATTTCCTCATTAGGAATGATCTTTATATCCAAATCTTATACGGAAATTTTAACTTAAAAGTATTTTAACATTTCTGGGATGGAGGCTTTCTTGCCTTATCTGACGATTATCAATCTGAATACTTTTAACACATCTACACAGAGAATTTTTTTATACATCATTTCCTAAGTGTGTAGTTTTATGATTTATTACAAGGAAATATTTAGCTATCTAAATGCATAAATCATACACAAGAAGTCTCTGTGTATTCAGTAAAAGGCCCAGTGGGATTTTAGCATGCACCCTTAGGTTTCCTTCCTGCTTTAAGTTCTCCCAGTGCAGTTGAAATGGCACTGATACTTCTGTTTCATGACTATACACATGCATCACTCCAATCTGCTTACTACTGCTGTCCCACCACCTGCTTCACACCCTCTAAACTACAGTCTTCCATTGTGAGCCTGCATGTGCCTGGACTCTTCTTGTTGTTCAGTTCTCTATGCTATGTCATCTCCCCAGTCAAGGTTTTCCTGGCTACAAAATCTAATCACCAAACACCCAGTTTCTATTATGTCACTTATTCTACTTTTTTTAGGAATGTATCATCAGATGATATTACTTTGGTATTTTTTGTTGTTATTAGGAAAGTTTGGAAAAACTTTGTGTTAACCTTTGGTATACAGCCCAATCTTCCCCTCCAACTAGAATGGGCCTCAAGTATCAGTGCCTGCCTTCTTTCTGAGACTAAAGCATTGACCTCGAAACTAAGTTCTTTAGGAACTTCTTTTAATTTCATAAAGCAAATGTAGACAGGTAGATATGCATTAATTGTTATGCTATGTTGAGAATATTCTTGGGCTTCATTATCTGAGCATGTACATATTTACATCTGGTTTTCCTGTAGTTTTGTTGTTATTTGGAAGGCAGTTCTAGAAAGGAAAGACTTAATTCTTTTCTATGTTTTAAAAACTTTTAAATGATACTGAATACATTTGAGTGAACATTACACTACTAATGTGTTTTTAAAATACTACTGATGCTCTTTATTAAATGCAGATGAAAAATAATTATTTTTTAAGAGGTAAGAAGTTATAATAAAAGATCCCTAAATGTGACTTTCAAAAAAACTGAAAGTTTATGTGTTGAAGGGAACTTTCATTTTTAACTCTTGGTTCTGAACATAAACTTTATAGTACATAACACTTTTCTTAAAAGTTTCCTTTTTTAAATATTACACATTTTAATACATATTTTTACCCTAAAAGCCTACACAAAAAATAATATTCTAAGAAGTAAAAATTTTATGAATTTTTGTTCATTTTACATTTATTTGCATAATTCATTCTCTTCAAATATACAATATTTATATCATCTTAGAGGTTTCATATCAGAAGTTCAAACAGCATTTATTAAAAGAAGTTCCACAAATATAGCTATTATATATTTGTTGTTCCATCTTCATTTTTTAATATGGAGGGAGAATCCTTAAGTTACTATCTTCAAAGTGTTCTTTTCTTTAATATTTTATTGAAATATAATTGATACCCAGTAAATGCAGCATATCTGGTATATAGAATAAATCAAATTTTGAAATACATACACATTGGTGAATCCATCACTCAAATCATAATAATGAACACATCCACCACCCTCTCATGTACCTAGTACCCCTTTACAAGGACTTCCCTCAAATGCTGTCAGCCCCAGATTCTCAAGAAACCACTCATTTAATTTTACTATTTAGTTGTTTGCATCTTCTGAAATTGTGAAGAATTTAGCCTTTGTATCTGATTTTAGCCTTTTGTATCTGATTTTAGCCTTTTGTGTCTAAATTTTGTATCTGAATTTAGCCTTTTGTATCTTCAACACAACATGAAATCTACCTTTTAAAAATTTTGACTGCAATACCATATTGAGAACTATGAGCAAAACATTGTACAGAAGAAATCTAGAATTTATTCCTCTTGTAAACTGAAACTTTATATCATTTGAAGAGCAACTCTCCATTTTCCCCTCAACATAATCCTTGACAAGCAACATACTGCCCTGTATTTCTTTGAATTCAACTATTTTCGATTTCTGCTAGAGGTGAGATCACATAATATTTGTCTTTCTATGACATGCTAAATTCACTCAGCATAATCTCCTCCAGCAACCATGTTGCTGCATATGGCATTGTTTCTTTCTGTGTTAATACCTAATAATATCCCATTGCATGAATATACTCTTTCCTTTATTTATGTATCAATGGACATGTAGTTTGATTTCATATCTAGACTTTTGTGAATAATGCTACATTAATAAGGAAGTGAAGGTATTGTAGGTCTGACACATAATTTTTATAAGTATTTTGAGGTACAATATGATGTTTTTTTCATGTATACATTGAATAATAACACAGGATAATTACTGTAGCTATAATCTTAAATTCTTATTTCCACATAGGGAATACATTTAAAATCTTTCATTCTAACTACTTTGAGATGTATATTACTGTTAATTATACTTACTTTGTCATGCTATAGAATACCAAAAGTTATTTCTTCTAACTGTAATTTAGTACCTCCTGATGAATCTCTTCCTGTTCTCTGTGTCTTCTATTTTTGCAAGTAACTACTATTTTACTCTTAAATTCTATGACATCAAAAATGATATCTGTACATATAAGTGAGATTATGTGGTACTTGTCTTTCTGCTCCCAATAAAATATTAGTTTGAAAACCACACATTTATTTGAATTTGTACCCAGGAGTAGGATTGTTGGATTAGTTTGGTAGAACGGTTGATGTTATATGTTGATTTATTGGAGGCTCTTTATTCTTTTCCCTTGGTACATATGTCAGTTTTTATGATATTATCTAATTGTTTTTATTACTGTATCTTCAATGTAGTTTGAAATCAGGAATTGTGATACCGTCTTATTCATTTCAGTGCACCTACTCTAAGTGTTGTAATATCTGTAATCAAGGGCTGCCATTTCCCATTCTGCCATTTTGTTCATGTAACTTTATTCAAAATTAGGTTCTTATGGTTTGAGGTGGTATGGTATTGTGTCTGTAGTTGGGATACTGCAACATGACTTCCCAGCTTTTTGCTTGTGACCAGAATGGCTCTTTTCCCCAACTCTATATGTTGTTTTGGGAACCATTTCCCAATAAGCTAATCCTTCCTACTCTCATTGATTTAATATGCACCTATGTCCCTCTCCTAAAACTTCCTATTTGCTTTATATATTTAGATTTTTTTTGTTTAGCAACTGATATTAACTACTCAAATTATCTAACTTACCCTTCAAGTCTCATCATTATGTAGGACTTTAGATGAAATGTCTAAAAAGCCTCTTCCATTAGTGACAGTAGGTTATATATGGCTTATATGGACCCTAATGGTATCTAGTCACACATAAATTTTATTTTTTTCTTCTCTAGATTATAAATATCTCAAACACAGCAGTAATGTCCTATACAGTGTTGTACACCATACAGTGTATTTTGATAATGCTTTTGAATAATATTTTAAGAGAAAATGCAAGTGTGAGGTTGCCTTACAAGACTATTACTAAATAGCTTAGATAATGAAAATGTCAATTATGCATTTTTTGATATATCATTGTGAACTGTGTGGTCTTTAAGAATCAAGTGTTAAGTACTAACTTTTATAGTGTTATTTTCCCCTTTCCATTTGTATAAAATATGTTCAGTTCAAAGCAACGAAAAATGTGTCATAATGCAAAAAGGAGATAATGTGTCATTTCAAGTGAAAATTAAATTTTTATTTGGGTCATCGCATATTCAAGGTAATACACATGGGAAATTAAATAAGGTCATTTAAAGATGTTTTAGTAATATGCAGATGCTTACTTAATAGGCTAAGTAAATAGTATTTTGCTTAAAATTTCTGGTGCAGAGATTAAATGAATTAAATTTTTAAGTGTTGTAATAAATATTCAACTTTAGTTTAACATTTTAATTTTAAACACCTCTGATTAACTAGAATTACTTATATACTACAGGGTGTCTAATTGTTAAATTGTGTTGGAAAATGGTTTATCTGATCAGAATGGTAGCCTAGTCTGAGTTAAAATATTAAAATCACCCAGAAAGTTTCAAAAGCATTCCTCCTACATGTCCGTATTATTCCCCGACACTCACACATTGACAGAAACAAGTTACACAAGCACAATTACTTGCTGCTAGCATTTAAATATGTCTATTTTATTTTAATGATTGTAAATTATTAAATACACATTACTATTTATATAGAGAGTGAAGCAGGAGTTCTAAGTTTTATAATTTCTACTATATTTTCCTCCAAAGCCAATGCTTCTCTGCAAGGTACTGAATGTTGTGGACCTGTAGAATGAGTGTAACCTGAAGAGCTTCTTATTTTTAGGTAATGGAGACTACGTGATACAGACACAGTTGATGAATCTCTATGATGCTTCAGGAGAAATCAAAGTGTTCACCTCATCTCTGGAAATATGTCCAAATTTGCCCCTGAGATTTGTAGCTCCTTATATTGACTATAAGAATAAATTATATAAGTACAATGTTTTCTAAAAGGCAATTATATCATATTCTTAAATAAGTGTGCCAAGATGTTACATGTGTCTTGATAAACATTTGTGTTTATAAAAGAAACATTGGAGATATATATATATATATATATATATATATATATATATATATATATATATT
>NW_026000005.1:6385143-6470173 GCF_001458135.2 Marmota marmota marmota
ACAAAAAAAACAACAACAAAAAAAATAAAACAATAATACATTTAAATATAAAAAGATTTACAAGATAAGAATTTCAAAATACTGAATTACTGATACATATCACATGCTTGGTAACCTATTTACTACTTACTTTATTGTGATTGGTATGTAAGGAGAAATAGTCATTTTATCATTCAACATTAGCATATAATTATTTGCAAATTGTATAAATTTAAAAGAAAACAAAGAAATGAAACAGATCTATTTGTATTAAAATTTAATTTTTTTCTTAGACCATAGAAGTTACTTTAGGGCATAATAAAATGACAAATATTGGAATTTATGAATATCAATCTCATTAACTTACAGATGTACCTTTCAATGATTTTCTATTGATATTTAAATTGAAATCATAAGAATAAAGATCTACTTTAATGAAAACATTTCTTAAATAAGTTGTTTCTTTTGAATACATTTTTCTTATTGCTTTTAATCCACACATTTTGCTCTGTTAAGTGCACATTTTAATAACTGTGAAAACAGCAACTGCTTTCCATACGGTTAAGTGGCAATATTGTATTATTCATAGGCAAACTATAATGATTAGCATTAATGCTTACAGTGTTTCCAAGAATATCTTGATCACGAGGTTGGCCTGCAATAATCTAGGTGCTTGGGGATTTCTCCATTCAAGAAAATGTTTATTTTGCTTTTGTTCATTCATAAATGATTGATAGATTATAAAGATAACCTCTATTTTATCTATGAATCCTCATATTGCCACTATCACAATGTAAAATAGTTGCTTAGCATGTAATATATATCAGTAATTCATTATTTTAAAATTCCTACAATGTAAAGATTTTTATACTTAAATATATACAGCTAGCTATCTTGTTAGCTAGATGATGAATTTTAAAAATTTATTCTTCAAAAGTTTTGTTGACATACTGACTTAAAAACTATCACAATTTGATGTATAACATTTAAAAATTGATGAAATTCCTTATCTAATGTGGCACCTGGGAGATTGAATATATTTTGGTCAGTCATTATATATCCCTTCCAATTTCTCATATTCTTTTAATTTAACTTCTCTTCTTCGAAATATCTTAGCAATTATATATGAACAAAATTTTTCTAAGCTATGTTCCAGATAAACTTCATTGTGTTATTGCAGTAAGCAACATGTAGTCAAAGAAACACATTAATAAAATTATGTGCAAACATTTTTTAAAGACTAAGAAATGTCTTGGTAATATATTTATTACTTTGTGTAAGTAAATGAAGAAATTAAAATATATGTATCACTGTACTCTTAAATGATTGTGTGTTTTCTATGTGCATTTATTAAGATGAGATTACAGATGCTGAAATTTTTAAAGATGACATTGAAATCATGACATTTCTCCTAGAAAGCAGAAAAAGAACATCATGGATATGGTGAGATTACAGAATAATGAATTCAAGCAAATAACCACAGTCTTCTGATCCAGTAATGCATGGAAGCATGAGACAACATGAGAGGATATGTGCTATGTAACGAACTCAGAAAAGAGACTGATACCAATGTTAGTAGATTAAGTGAATAATGGTAACCTGGAGAAATCTTGCTAAACATATACCTGTGCTGATTTCTGATTGTACAAACATGAATAGGAAGTAATTACACCCCTGAAGGAGTTTACCACCTAACTATAAGAGGGACATGTTGGAAATGAATCATAACACAATTTGAGCAACATTAAAAATGTGTAACTTCTACAAATATAACACAGATTAAGAAAAGGTGGAGGATGGAAAGAAGCTTATCAGACAAATAGGAAAGTAATTTTCAAGTAGTAATGAAGAGATCAGAAAAGGCTTAGTTAGAGATATGGAATAATGTCTAAATATGTCTAAATTATGATATTAGTATGAAAGAATCACATTTCTTTTTCGTGTAATAGAGTATTTTCTAAAAAAATATTTAATATGTAGAGTTATGCCTAGGGATATCTAGAATTATTTTTAAGAATTAAAATGTTTATCATCAAATGTGAGAATTTCATAAAATAATTGGATACTGTAACTATAGAATAAGATATTTCTGCATTTCAGTCCTAGATTTACCTATTAAAAACAGAATGACCTTTGGATATTCTTTAGCTTGTCTAAATTCATTTTTATCTTCTACATGACAAAAATGCTACTTATATGTATTCAACTATACAAAGTACTGCTCTGTATACAATTAATAGAAATGGAAAACTTATGTCCACACAAGTTGTGTGTGTGTGTGTGTGTGTGTAATTATATAAGTTATGTAAGTATGTAAGAGTTGATGATTGTTACAAAATAACTTATATAATTAATTTTGAAGTACATATTAAGATCATTTTGTTTATCTGTAAGATGAGCATTATCTTCTCTAATTGATAAAACTAATTATCATTAGTTTATCATTAAATATAATATAATTTTATATGTTTTATGTGTTTTTCATTAAGTATAATAATATTTCATTATATAAAGTAAATTTAAATATAGATTGATTATAATAACATCAATATTAGCAAACTTTCTCATTTCCAAAAATAGTCTTCCACTACACAACATATTTTTCCTTCTGTGATACTGGGGATTGGACCCAAAGGTGTTTGGTACAACATCTTAGTACCTGCCTGTTCTTAAATGTTGAGATAGGGTCTGAATAATAGAGTCTGTGGTATGGATGTACCACAATATGCTGAATCATCCATCTATTGCAGGAAATAGTGGGTGTTCCTATTTCAGGAATACTGTAAATGAATTGCTAAGACATATATATATATACAAACATATATATTACACACACACACACACAGTTTTCCATTTCTATTGATAAATGCCGAGAAGTGCAATTGCTGAGTTGTGTATTTTTGAGGTATTGAAAAGTCTTGCCAACTATTTTTGAATCATTTTAAATTCCTACCCAGTGACATAAGTGTCTCAAAATCCTTGCTAGAATTTTGTACTGTCACCTTTTTTAAAAAATTTTACATTCCAAACAGGTGTCCAGTGATACTTCATTGTAAGATATTTTATATCAAATGAAAATATTCAATTTCATAATAACATTTATGAATGGGCATAAAACCTTTAGTCTTCTTAAAATTGATTATTAAGTTGAAATCTAGAAAAATATATATAATTCTACTCTGAATTATTGAAGAACTGAGGAAATAGGAAGAAAACATATACATTTCAAGTGATAAAATTGAAACAAGACTCTTGGAATAAAGTTGATGTATTTAATATTCCCATGAGAAAAATAATATTATATTCTCTTTTAGACAACTTTTTTTCAAAGTTGGGCTAGCAACAGTGTTTTCTGTATCAAAATACATTTGTTTTCCATCTTCTCACCATACTACTACTTCCAGAAGTTATACTGTGAACACAGATCTTAAAAAGATTTTTATAAGCTTACACAGGTATATTCCTTGGGTGAATATTTTAAGTCTTAGGAAAATAGACAAGTGGTAGCAGTATTGAATTCCAAAGATTCAAATTCTGCAGTTCGTATATTTCTTTTTAATGGTGACTGTGCAAGACATGTTAAAAGAACAGCTCTGTTTAATATAGAATGTATTAATATAAAATAAGAGCAATAGGACTTAGAAATTGAGTGCTCTAGCATTACTAACCCAGTGGAATTACATGGAAGTAGAAAATAGTTTCCTTGGTGATTTCACCAAAGTAAATCTTATCTATAATCGAAATAACACAAGAAAACATAACATTTATTTTGCATTTTCTTAAAAGGAACTTTTTTTCATAACATATGTTAGCATTTCATCTAGGGTCTTATTAAAAATGCCCTGGCATTTCTGTTGTCTGAATAGAATTTCACTATCTCACACATTTTGAGCATTATAAAATATCACATTAACCATTCTAGCTTGGCATAACATGGAAGATATATTTTTTCCTAAGAGAATGTATTATTCATTAAATAAATAGTAGGAGCAATATGAAAGAATTGTATGAGTACTAAAATTTAATCAAAGCAATTAAAGTCAAAGGTCTTGGTATATTGCTAGACATATTAAAATCATTAAATATTGTTGGACTCTTCCCTCAGGAATGAAGGGACTCCTACAGTCAGTAATAATCTGACCATTTCTATGCTTCATCATTTTGAACTAACTCATAATGCTTAATTTATTTGATGTTCTTGTGTAGTTGTGTATAAGATACTTTTAAGTTTATTTTCCTATTTGTGTACATTTGATAAATAGCACCTAACGATTATTTTAGATTTACGAATCTACTGATAATTTACAAATCTAGTGATAATATCCCAGAAGAAATATTTTTAATATAAATTGAAAGTAATTTCTATACCAAGAAATAAATGATTTTTAGAACAAAAACAATTTTTGCAATGCTGTGTGTTTTAAGAGTGAATATTTGAATGCCAAATCCTATTCATAAAATACTACTAAACACTTTTACTTATCATCAAATACAATGATAGAAATTATTGGTTTATGATCATCTATAATGTGTCAGAGCCATCTTAGATGATTTCTATTCAGAATCTCTTTGTTATTGCAGAATGCTGAAAAACAAAACCTCAGGGAATTACATGCCCAAGAATATTCTTTTGGTAAATGGCAAACATGATCTGTAAATTGGGAATATATTCAGTACGCTCAGTGGTCATCAACAACCAGATGCAGTGACAGGAAATGAGCAATATTTGGCAGTTAGAGTGTGCAAACCTAATAATAAGCTAGTTGAGTAAATGCTGAGAAGTGCAATTGTCCTCAAATAAAATAATTAGGAGTTAGACAAAATCAAGAAAGAATTATAATATGTGTTTTTTATGAAAAGGATAGACATAATACTTAAAATCATCAGAATTTACAAAAAAAAAAACCCTCAATCTTTTTCAAATGCCTAATATGAACAAGACTTTATAGGCTATAAATAATAATAAAATGTTATTGGATGGTACACTTAAATTACAGCGTATTCCCCAACTTTGAGCTATGCCATATTTTGATGCTTTTAATCACAATAGGTGGGATATTCATATTATTAAATTATAAATTATATATTGGTTTTATACCTTATGAAACTAGGTTCTGCCAAGAGCCAGAAAATATCAACATTGTTTTGATATTTAAGCCTATTTGAAAAAAGATTTCAAAGTTGGTAATAAAGGAGGTTTTAGGACTTTGCACCTGCAGTTTTGTTCCATTGTGACAAGTATCTGAAATTGGGTGTATTCTAATTCTTCAGTGAAGATTTGAGAAGTGTGTAACTGCTGTAATTATTTTATTTTTGTGACACTGAGAAAGCTTTTCTCTTCTGAAATAAATAACATGAAAATAAGACAGCAAAATTTCCAATGAGAGATTGATCTAGCTTGCTTTAGGAAAAAAGAAAATAATAACAGTGTGTTAATCTCTTTTGCTTCCCTTTAAAAGTAAAATGTTATATATACCACATTTTCTTTATACACCATAGGATATAATCAAGTCTTTAAAAAGAAAGAAATCTTGTTATTTGCTACAACATGAATGAACCTGGAGAACATTAAATTAAGTAAAATAAACCAGACACAAAATGACAAATACCACATGATCTTACTTATATGTGAAATGAGAAAGCTGAATTCATAGAAGCAGAGGAGAGAATGACAACTACTGGGGATTGGAAGTGAGAGGGGGGTGGGAATATGAAAGCAAAGGATATAAAATTTCAGTTATGAGGAAAATTTTCAAGTACTCTCTTGTGCATCTTGTTGAGCATAAACAATAAAAATATATTATATCCATGAAAATTTCCAAGTCAATTTTAAGCGTTCTCACTTGAAAATATTTAAGTGTGTAATGCATATTTCAAATAGTTTTCTTTACTCATTGTGTAGTGTATATATATACTAAAACATCAAGTTGTACACTATAAATATATAAATGTACGTATATACATATACATAAATATCTTACTTGTCACAAAATAAATGAATTTTTTAAGGAAAGCAATATGTTATTTTATAGAATATGGGGTTTTAGCCCAAGTAGGAATACTTCATGATCTCTCAGGAAAACATATGAGTATATATAAATAATGAATCCATCAATAAAAATAGACCAATCAAAATGGAACCCATGATTCTAAATCAGTCTGTTGGTTCATACTTAGTTTTCTCTTCTCATAATTAAGGATTTTAATATACTTGGTATTAATTTTTATAAACCAATGTATTTGTCCCATCTAAAAATTAATGTTGCTGTATAAATCAGTGAATGTGAAACTAAAAAAAATAGATTTATTCAGCTGATGGAACTGATATATTTAGTCAAATATTGAACATATACTGTAGAAATAATTTTCTTGCAACACATTTTTCCTTAACTCTATGTATTTATATAACACCTATTAGTATAATCTGTTATATCTTGACAAGTGTGTTATGCCAACATAAAACACTATATTTTCTGGCCAAGACTATAGAAAACCGTATGGCACATAGAGCTATTCAAAGCAAACACAAAAATAAATTACCCTGTGATCAGACATTGGATATTATTATTAGATTATCATAATGTGATTTTCTCTTTACATTTCTTTTTTATGTACCCACTTAGTTAAAATATGTAATGGAAATTACTACCTTTAGCCCAAACTCATAGTGATTAAGAAAGGATAACTATTACTATTAGTGTAAATAGTAATAGTGAGCTGCACAAACTCCTAAAGATCTTTGATAAAATTCAGAAATTCTGAATGAAGATATCCTTCATTCTTCAAATTTAGTATGTTAGTAATTACAGAAGCTTTAAAAAGTGCTCTAGGTATTTGACTATAATATAAGACAATTTTCACTAACTTGGTTACTACTTTATATAGATTTTATAATTAGAGCAGGTTTATATTCACAGCAATATTGAGCAGATGGAATAGAAAATTACCATGCAGCCCTGTCACCATATACACATAGCCTTCTTCATTATCAACAAGTCCCACCAGAGTAGCGTCTTTGCAACTGTTGCTGAGCTTAAATGTGTCATCACCACCTGGACTACATAGTTTGCATTTAAGTTCACTCTTGACTTCAGCATTCTATGGCTTCATACAAATTTATGTTGAAAATCATGTAGCATTATAAAATCACATAAAGTAGTTCTAGTGCCATAAAATTCTCTGTTCTGTGTTTATTAATCCCTCCCTTCTAACTCCTGAGAAATATTGGTATTTGTTATTTGTTATGGTCTCCAAGTCTTCCTGCAAAGACACATAGTTTAAATCATAGAATATATAGACTTTTCAGATTGACTTCTTTAACTTAGTGATGCATATTTAAGCTTCCTCCTTTTCTTTTTGTGCTTTGATATCTCATTACTTTTTAGCACTGAATAATATTATATTGTCTGGATGGGCTGTGGTTTATTTATCCATTAACCAACTGAATATCTTGGTTGCTTTTGTCAAAGATCAGTCAGTTATGTGTGTCTACATCTGGACTTTGTAGTTTGTCCCATTGGTCTATTCAGCTATTATTTCACTGATATTTACTGTCTCATTACTATAGATTTATAATGAGCCTTGAAGTCAGGGAGTATAAGTCTGCTAACTTTGCTCTTTGCAATTTTTTTTTTAATTTTTGCCTATTCAAGATTGCTTTTCACTCTTTATTAATTTAAGCTTGCTGAGACCGTTAAAAAACTTGCAGGGATTATTTTATTAAATCTGTAGATCAAGTTGGGATTAAATAGCATCTTGGCAATATTGAACCTTCCTATACACAAGCATGGAATATCATTCCATTTACTTGCCATTGAATTTTCAGAGCATCTTGTACTTTCTGAACATCAAAGCCCCATTAGAAATGTACACAACAAATATTTTCTCACATTTTGTAAGTTGTCTCTGCACTCTGTGAAATGTTTCTTTTGTCTCGCAGAAGCTTTTTAGCTTTTTATAATCACATTTAACCATTTTTTTCTTTTTATTGTAGTTTTTTTTTCTTTTTTCTCTTTGGTCATTCCAATATCCTGAATCATTTCCACTATGTTTTATTCCAGTATGTTCACAGTTGATTAAGTATTTAATTTATTTTGAGTTGATCTTTGTAACAGGTAACAGGGGTCTAGCTTCATTCTTTTGCATGTGGATATCAAATTATTCCAACCCCATTTATTGTAAAGACTGTCCTTTTTCAAAATAAGATCTTAGAATCTTAGTAAAGAACAATTGACCACATATGTTGTGGTTTACTGATAATTTTCTGCCTTGCTATTTTTGCTCAAAATGGCTTGTATATTTGGGATTGTTTGTACTTCCGTGTGAATTTTGTGATTTTTTTCCTATTACTGTTAATAATACCATTGATATTTTGGTAGGTATTGCATTCAGTCTGTAAATCGTTCTGGGTAGTATGGACATTTTAACAAAATTGATTTTTCCAATCCATGAACATGGAATATCACTCCATGTTAGTAATTACAGAAACTTTGCATCCTTTTTAATTTGGTTAATTAACGTTCTATAATTTTCATTGTAAGGTCTTCCATCACTTTGACTAAATTTATTCCTAGGTATTATTTATTTATTTTGTAGCTGCAGCAAACTAAATTACTTGCTTAATTTTTATTTCATATAATGTGCTATTAGCATATAGAAAAACTACTGATTTTACATATTGATTTTTGTATCCTTCAACTCTCCTGAATTCATTTATTACAAGTAATAGTTTTGGTGAATTTGGGGTCTTTTCTAGATATAAAATCATGTGATCTACTAACAGTGACAAATTTGACTTGTTTTCCAATTTGGGTATCTCCATTTCTTTCTCTCATCTAATTGCTTTAGCTAGGACTTCCAGCACTGTGTTGAGTAAAAACAGTGTCAGGAGACATCCTTATCTTATTCCAGATATTAGAGACAAACCTTGAAGCATACCCCCGCTCAATATAATACTAGATGTTAGTTTATTATAAATGGCCATTATTATTTGATGTATATTCTTCATATAGCTAATTTATTCAGTGTTAATAAAATAATGAATTTTATTAGACAGTTTTTCTGCATAAGTAGAGATGACCATATGTTTTTTTGTTCTTAATTCTGTTGATGTGGTGCATTGCATTTATTTACTGGCATATATTGAACACTCTTTGCATCCCTGGAATGAATCATACTTATCATGGTGACTTATCTTTTTGATATGTTGTTGGAGTCAGTTAGTTGTTATATTGTTGAATATTTTTGCAAAAATGTTCATCAAAAGTATTAGCCTTTTGTTTTACTTTTGTGAGTGTATGTCCTTATCTGGTTTTTGTCTAAGATTAAAAATGCCACCACAAAATGCATTTAGAAGAATTCCTTCTCCTCTTTTCCTTCTTCCTCCTCCTCCTTCTGGAATAACATAAGGAGAATTTGATATTACCACTTTGATGTTTGGTAGAATTCAGCAGTGAAGCCATTTGGTATGGACTTTTCTTTGATGTTAGACTTTTAATTATTGATTAAATATCATGACTTATAATTGGTGTGTTCAGAGTCAGTATTGGTAATACATGTGTCTAAGAATTTGTCCATTTTTTCTATATTTTCAATATTTTTGACATGTAGTTGTTCATAATAATTTCAAATGGTCTTTTATTTTTCTGTGGCATTAGTTATAATGTTCCCTTTTTCACCTGTGATTTTATTTATTTGAGATTTCTCTCCTTTTCTTAGTTATATAAAGAGTTTGTCCGTTTAGTTTATATTTTCAAGGGACTAGTTCTTTTTTGTTGTTGTTGTTGTCTTTGTTGTTTTGTTTTAGTCTCTCTTCCATTTACTTCTGCCCTTATATTTATTATTTTTCTAATTTTACTTTTGGGTTTAATTTGTCTTTATTTTCTTAGTTTGTTGAGATGAAGTTATAGATTTCTTATCTGAGATCTTTGTACATTTTGATATGAGTATTGATTGCTAGAAACTTTCCTCTTCGTACTGCTAATGAATTGGATTTATCTTTCCTATCCTCACATATAAAAACACGACCAATGTAACTCCACATCATGTACAACCACAATAATGGGATCCTAATTAGAACAAGTTATAATTATTTTATGTATTTATAATATTTCAAAATATACTCTATTCTCAAGTTAAAAAATAATTAAAAAATAAAATACAGTGATTGCTGATATGGTTAGAGTAATATATTCTACATCATTTTTTTTCAATTCATTTCTAAAAATTATTATTTCTACTTGTTGTACAGGTTCAGTCAAGCTATAAGAACAATTAAGGAGCTGATCAATAAAATGAATAATTATATTACACATGAAAATATTACTTGCAATGTATGTGCTACTATATTAGTTTTCTACTGCTTGGTGTTGAAGGTAAAATATAATGATATTTGAGAATCAGTGCTGAAGAAATTGCTCTCTATCATGACAGTATATGAAAAAAAAAATAGTGGTTATCCAAAAGCTATACTTAGATCAGTATTAATCCATATTTCCTTTTATAAATCAATTGAATAACATAATATAAATATATACGTAGTTTACTAGTAGGAAATACTGAATATAGAAGAAGTTTGTAGGAAATAGGAAAGCAAAAATTTATAAAGAAAAGCATTATCCATGTCTCTGAGGTTAGAGACACTGTTAAGTTAAATAAAAAATTTAAAGCCTTTTATCTGAACATGCTTATTCATCAATTTATCAAAACTTATTCAATATTTGTTTTAACATTCCTTGTTATTAAAATATATTTCCCAAAGCATAAGATTTATTTCATTACCTTGCATTTCTTCTGGATCTAATACCTATGCATGGATACAATGAAAATTTCATTCTTTTTTATTTTAGTTTATTGTAATATGATGTGAAAAATATAAATATCCACTAACTTGGGTAATACAGCAAACCTTGAATGAAATCTTGGTTGTGTGAATACATAAAACTTTTCATGCTCCTTCCATTCTGACATTTATTATACTCATTTTACCCTGAGATTTATTCCAAAACATGCATATGACTCTTATTTTTAGGCTACATGTTCAGCTCTTTATGGATTGCTTATTTCATGAAAAAAATTAAAATAAAATAAAAATAGCCTAGGACAAAGTGATTGAGATGCAATTCCAACCACACAGATCTCTTAGTCTAGTGAGATAATTTTGTCAGCAGCACTTTCTTGATAACTTTTGCTTGAAATTATATTTTGTTATTTTTGACATTTAAATGATCATCCCTTTATGCAGTTATAGAGATAAGAATAAGTATTGTAGTCCTTTTCATATTTGAAATCTTACATTGATTAAATCATTTTCAAGTTAGATGATTTCATAATTTACAAATGAAGAGTTTTCTGCCTTCCATCTCCTTCTTTCTTTTTTCTTTTTTCCCCATAAAGTGATTACCTGGACCCCATCACTACACTAAACAGTAGTGTTAATAAAAATGTTCGTCTTTTTTTCAGTTTTAAAGAGAATACTTCACACAGATGTTTATTAAACCTGATGTTTGGCAAAGGTTTTGGTATTAATTTATATAGAATTAGAATAAATTCCCTTTACCTTTAGTATTCTATTTTTAAAAATCATGAAACAATAATAAAATTTGTCATGTTATTTAATTAATTTCCTCCTTTATGATATCATGATAGCTGCTTTTAGAAATTATTATTTTGATTTTGGCATACTTTTATATGTTTATCATTAGTGAGCCTTTAAGATAAATAAATATATGCTCCAAGGATTTGGTTTTACTTAATTTTAATTAATAGATATACTTACTGTTCTCAACATTTGTTTGAAACTTTATTGGTCCATGACGTTCATATGAAAAACAATGCAATAAATATTCACTCATGATCTGTGTTTTAAAAGTGGTAATGCCCATTTGACTAGCCTAGGTAAATTAACTATTTGGCCAAAATAAATATTAACTGGATTTGAGACTAGAGTTGCTTTTGAAAAGAAAAAATGTCAGGCCAATGGTGATTCACACCTGTAATCCCAGTGACTCAGGAGGTTGAGGAAGGGAGAGTGCAAGTTAGAGACCAGCCTCAGCAACTTATTGAGGTCCTGAGCAACTTAGGGGGAGCCTATATCAAAAATAAAAAGGATTTGGGATGTAGCTGAGTGGAAAAAATACTACCCCTGTATTTAACCCCTCGTTCAAAAGAAAAAGAAAGAAAGAAAAAAAAGAAAGAGAAAATAAAACTAAAAAATAAATGTATTTTCTTAAAGAAAAGGACATATCAGATGAAACAAGAAGTGGAAGATAATGAAGTGAAACACATAGCAGGTAAATGTGTAATAAAGATTAGTAGCAAGGAAAATTAACAGAAAGATAAAATCAGTTTTGAGATATTGATGGATAAACAGTTCTCAGAACAGAGTCTTCATATGTGTAAGTGTGGATTTGTCATTCTAGGGTTTCCAGATTCAGAAGTGGTTGTAGAGGTTTATAGGAACTTTGGGGAACTAAAAATTCATGGACTATGTTGAATTCAAATTATCTCTGATGTCTTTCTACAAATAATTCTATTATCTAAGGACAATGAACTAGTTACTGTACAAAGGAATTTTAGTAGTTCAGCATATACTTCATTTTGCACCAGTGACCATCCTATCATAAAGGTATTTTTTTTTTTTCCCATTTGCTCCGTTTGTTGCATTTTTTCCTTCGTGCATCTAAAAACTGATTTCCAATAACTTCACCTTTGGTGACTATCTCAAAGACCATAAAGTGAAATTCAGGAAAATACTCATTCTAAAATTTTATAGTAATTGAAATATAATTTGTTCATGAAAAATTGGGCAAACACAAGATGTAGAACTATATACTAAAAATATTGAAGAAATAATTTTTGAAAAAATTATGGGTAAAAGGAATCACTAAGCCTATTATAACTTTATCTATGTTGTGTAGCTATAAGAAGACTAATTTCCACAGAGATAGAACAAAGAAAATCAGTATACATTAAACTTCAATTAACCCTTCCGTTATTATTAGAACATTTCATTTATCGGTTATATTTAGTTCAATTGATAATTAATTATAATTAGCAAATAAATATAAGGTTGTCATTTCACCCATGATTCTGTTATTTGATTGTAACTACATGGTAAGAACAGTGACCTAATAAACCTTTTACTGTAGTGAACAACCTCAGAGATTGAGACCTTATTTTAACCAACATAATTATTTTGAAATATAGTTATATAAACAAAGATTGTAAGCTTTACATCAATTTTATTTGATTGCGTTTGATCCCTTATTGCATGCATTATGTATATAATCAATTACACACTTGGAGTGAAAAAAAGGCATTTACTCACCAAATATAAATAAAATATTAATTTGTACTCTAGTTATGTGCTATCTTGAAAGGCATAGGAAATTATTATCTGTTATTAATTCTTTCCTATTTTGTGTGATTACCAAATAAGATCCATGTTTGCATGACTTTTCTTGGAAGTATTATTGTAAAATGCAAAAGTACAAGTTTCCCCTATACACACAACCACTTAATGTCCCAATACTTAAATCTCCACCGTTTTTTTGTTTTTTTTTTAACTTTTTATGTTTTATCCTTTTATCTCTACCTATATGTTTCAGCCCTTTCTTTTATGTGAAGCATAATCAAATATCTCAAATTTGACTATTAGTCAATGCAAATATTCCTCACCATACATGGCTATATCCGGACACATTTTCTTTAATTAACTCAATTGTTGAATTGGTTAATTAGTTGAAATAAAATATAACTTAATTCCTTTCTTACATGTGTCACTAATTATTTTTCTGTACTTTAGTCAATGATCACTAGTGATTTTGTTTATAACTTGGAAATGAAGCCTGACACTCATTCTACACTGTTTTAAAATCAATATTGCAAGGATTTGTAATCTCAAGCTGCACTGCAACGTTGTCCCAGTCAAACTGGGAAAATGGGATTGCATACTTGCTGTAGATGCCCAAGACTCTCCAGGTTACCTTCAACCAGAATAAGGCTTATATGCATTCTGTTGGAGATATTAAGTGTGATTAACATCAGATTAGTGTTTTCTAGAAATGTTCAATTGACTCAGGGGTTTCCTTAAGCAAGGGAGATCTGGGAATTGAGATCTGGGCTAATTGAACTTTATACAAAGGCTGCACTCTGACTTTCTGATGACTCTGGAGAATGTCTCAAAACAGAGCATTTCAGAAGCCAACTTTTTGGCTAATCAAACTATCCTTTTTTTTCTCAAATTATATTTCCTTATTATTAAAAACCTCGGGAAACTTTTTTGAAAGACATTTTTCATAAAGAGTTGGTTCAGCTGTTAGTTTGTTTATTTCAATAAGAGATTGTAATTTATGTTGTAAATTTAAAATTTTAGTAATACTAACATACTATACCTATGCCTAACTCAATAATTTTATTGTGCACAAAATTAAATAGCATCACTAAATTGGTATGGGTGATTTTAACTACAAAGTTTAATAATTAATTCATATTGAACTAAATATTCATTTTTGAGCCAGGTAGCATGGCACACACTTGTAATCCCAGTGTTCAGGAGGCTGAGGCAGGAGGATTGCAAGTGCAAGGGCAGTCTGGGCAACTTAGGAAGACTATGTCTGAAAATTAAAAATAAAAACAATTGGGAATGTCACTTAGTAGTCAAGTGCCCATGGGTTCAATCCCCAGTATCAAAGAATATATACATACATGCACACATGCATAAATAATTTTTCTCAACTATTATGAGACTTATAGAAAATTATTCAGCTATTTCAATTGTGTCATCTGTATAATAGACTTAATAAGAAAACTTAACTCAGAAGTGTATTATAAGGACTAAATTATTAATGAACATATTTAATCTTAGTAATAGAAATAGAAAGATTAGAAATAAAGTAATATTAATATTTGAAAAGTTAGTGTACAATCTTACTCTGACACCAATTGTAAACTCAATTTACACAAGATTACTACTTGTGAGACAAAGTGCTACTTTAAGAGTCCCTCATGACCACCTTCAGTTTCAATAATGGACAAGGACTCACTGAACGAAAATAAAGCTGTTCTATTTAGTTACATTTATTTCATTGAAAGGATATATTATAATCAGTCAAGGAAAGCAATACAGGCACATTGATACACACCTGTAATCCCAGTGGCTCAGGAATCTGAGGCAGGAAGATCTCAAGTTCAAAGCCATCCTCGGCAACTCAGCAAGGCCCTAAGCAAATTAGTGACACCCTGAGTCAAAATAATCATACAAAAAAAAAATTAAAGAACTGGGGATGTGGCTCTGTGATAAAGCACTCTTAGATTCAATCCCTGATACAAAAAAAAGTTTATATAGGGCTGAGTACAAGAAAGTAACACACATGCATCTCTCAGTTGTTCTTTCCTATTACAATCACAGATAGTATTAACATTCCAGGCAATAATGTGTGATAATATTCAAGAAATATTGCCAGGCAGAAAAGCTTAACTGCACCTTGGTTTCTATGTCCTTTACTATAGATGTGTCACATAAACATGATTGATTACTGGAATGGCTAACCCCAGACTCCAGCCCCTCAGGTGGTAGAGCTGATGCAGGTTGACTCAAAGACTCTATCATAACTCACATTATCAGAATACCAGAATGAAGTCTACCCAAACAAAGGTATTTTTACAAGGCAGTGTGTTTCAAAGCTTATGGATCACCTTACAGAAGACCATGACAAAGGCAAGATCTCTCTTTGAGTCAGGATAAAAAATTCTTCATACTATTAAGTATTTGAATGCTAATATCAGCATCTCAATATGGAAATTTAAATCTATAGTCAAAAATAAAATCACTAAATTTCTGCTGCCTATTCTGTTAGGTAGTTAGTAGACTGCATTTGTCATAGATGTTTGATTGAGATAAATTGGTCAGTTTTAGAAGTAAAATATTAGTTGTGCATTAATAGTTTTTGCTATGGTGTATAATGAATTAGAATTTTATTTGCTTTCTGGATACCAAATGACATTCTTCAAATTACAGAGAAACGATATATCTGCCATTTTGTACTTGCATAACACACATTTTAGCATTGTGATTGATATGTTCAGTTTAATCTTTATTTTTTATTCTATGTTGAGTTTCGGTATTGATTTTTATCTATAGGTTTTAAAGGGTACTTTTTAAAAAGTAGCACTGTTGGTGTAAAGGCAAAGTACTAATTTACATATCATTTTGAAAGAAATAACCTTTCTTTTTAATCATTTAGTCTTAGATATGGTGTGTAACTATACGGACAAGTGTTTTTGCACATTCATTTCAATCACTATGGTAATAGGCTTAAAGAGATAAAAGCTGTTCTATTTCTTATTCTGTATTGTTAAACCTGTGCAAGTATTTCAATTACCATAATTCTGAAAAAGTTTTATGGCTTAAAATTCTAAGGTAATATATTTCCTTTCTTGTATTCAATTTCATTTTTTGTATTCAGACAAAAGTACCTGACAGCTGCCTTTGAATATGTTTTGTAGGTATTTGAAAAGAGTAAAGTATGGGGTAGAAATGAAAAAAAAAAAAAAGGATAGAACAAAGTTGATTCTGACAACCTATCATGTGATAAGAAAGAATAAGATATTTTTGTGTATTATATGGTACTTAGATAAAAATAGCATGAAACTGCAGTAGCTACTTTATTTTTTAAGCTTTTTATTTTTTAACTATCACATTGAATTCACCTGCTTCTGCACATGTTTTCTATCCATTTGGTTAATGAACATTTAGAAACATTTACTGTTCTCTTACTAGATCCTAGGAAAAAAATATATAGGGTTCTGAAAAAACAATAGATACTATTCCCAGCTTCTGAGATGTTTCTAGTAGGAACATATCTCACACAATATGGTGTGAGTGAGCCATATCATGTATAAATAAAAACTTCTTATAGGTCCTAGTTTCAGATTTGAGGGATGTTACTGTATGATGTTCTAACAGTAAACCTATTTTGGAGACTGTTGCCTTTTAGTCACTTATAATCAGAAGTTATATTTCTTTACCATTTTGTTTAAATCAGTAGTACCATTTCATTCAACATAAACACTAAGTCAGCAAATTCTGTCAACTCTGTGTTTAGAGCTTATTTCAGATGCATCTAAAATATGTACTCTTCTTCACTCTCTTATCAATATTGCTCATAAACAATGTCTTATTGAACAGTTTTAAACATTAAGGTCTGGATGTAAATTAAAATCTACTATTCTTTTCTACTCTTGGGACTTTCCTAGTGACAGATCTAACCATGCATACCACACATTATTTTATTTTTTTTTTCTTAAAGGGCAATAAAATTTGAAATAAATGAAAGATGAAGAATATTAAGATCAAATTGTAAAAAAAATCCTTGAAAATTCAAAAAAATATGAACAGAATTCATTGCATGATAACACAGTTAACAGGCTCTATAAATGTCAAATTTTGGAAAAGAATGTTTCACAATTTTGAATGTGTACAGAATACTAAAATTTTAACTTGGGAGAATCAGAGACTCTCAGATCTTAAAAATATTTAATGGTGTCCTAATATGCATATGTCATTAATTTATTCTTAACTGATATTTTTTTCTAGTTTATAGCAGAAGAAATTTGAAAACACTATGAATTAGAAAAAGTGTATTGAGGAGATCTGAATGATGCTATCACCGCAAATTCTTACATTGAATTCCTTACCACAAAGGTGATGGAATTAGGAGGGGTAAACTTTGGAAGGTGTTTAGAGATGAGAGTAAAGCACTCCTAAGTGGGATTAGTGTTCTTATAAAAGACACCCAAGAGGGGCTTTTGACCCTTGTCCCATATATGGACACAGAAACACCATCTATGGATAAGAAGCTATTTTTAAAAAATAATATGGTTTCTTCAACAAAGTAGTAACAACCCAAGTAATTCTTAGTTTACTATTGTGTAAAACATTGAATTAAGTAGATCCAAGACAGAAGTGATCTTCATTCCAAACATAATCTATCCAGCTAATAAGTTTCCTTATAAATATGAACTTAACATGTTTTATAATTAACTATCAATTATTACTTTAGGTTTATTTGCATTGTATGGCCCCATGGATAAACATAATCATCTGGGAGTAAGAAAACAACAGTATTAATATCTCAGGCAATACATTCAGAAAGTCATGGATTGCAATATTGTCTGCTATGAAGTCTTTTGAGCATAAGAAAAATATTATCAAATATATTCAATAAAAAAATACTTTTACATAAATGTTGTTTGAAGGGTTGGGTTTTATATAACACTGTTACTTTTCATTGTTTCATGTGCATAAAAACATGCTTACTATATTATAACTATTTTTTATGTCAGCGCAGTACAAAATAGAAATAGCATATATTATGCTCAGTATTTACTGAAGAATATTAGCTTTAATATTATATTACAGTTGAATGTAAAGCTATCAAATTGTAAGTGATTTCCAAGATTTTAAGAAGAGTAAGCCTGCTCTAAAGAATAATGCAGGAATAATTGTTTGTATGGATTGACTCCATAAATACAAGTTTTGCTTACCATTTGCTTTAATACTAGCTAATATATTCAGTATTAAAGAACAATTAGAAGTTTCATAACTTTTTCAGAAACAATTATTTACTTGTTTTCAATATGCCTAAGTCAATGTTCTACTGACATGTTTTTTTCAATGTAATTATCACAACCCCTCAGGAATCATATTTAAGCTATTTGTGTGGGATATCAAGAACAAAAGCCTAAAGTCCTATTTATATGAAAAAAATGTCCTTCAGCCAAATGTAAAAAGAGAACATAAACTCATGCATATTTAATTTTTCTTCTCTTCTCTAGGCAGTAACAAATAACCCATTTTTAGAATATTTAATTTACTTAGCACAGATGTGGAGTCAATGTCAGAAACAACAATGATTACTTGGATTATAACTAATCATAAGCAAGAACCATGCCTTAACCATATTTTGCCCTTATGTCCTGGCATAATGGTTGGGATAGAACAGATAATGTAAAATGTTTATTGGATGAATAAATTATAACAAGGAAGGTAATCAGTGTATGCCACCTAAAATATCAAATCTTATATGAATCATTCAATGTATATACACTGATATTATTTTCTATAATGAATATAAGAATTTTTGTAATTATTAAATGAAAATTTTGTTCTTGTACGTTTGCTAATCAGCTTAGCTTTATTTTTTTTCCTCCAGAAAACATCATGAAATTGAAAGGATACATTTTTGATGACTCAACCTGAGGTTTTCAGTTTATTTCAGTTACACAAAGGATTGCATGCTTCACTCAAAGCTTGACTAAAAAGATCCAATTCCTTCTTCTAGACTCACAATTTGTTTTCATAGCCTTCCAAATACTTTCAGTATCTTCCCATTTTTAGTAGTTTTATGAGCCAATTCAGCAGTAAAATTAGTAAAAGTTCAGTTATGTCTTTCAAAGGGATAGAAAAATTCTACTGATCACCCCTTTTTTTGCTTAAATTTTTGAAGAATTCGATACAGGGAAACAAAGCGACATTGCATTTTTAGGAAATGTTTGAAATGGAAAACAAGTTTGAAAATGTAAATATTATAAAATTAGAATAAAAAGTTTTCTTTCAGTATTTGAAATATATTTTTGCAGACTTTAGATTTTGTTTCTAAAGTATACTTTGTACATGTGAAATAAACTGATTATACCTTTACATAGCTTGTAAACAACTTAAGCTCTTTTATCTAAAATACACAGACATAAAAAGAGGGATATATTTTAATAGTTTTAAATTTAATGAGATAATTTCTTATTTATTTTAAGCACAAATTACTGATCTTTCAAATAATGTATAACATTAGGAATTCTACTGTGATTATTAGTATTTACATCTTAAAAATATATACCTATGTGGTATTTTGACATGATAATAAATAAGGATAGGTCACAATTTTACAGATTTATTATTAACCTTTGGAATATATCAACTACATTTTAGAAGGAGAAATAATTTCTCTAATTATGGCTTTATGACATCTCTGTACTTCATTGACTTCCTAAGTTCTACTGAAGTTAAAATAATATTATTTTCAACTAAAACTGCTATTGATTTTTTTCTAGATTTCGCTAGAGATACTTATTCATTGATTTACCTTGATATTAAATAACTTGCAAAATATTGAGGTTCTCACAAAAGTATAAAAGTGATGATAATTTTCATTGTTGTTACAGCATCTTATTAAGGTTTCTCTAAACATACCAAATATTTTTATGTTATTTAGCTCTGAATTTATTTCTAAAGCACTATGTTTTCTAAGAAATTTAAAATTTGCAAATTACTGAAATTAGGATAAACACAGTGTGCAATGTGCTGTTCTTTCTTTGTATTTCACTTTTATGGTTTATGGTTGTGTGTGTTCATTTTTAAGATTTTTCATTTTCAATTCATAGAAGACTGAAAACTTCACTTTATTAATATCTTTAGATGAGCCTGTAAATCAACAAGTATGCATAACAATGACAACAAAAAATTATCATTATTAAAATGCTACAGGGCACAGCCCAGTGACCAGTTTTACTTTAGCTATGATTGACTAAGCACCAGAAATAATTGAAATCTTAAGTGTAAAAATATTATGTGTCCAATATTGTGTCCATATGCTATACTATGCCAATCACTGTTTTACATCTCATTGTAAAAAATCATTTGATTTTTACATGAAATAAATTGACAATGGGACATGATTTAGAGAGTTAAAACCTGGCAACATACATAAATGTTTATTCTAATTCTTTAAGAAAAAGCTTTATTGAGGTATGAATAATATATAAAACATGCATTTTTTAAATGTATACAACTTCATGAGTTTAGAGATAAGTACATAACCATGAAACCATGATCCTCAATGTCATAAAATAATTCAATAACCTCCCAAAGTTTCTTCCTGTTCTTTTTAATATTTAATTATTGTTATTATTTTTGATAAAAACATAATGTAACATTTTAGAAAATCTTAAGCATACATTGAAATATTTTTAACTATAGGAGTAAATAGTTGATCTCTAGAAATTGCTCCTCTGGTATGATGGAAGCTTTATAAACTTTTACTAATAAGTTCCTGTTTCTTCCTCCTACCAGCTATTGGCAACCAACATTCTACAACTCTCAGCCTCTACGAGTTTGCCTATTTTAGATTCCATATGTAAGTGATTTTATATATTATTGGACTTTCTTATTTTTTAAAATATTTTTATTAGTTGTCAATAACCTTTATTTTACTTACTTATTTATATGTGGTGCTGAGAATCGAACCCAGTGCCTCACGCATGCTAGGCAAGCGCTGTACCACTGAGCC
This sequence comes from Marmota marmota marmota, assembly GCF_001458135.2. NCBI lineage: Eukaryota > Metazoa > Chordata > Mammalia > Rodentia > Sciuridae > Marmota > Marmota marmota. Next base: position 6,406,467 of record NW_026000005.1, read on the forward strand.
ACAACCCCAGCCCTGGACTTTCTTATTTTACTTTATATTGTCCTACAGATTAATTGATGTCACAAATCGAAGGACTGAATAGCATTTTATTATACGTATATGCATGCCAATATTTTATGCATTCATCCATTAGTGGATATCTAAGTTGCTTCCAATGTCTTGGCTTGTCTTGCTGTAATGAATTTGGAAGGGCATCTCTTGAAAGCCTTTGAATTTAAATACCTTTGAACACATAACAAAATTTTAAAGGATTGTTAAACCATATGTTCCAATTTTTACTTGTTGATATTATTTCAGAAGGTCACCAAAAGTGAAGAACATAGAAAGGCTAGTCTCTTCACAAAATCATGATGGGAAAACCAGATATCACATTTAAAGCCAAACACTATGTACAAGTATCAATTAAAAAAAAAAAAAAAAAAAGATTAGCCCATACAATCTGAATCTGAAAATTCCTGGAAGAAACATAAGGATAAATCTTCTTGACATTGAGTTTTCAATGATTTCTTGAAACAGCACCAAAACCACAGGGAATAAAAAACAAAAATAGACAAGTGGGACTATATCAGACTAAAGGTTATATACAGTAAAAAAAAAAAATCAACAAAATGAAAAATTAATCAACAGAATGGAAGAAAATATTTGCAAATCATTTGAAATAGTCAGCTTTGTGCCACTACAATGAAACACGTGACATAGGTTACTTATGAAGTAAACAGAAGTTTATTTTAGCTCATGGTTATGGAGATTCAAGTACAAGACTAGATGGCCATATTGGTTTGACTCTTTGACAAGGGCAGCATATTGTATTGAAAGTGAACGTGAGAATGTGTGCTCACATTACAGACCAGGTTACAGAAAGAGAAAAGCCAAGTGGGGTCCCGCAGTTTATTTCAAAAGCACAATCCCAATGATCTAAGAACCTTTAAGTCAGCCCCATCCCCTAAAGTTCATAGTACCTTCCAATATTGCCATTCTAGGGATGAAGGCTCTTCATATGGACCTTTGGGGACCCTTATACAAACTATAGCATCATATATCTGACAAAGTTTTATTATTCAAAATATATAAAGAATTTATTGACTAAATAGCAAAGAAATATTCTAAATAAAATTTTATTTTGTTGATTGGACAAAGCAACCAAATAGACATTTCTCTAAGAAAGATACAAAATGATACAGAAATGGTTAGGGAAAGTTGTTTCATGTCACTAGTCATCAGAGAAATAGAAAACAAAAGCATAATGACATTACACCTCAAACCTATTAAATGCATATTATTAGAAAAAACAAACAAACAAAAAACCCAAAACCAAACAGTAAAAAGAAGGGAAAAAAAGATAAAAATTAGCAAAGATGTGAAGGCAAGACAACCCTTGTAAACTGTTGGTGGGTATATAAGTTGGTATAACTACTATGAAAATAGCATAATTGCACTAATATAATAAAAATGATGACTTGGAACATTGTAGGCTACATTGATAATGTAGAGATAATGACTCCATGACTGTTGGAATGAGACTAATTGATGGTGAGATGATGATTTGTTTGGAGCTGTGGTATTTACCTTTATGATTAAATAATTTTGAATGTCAAGTTTTCTTATTTTGAGAAAAAATATTTTAAAATTGAAGCTAATTTTATTTTTTATCTGTATTTTTTATTTATTCTAACTAGTTATACATGACAGTAGAATGCATTTTGCCACATCATATATAATTGGATTATTACTTCTCATTCATCTGGTGGTACATGATGTAGACTTCTACAGATCATGTAATCATATATGCACATAGGGTAATAATGTCCAATTAATTGTACTATAATTCCTATCCTCATGCTCCCTCCCCTCCCTTGGCTCCCCTCTGTCTAGTCTAAATTACCTCTACACCCTCCCCCACCACCCCTTATTGGGAATTAGTATCTGCATATCAAAGAAAACATTCAGCCTTTGTTTTGGGGGATTGGCTTTTTTCACTTAGCATAATATTCTCCAATTACATTCATTTACTGGCAAATGTCATGACTTCATTCTTTTTAAGGCTGAGTAATATTCCATTGTGTATACATATACCACAGTTTCTTTATCCATCCATCTGTTGAAGGGCACGTAGATTGGTTCCATAGTTTGGCTATTGTGAGTTGAAATGCTATAAATATTGATGTAGCTGCATCACTGTAATATGCTGATTTTAAGTCCTTTGGGTATAAACCCAGGAGTGGGATAATTGGGTCAAATGGGGGATCTATTCCAAGTTTTCTGAGAAATTTCCATATTTCTTTCTATAATGATTGCACCAATTTGAAGTCCTACCAGCAATGTATGAGCATAACTTTTTCCCCACATCTTTACCTTATTTATTGTTGCTTATATTCTTATTGATGGCCATTCTGACTGGAGTGAGAAAAAAGAGATCAGGAATAGTGAAAACAATTCTTATCAAGAAAAATTAAGTAAGAGACATCATAATACTAGACCTTAAACTAAACTACAGAGCCATAGTCACAAAAACAACATGGTATTGGAACCAAAACAGATACATAGATCAATGTTATATAATAGAAGATTAAGAGAAATATGCACATAAATACATCTATCTCATTCTAGACAAAAACACCAAAAATATACATTGTAGAAAATATTGCCTCCTAAACAAATGGTGCTGGGAAAACTGTAAATCCATATGTAGCATATATGCACAAAAGTCAATTCAAAATGAACCAAAGACTTAGGCACTAGAACAGAGACCCTTTGCCTAATCAAAACATAGGCTCAAATCTCCACCATGTCACTTAGGAACTGACTTTCTAACAAGAAAGTCCTAAAGCACAAGAAGTAAAATTAAGAATCAATAAATGTGATAGAATCAAACTAAAAGCTTCTTCACAGCAAAGGAAACAATAAATAATGTGAAGAGAGAGCCTACAGAAAGGAAGAAAATCTTTATCACATGCACCGCAGATAGAGCATTAATCTCCAGGATATAGAAAGAACTCAAAAACCTTAACACACACACACACACAAACACACACACACACACACAAATACCATCGATAAATGGGCAAAGGAACTGAACAGATACATCACAGAAGAAGAAATAAAATTGATCAACAAATATATGAACAAGTGAAGCTAATTTTAAATTTGTCAATTGAACCTGAGAAAGTTTTCTTCTCAAAAAAAAAAAAAAAATATCCCAGAGGGCTCTTTCTTACATAACCTCCTAGAATGCATACAAACTTAAACATAACAATATGTAATTGCTGAATGCATATCATACTATTTTTCTCTACTCAATGCACTGCGAAGCTCCACATTAACTTACAAAAATGCACCGCTGTTCATCATTTTTAAAATGTAGTGAAATAGATAATTAGTGAAAGTTGGGACTAGAATTACCCATCTTTGACTGTATGTTATACTTTATGACCTCCATAATATTCTCTCCAGCATATGACAAAAAGGTCTCTCAACCTTCTGTTATTACCTGTAACCATCTAACTCAGCAATGTCAGTACGTTCTATTTAAATCCAACTTGTAATTCCAATATTAGTTTGAAAAAAATTCAAAGCTGTGGAAGATGCTTACAGAAGATATTATTACAGATGTTTGCTTGAAGTCTATGGCTTCAAGCTAACATATACAAGAAGAATAAATCTCATCATTCTTCCTTGCTAAGTATTATGAGGGTATGGTTGCCAGATTACCAAATTAAAACTTCAAAATATCCAGTTAAATTTGAATGGTAGGTATACATACTTTTTAGTGTAAATATACGCCAAAGATTACTAACTTGCTTTCCTGCTTCCCCCTCCCTCTCTCTTTTTACATTTCTTTTTTCTATACTTATATTTATAATTTGAAATTTCAGTTTAGTTCAACATCCTGTATTTCTCTGGGAACCTTACTTGAGACATAAGCTTGATCCATTTAAGAATGTCCTCAATACTCCTTACCTTAAGTCTTGTCGATAGAATGTGTCCATGACTTACTTTAACAAGTTTGGTTATTTCTTCTTCTCCAGAAAAAAAATCAGCCTTGAGGGGGTATTGTACAGTTCAGTTACAATCTTCCAAATTACCAATTTTAAATTCAGCAATAAATTATATTCAGTTACATATTAATACTAATCAGCAAATATATATGGGAGTGATAAATATTAATTTCTAAAAAGTCTGTGATTTGAAAAATTTATCTAATTTCTGTACTCATCTGTACAACCTTCTTCAACCTTTCTCTTTTAAGTGTCTGGTGCCTACCTCATGTTAATTATTTCTGTTCTGATATGTGTTACTTCTTGTCATTTATTCATAATTTCAGGTAATTTTCTGTTTAAGCTATTCATTTCTCGCTCTTTTTTTTAATGTTTAGAAGGTATAGATGACTATTTTATTTATTGTAAACGTAAAGGTGGGCTGGGGATATGGCTCAAGCCATAGCGCACTCACCTGGCATGCGTGCGGCCCGGGTTCGATCCTCAGTACCACATACAAACAAAGATGTTGTGTCCGCTGAAAACTAAAATATAAATATTAAAAAAAAATTCTCTCTCTCTCTCTCTCTCTTAAAAAAACAGTAAAGGTGGATATCTTGGATTGAAAAATGTCAACGTAAAAATTTTGTTCTTTGACATCACTTTGAATTATATATTTATCATTTCATTTAGCATGCAATATATGTGCATTTATTTGTATGTTCCTCTCTTCATCCATCACACTATGAGGTTCTTGGCTATAATATCTACTCTTATTTATTTATGTAAAGTTGAAAAACAGAATGATCTCATTGTTAAAAAGACCCTCAATTTACATTAGTACAATTTAGGAAGATGAGTCAAACTTTGGGCTTTGAGGTTTACTTCAAATACTACAAAATGATCCTGCATTCTCTGGAGAATATGACCTATTACATAAGATGGATGATCATGTTCAACATTGGCCTAACACTGAAAAAACTGTTGCCTACTAAGAAATATCAAGACTTCTCCTGAGGAGGTAAAGTCAATTTTCAGCAACTTCCTCTAGTGAGAATCCTTCCCTTTCAATTTCTAGAGACATGCGATATAATATGAACATAGGGTCACATCCTCAATATTGTAATATTCCTACTCTCATAATTTAGTGGAGAATCAAAGAAAAGATTTTCTGAAGAGAGTAAAAATTCATATAAATTTCAATTCCAGGTTTTCTTCCTTAAATCAAAGGTGAGACCTGATTCAAATCTTGCACTCTGTGTTTTTCTTTTTCTCACACTAAAAGTTCTAGTCACTGTGTCTCACTTTTAAAACATATCCAGCTTCTACTTCTCCATCATTTGTTATTTGAAGTATTGCAATTACCTTCACTTTGTTCTCTCTGGTACTTCTAAAATCAGTGTCCCATTTTTACTGTGAAGTTTGACTTTGGCTTTTTGTTTATATCCCACAAAATTAATCCTTACATTTTATGCTCATGATATTTTTCTCTATTGAAGTCTTACAAATTTTATCTAAATATAAATACATAGGTAGAAAATTATATGTGTGTGTGGAAAACAGTAACACTTTGTAATCAAAATGTTTTAAAGTTGTTGTCATATTTTGAAGAGAACTTTTAAAAAATTAGACTTTTGTGAAATTATTCATGAATTGCACAAGACAGTGAGGATGGTATACTTTTTTTTCATCATTGTCATGAATTTCACAGTGAACATGTGTAGAGACAGAAAAGAACAAAAAAAGTAAATAATAGAATCAAATGTAAGCCGACCTCTCTAGATAATGAGTACGTAAATATGTAAGTCTTTGCTTTCATATAGTGTTTTCCTGATTTTCTTGGGAAAACTTTTGAAGATTCTCCATAGTTCTTTTTAATTTATAAATTGGCTTTTCCTACTTCAAACATTGCAAAGCTGGGTATGAGTCATTGTTCAACATTGTGAAGGAAAATTTATCAAAATATTGAATTTTCAAAGAAAACATTACAAGTTGTTTTAGACAGAAGTATGGGGAGATTTGATATTTCTTTTGCATATTGTCATGTTTCTGGTGATTCTTAAGGAATTGCATGGAGATTAATATTATGTGCCAGTTAAATATATCAATTTTGTTTCCATTTTATTTTGTGACATAGAAATTAAAAATAATGTGATGTGTGGGTCAAAGGAAGTAATATAAAAGTATACTTATGAAATATGTAGTATTTTCTATTGAGATAATAGAACTAAGATGGATTTCAGATAATTGTATTAAAAACAATTTATTTTTTCATCAGTGCATTATACTTATATGTAATACTGGGTTTCATATTGAAATAATTATACAAGCATGGAATATAATGTGCTCTAATTCAGTCTGAGAATTTTACCCTTCCTCAACCCCCTTTTATCCTCTCCTTCTTCCTTTTCCTCCACTGATGGTCTTTCTAATTATTGGTGTTTTTTTTTTTTTTAATTTGGGCATTGTAGCTGTACACAGATATGAAAACCTAATTTCTAAATAGTTTCTCTACTCTGTTGCCAAGATTATTTTAAAAGAATAGTAGGTGTTAAAGGGAATGTTTAAGTGGCCATAAAGTAAGAATTTCAAGGTACCATATCTTACACTAGCCAAATATATTCTTTGAATATTGTACCAGGAAAACGCATCCCAAAGCCATGACATAGTCTTCTGCTTCAAAAGAGAGATGCTATTTCAAGTGTTGACTGCTTTTAATAACACAGGTGAAAGAAAGATGTCTTAAGCTAAATGAGTCTCATAACAAAGACCCTAGAAAGTTTGTTTGCTTCTCTTTGGGTTTCTTAGACTACTTAAACATATGTTCCCACTATAACATATTAATAGCCTGACTTCAAAACCCAAGACCTTTTCACATGCATGAGACCTTTAACTTTGTGTTCCCACCTGTAAAGGGATTAATTTACTGCCTGGCAAACAGAATGTGCATAAATTTTAGCTACTATTGTAAATTTGGCTTGCATTTAATTTACTTTTTTCTTTATTGTTTAACTACAGCTGTATTTTTATGTTAATATCAGGCTAGATATTATGTTGAAAAGCCAGGTTATGTTTTGCTTTTTGAAATCTTAATAGAAATACTTTTCATAGAACTTGAATTAGGTTTACTACCTCAGCATATTTTTCTCAAGCTAGGTTGGAAAGTCAGGAGATAAAGCTGGTTTGTGATTTCTTCAGAAATCTTGACAAACATAAAAGTAATATAAAGGCATTATTCACACAGGCAAGCACAGTTGAGGTATTTTCAGTCTGTCAAGTTTGCATTTTTAAAAATGGAGTAAAGCTTTATGAAAAAAAAATTGCTTTCCCCCTGTTCTGTTATCTGTTTCTTTGAATTTCAGGATACATTTGTAAATCAAATTGTGTTCAAGCAGATCCTGCTCAAACCAGAAGCTTAAAGCTTTAAAGAGTACTTTGAGGCATGCACAGGTTGGTTTGATGTACAAAAAGTGATTAAAATAGCAATGCAAGTTTTTTTTTAAGGAAATTTTGTCAATACAATTTAGTACTAATAACAGTCTATCCTGGTACATATTTTAAAATATAATGGAAAAATCAATTCAGCAATTAGTTATTGAATCTTTTAGGCACTAGTCACTTTCAAGGCCTTAGAGGGCAAGTGAGAAATAACAACAACAACAACAAAAAAACCCTAAACAAAATAAAATAAGTTTTCAGTTCTCTATATATCACATAGATGTGAGAATAAATTTATAATAGTATTTTTAAACACTGAAGAAAGTATATATGTGTATACATTGGAAGTTTCTGAGACTGGCTCAGGAATGTTTAGGTAGCCTCTATGACCTAGAAGTGAGGTGGACCTGGGATGTTGGAGGAATGTGATATTATTCCTGTAGTTCGTTATGTTAGGCTCCTGATGAGGTTTGGGGACTGGAATACTAGTCTTCTGACACAAACTTCTCAAGGAGGCTGTCTCCTCAATCTTTCCATCCAATGAAAGCAAAATCTTTAGCTTAGGTCTTCCTTCAAACCACTGATACATAGTGTGGATACTGAAGGAAGAATGGAGGAAGATGTTTCCGTCAGGTATTTTTGTACATTGACTCATTTATTCATTTAACAAATATTTACTTAACATTTACTATTATTAATGATAGGGATATAGTAGTATGCAAAACAGACTATTTATTTTATATTCCTGCATCTAAATGAATTTAATACACTACATAAGGTAATACGTGTTAAAAAGAAAAATTTAACAAGGATTAAGAATGATATTTTCCTGGCTGATATTCTTTGTTTTATAGGATTCCGTGTATTTCTAATATATCTGAAGAGTCTGATTCTCAAGGAAAATTAACTTATTCAATCAACTACTTGTTTTGTCACACATAATTATCATTTAACTGGATATAAGTGTTTTGAGGTATCTTGAGATTAAAGTCTAGTTTTTGTTTTGTTTTGTTTTTGGTAAAAAAAAAAATTGCTCTTTGAATAGTCTCTATCACTTGTATCCAAAATCATCCTCAGACATTGACACAGTCAATGAACTCCTAAATACATGATTAATGAGATGACTGAATTGTCTATAAGATGAGCATTCTAAAGAGAATACAAAATTTAGGGAACATGTATGACCTTAATTGTATCAAAAAATCTAAAGAAGTGCAATGATCAAATAAAACAATAATTGTGTAAATTTATTTGTCATAAATAAACCATTACTATTCAGTTTTGCCCAATTTCAATATTGCAGTTACTTCTAAGCAAAAAGGAAATAAACTTTAAAACAAATATTCAAAAGAGACTAATACATCAATTGATCCAAGAGTATATAGTCTCAAGGTAAAAAGCTCCAAGTACGTCTTTTAAATTAGTATGAAGGAAATCCTGAATCTTTTGACTCCTTTTAAAATTATAAATATTCTGTGTTACCATTTTATCATTAAGAAGTGTTGAAAATACATCATATAATTTTAAAAATTGTCTTTATTGTCATATGTATGAAGACTTCTTCCTAACAGCTTCTCAAATTTTCCTCTTTGACTCAATTCTCAGAGATTCCATCCAGAGCTAAGATGGTATTAGTTAAATTGTACCCTCTCCTAAATATATTAAAGTCTGAATCCCTAATGCCTCAAAATGTGAGTTAGAAAGAAGTCAGAACACAGGATCTCAAACACAGAGGGAAAATATCAATACTTCCTGAGAAAGTAAAATTGCTTGAGGAGATAGAGTTTATCTATTATTTGCTTATAACTCAGTGCTAATATAAAGCAGATAATGTAATAAAATTATGAACTGGCCATCTCAAAATTGAAATAATTAACTGTTTTTATAGTTATAATGATTTATTTTTTTCAAATACATACAATAGTTGTGCATGTTAATTGTCCAAAACAGCATGATAATCAATAATAATTTAATCTATCAAAGTAAGCATATTGGCTTCTAACTAAAAGTTAATGATAAGGTAAGATTGGCAAAATTTTAAATCATATGCAACTAAGTTAAACAACTTTCAAACAGAATCTGGAAAATGAATGAAATGGTAATGTGTTGGTACATGCTTAAATTTATGTTTGATCTCATAAGGGCTATGATTTATTTTATAATCCTGCACACTTTTCAGTGCTGCACAATTAATGAGGAAATAGGTGAAGAAAGCAAGTTTTACTACCCTGACTCAGTATAGCCTCTGTTGATTGTTTTATTTCTCTCTCTCATGCGAAGCACATTTTTCTCTGTATATCACTGTTATGACTGCCTCCCCTCACATCTTGCCAAGTATGCACAAATTAGTCTTCCAAGAACAGCTCAGATGAACCCTAGACTACTAGGGACTGCAATTTACTTCCCTGATATCTCATGTTGGGTGCCTCTCCACCACTGCCTATTATTTTAGTCTCTTTTCAAAGTACTTTCTTCTTTGGTGGTATACATCTTTAAATGATGCTCATACTCACCCCCACCACATAAAAACATTGTCTGGTTTTCCCTATGTTGAATCCTTTACCTGAAACACATAATTATTGCTCAATTATTTTTTATTGGTTGAATTCTATGGATCCATGATACAAATCCCAAGAGAATTCAGAAGTCCTTTGTTAGAGTCAAAACAACCTTGTAAAATTCACGTCACCATATTTTTAAATGAAGCATTTGAATTTTATTAAGTTTTTTACTCTTTAATGATAGTCTAGTATTGTCCAAAATCTTGAGATATTTGAAAATTAGTCACAATATTTCTTGATTTTGGGGGGGTTAAAAATTAAAAACAACGAGAAAAGTAATTTGTAAATTTGAGGCTACTATACTGCAAGGCTTCACATGTTACTTCTAGGAAATCCTAAATGAATTATTTCAAAACAACTTTTTAGTAAAGACAAACATAGAAACTATATCTTTTATCTTATAGGTTAATGGCAGCATAATAAATAGAATTTTATGAAAATAACCATAAATCCATCTTAACATAAGTTTGTATAAATACTTTGATAGGTAGATTTATAGCCAAAAATGTATCAAAATTGATGCTTTGCATTAAAAGATTTAAAAGAAACTGGAGAGATTTTGATATGTTTTAGTCTGTTCCTTATTGATTCCTATAAATATGCCTCAATTTTCTGAAGTCATTAACCATAAAATATACACACAGGAAAAAGTGTGACCTTGGAGATTCAAACTGCACATATAAAAATGGTCATTACCTGGGCTTTGCCCCTACTGAGACACCAAGTGCCATACTTCATCAGCTGAATGTTTGTGACTGACATGAACAAGCCATTGCTGTCGTTCAGAGTTCATGCAAAAAAAGCCATTGATACAGACACATTTTCATCACAAGTAAGAAATGCCAATGTTAATAAATGGTTTATCCATGAAATAAAGGCATAAAACAGTAAAATTATTTTCATAGTAATAAATCATTCACTAAACAGTGTCAATTGCAAATTTAACAGCTAAAATTTAAATAGGCATAATTACCCATGCAAGAAATAATGTATGTGCAAAATATAGTGTTTTGGTTTTCTGAATGTTGTAGTTAATACAATTTATGCCATTCCTTTTTAAAGAAAAAAATCTAACTAAAGAAAATTTAAAGCTACTAGAGTAAATTGCTAAATCATTTTTATTCAGAAAAAAATAAATCTTTTTAAAAAGTCTGTTTCTTTGCCTTAAGAAAATGTGTATGAGGGCTGGGGATGTGGCTCAAGCGGTAGCGTGCTTTCCTGGCATGCGTGCGGCCCGGGTTCGATCCTCAGCACCACATACAAACAAAGATGTTGTGTCCGCCAAAAACTAAAAAAATAAATAAATATTAAAAATTCTCTCTCTCCCTCTCTCACTCTCTCTTTAAAAAAAAAAAGAAAATGTGTATGAATTCACTTTGATATGGGACAAGTCCACAAATAATAGTTCTAAGTCGGATTTTGAAATGTTCTTTTAATCAGAATGAAAGATAGTTTTGGTGAAGTCATTTTTTACTGATTTTTTTTAGTAGATAATCATTAAATTTTTGTAAAAGAGTAAACTTTTTATCTTCAACTTCAGTAGCATATTTAAAGACAGTTTTACAAAATAAACATTCAAGAGTACATTGGACCATGACTGAACACACAACTTCAGATAGAAACTGACACTGAAAGTCATTTCATTTCATTTCCATTACTTGACGTACCATTGAAAAGAACAGAAGTATTTGCCACAGTGAACAGTATCTGTAGGACTTAGTGAATTTACAGTTTCAAACAGAGTTCTGTATCCATTATATTTTCTACTGAAACATTAGTTAGAAAACTCAGTATAACACTTGCCTCTTTTTTATTTGGCTAAAGTAGGAAAACAAGTTTTTGTTGTAGGAACGAAGTGCCATTTTATTTGAAGAAAATGGCCAGTATTTTGCTCCAAACTATTGATCACACAACATACCATGTAAAAAGTATTTGCATATCCAAAGTTGCCTATTAATTTATTTTTAAGTTTAAATTACTGGAATTCTTATGTTACTGAACATACTTATTAATTGGTACATTATTATTTCTATGGTTTCATATCAAGATTATTTTTTATGAGAGAAGGATTATTTAGGTAATTTAATTTTAATAAATAAAAACATTAATTGGTAAAAGTTATACTCTGAAACTTTTGTAGGAAATCACTTAAATGACAATTCCTTGTTTCTAGAGCTAAACAAGGGAGTCACAAATATACTCATAACATCAGCTGAAATGAAAAGCCGTAATTCTTCTCTTTTTTCTATATTCAATCCAGTTCACAGACCAGAGCCCACTAACTGAATAGAATGTGGGATATCCTTAAGGAAAGTATCCTGCAATCCTTCCCCAAACATGTGCCATAGTTATTCTTCTATTTTTTTTAACACAGGGAACATGCAAAAAAGCCACTTATACAGACTCATTTTCATCATCAGTAAGAAATGCCAATGTTTATAAATAGTTATTAGTGGCTACAGGTAAATATTAGTTATGGAGTGGCCACAGATAAATATAGTTATGAAGTGGCCACAGGTAAATATAAATTCACAGGGAGCAAGTTATATCTTGATATTCAGGGCTAAAAAATGAAGTACCTTAGCTGAAACTGATATAGGAGCTCTGAAGTCCCATCATTTTTTCTTATCGGTGTTGAGGCTTATGAAGATGAGTGAGTAAAGTGTTTGTGGCTCAGTTCCTTCTCAGAATGAGCCTGATGAATTCACAACCCTGAAAAGTGATTATTTTCCTTATTCTTGGATGCAAAATTAGGATGAATATTTATCATCTGGTAGAACCCTCATATGACCTGACATTTGAAGTAAGAGTCATGTAGTACGGACCTAAGCGAGTCCATCATTAGACTTAAATTTTGAAAGAAATGTCCTAGGTAGTTAAACTAGCTTGTTAGTATGAATCTTTACTTGACTCTAACATTGGACCTAGGTTTTATGTTGATCTTTCTGGTAATATCTGAATGCTATATTGTGGCCAACAAAAGTACATATATTTCCTGGGATAGAACTTATTTGATATTTGATAGAAAAAGGGATTATATCATGAGTTGGTACTCATTAAAATAAAGTAATACTTTTGATTCCAAAACAAAACAAAACAAAACAAAAAAAAAACAAATTTAACCAAATATATTTATAAGGTTTCTAAGATTTTTTTATGATACATTTTTTATTATGAAGCATAAGTATTGGTGAAGAAGCGAATAGGGGATTCTCTTTTAGAGTGCATAACCCACCTGTTCTTTGAGTACTTGGGACTCAGTAAGATTATCTAACAAAGTGTACAGCATAGTATCTATTAAATACCCCAACTATGTGGCCTTAATTGCTGTGGAAATGTAAATTACTCAGTGAAAATTTAATTTACTTTATCTTTATTCTACCCTTAGAGATTATTCTATGATTTATAGAAGCATTGTGAAATAACAGTTAGGAAAAAAGGCATAATCTGAAACAAGCCATGACAGCTATTTGGACATTGAAGATTTATAGAATGAAGCTGCAAACAGATTCTTTCAGATGAAACCTGCTGTACATATCCTGTAATTATAAGCCCTATATTTTTATTAATTAAATGAAATGATAATGTTGATTTTACTATTGTCTCATCCCCACAGAGACATACAAACAGATACACACAAAAATCCAAAAAGATATATAATGAGGTATTATGGTGACTGAACATAAGAAAAGTATAAAAAACTCACTATTAATGATATCACTCCTTTGCTTTCCTTTTTAATTGGAATCATTTTATTAATTAGCTAAATTAAAATAAATTATATTTTTAAGTCCTTACCATATAGTTCAAATCAGCAAACATTTTTCTCAAATGGCTATTACCATAATTACATGTCTTCGTTTAGAAAAAAGATGATTGAAATATGCATCACAAACTTTATAATACGATTAAATAGCACTAAAGCACAATAATTAAATATATTTTTAAAACTGTATTGCAATTAAAATTTCTAGTTAAAACACTTCACTAAAGTACAATATTCAACATATTTAACAATGCATTATCTATAGTTGCTTAGTTATTATGTTAGTCATCTATTATTGTAACCGAATACCTGAGATAATTTAAGAAACAGAATGCTAATTTTGGCTTACTTTGGAGGTCCAATATTGATTGTTCCTATTGCTTTTAGGCATGTGGAGAGTCAGTACATAATGGCAAGAGCACATGACAAAGGAAGCTACTTACCCATGGCAGGCAGGAAGCAAAGAGGGAAATAGGAAGGGGCAAGGATCTCAATACTGCCTTCAATGACTTAACTTCTTTCCACTAGGTCCTATCTCTTAAATGTTCCAAATAGAGCTACAGACTGGGTAAAAAGCCTTCAACGCCTGGGCATTTGGGTAACATTCAAGATCCAAACCATAGAAGTTTTTAATCTAGAAATTGATCTTTAATCACTAATTTATAAATATGGGCTATAAGTGAGAAATGATTTGCTATATTAACATGCTCACTTTTCTTAATTGTAACTCAAAAATTTCTGAAATTCTAAAGAAATCAAAGTCTACTTAAGATGAGTCGCAGTATTAGGGTGAAGTTTGCAGTAATTAACAATTATGCTTCCCTCTCAAGCCAGAGAGGGGAAACATTCAGGGACTACCAAAACTTCTTGGTAATCAAGCTATATATAATGAACAAATAATGTGAGTTTTGCAGGGGAGGAGGTTGTGAGATGAAGGCTGTTGACAGCATTCTAGAACAGTTTCTATTAAATTCACCACCTGCCCTAATCAATAGACTCAATCTATAGTGAATTGCATAAGATATTCAGTTTTAACTCAAAGTATTTATCTTTCTGTATTTTAAACAGTGACATGAAATCATTTTCACTCAATACTAAATAAAATATTAAAAAAAAACCACTTCATTAGGGAAGCAAAAATCAAAACACAACAATAAAATAGCACCTCCAACTCACTAGGATGGCTCTCACCATAAAAAAAAAAAAAAAAAAAGTATTGTCAGTATACGGAAAAATTGGAAACTTGAGAAATTGAGTTGGTAGGAATAAAAAATGGTGTAACTGCTATGGGAAATAATGTGATCATTCCACAAAAACATAAAAAAGACATTGCCCATATGATTCAGTAATATCAGGCCTGGGTACATATCCAAGGGAATTTGAAACAGTGCCTGGAAAAAGATACTTGTATACCCATGTTGATAGATGCATTATTCACAGTGGCCAAAGACTGAAAGCAACTTATATGGGATGAATTGTATACTCTTAAAATGTATTGGTTCTAATACCTAAACGAGACCTACTTAGAGATGGGGTATCTAAGGAGTAATAAGGTTCAATGAACTCATAAGAATAGGGCCCTAATCCATTGGGTTCCTATATAAAAAAAGAAAAGACTCCAAAAGTGCATGCACACATTGAAAAAAGGCCAGATAAAGTCACAGTGAGGAGTCCCCTGTCTCCAAGCAGGAACAGGAGCCTAATAGCACATTGGTTTTGGATTTCCAGCCTCCAAAACTGATTCAAAACAAAACAAAAACTCTGTTGTTTGCTCTACCCAGTCACCGACTAACACACTACACAGGTATCCTCCTATGAATGAATAGACAAAATGTAGCATATACACATTGTAGAATATTATTTAGCCTTAAAAAGGACAAAAAAGCTAATATACACTACAATATGGTTCAACCTTAAGGAAATTGTGCAGAGTGAAATAAGCCTGTAATAAAAATAAAATACCACAGAATTTCACTTACATGAATTATTTAAAATTGTCAAAATCAGAAACAGAGGTTTGTGAAAGGGGAAATGGAGAGCTGGTTAATCCATATAAAATATCAGTTTTGCAAGGTGAGAAAGTTCTGGAGATTGCCCAGTGACATAAGTGTTTTGAACAATATTGAATTATTCACTTCAAAGTGGTCAAGATAGTAAATTTTATGACATTTGTATTTATCAAAAAGCAAGAAATGTAAGCATTTACATTATAAAAATTATCATTCTACTTATTGATGAGCCTTTAAAGTATTGCTCTTCTCACTTTCGTTTTGGTGTTTAAAATTACATAATAATTTCAGTCTTTAGAGTCAAAAACAGCTCAAATAAAATGTAAAAACCTATTGTGTGCCTCTTTTGTCCAGAAGTTCAACCCTTAAAGAATATCAAAGTGAAAGAACATAAGTGGAAACTGTAATTCAAGATTGTTACAAATAAATAAGGTGATTGGTGGTAGTTTCAAATCTGTTCACCAATAAAACAACCTTTATAATTCCTTTTGTCACAGGTCACAAGTTGTTGTATTTCTAAAATTAAACATTAAAAAATGCATTTTCTAGTTATATCAATATAAATAGTAAAACAAATATAGAGCTAGTATAAAGTGATCAATATTACTAGTGCATTTTAATCAAAACTAGTACACAACTCCTAGTGAATTTTATGGAATATTGAAAATACATCCTTCAAAGATAAGCAGTTGAGAGTTTCTGGCACATGTAAAGATGATTTTTTTTTTTCAAATAATAGTTTACTTGTCTGTTTGGTTGCTTTAACATTATCTAGAGAATATGTTAAAGCAAAACTCACAGGACCAACTTCCTCAGTTTCTATTTCATTAGGCCTGTAGTGGGGGTTAAAACTACTTTTGGGAGTTTCTAAGTGATACTGATGCTATTAGTTGAGGAAGCACAGTTTTAGGCTACTTTCATAGAAAAGAGAAACAGATACTAAGGGGGTAAGTTTTCAGTCATAAAAATTCAAACATATCTTACTGAAGTAAAATGCTCTCATTCTTGAATTTTTTTATAGAATTTTTTTATATTTACCAAAATAATTAAATTTATATTCACACATGAATTTAGTCATTTTAAAAATGGATGATTTCCAATTGAGTATATCAAAATAGCTACATTGTAGATGTTTACATATTTTCTAATAAATGTATCTATTATGTAAATATTCTTAATCACCCTCTTTTAACTGCATGTATACAAGTGCAAAAATAAAATCATCACCATAATTTACAAAATGAATAATACCTCAATTTTGTGTTGATATATCAAATTTCAGGTATCATACTTTTCTTCTGATCGTGTTTTTATTCAAATATTTTATACAGCCCCCAGGTCTTGTGTACAGGATAGGGTACTGTCTTCAATTACCTTGTCTATGCTCCTTCTGGTTGCTAAGTGATGACACATGTTCTCTTTGCAACACTTCTTTCTGCTTTCTTTAAGGAAAGAATACACTACTATAAGTCAGTACTGCAGGATGTAGGTACTGGCAACAGGCTCTCAGAAACCTGTCCACCCTATTTAGCATGGTCTCAACTTTGTTCAGACCAGTGTCTTGAGGACAATTTATGCATAATCCTGTCAAAAAAAAAAAAAAAGAGCCATGGTAGCCCAGGATTGAGAGAGGGAAAATGTTTTCTGTTTCTGGAACCAAAATGAATTAACTGAAAATGCAACAGGAGCACAACAGATGTCCTACCATGGCAGTGTTGAATAACAGCGTTTGAAAGGACTTGGGAAGCCCCATGGAATGATCTTTTTATTTTTCTTTCATTCTATTTCTTTTTCACTCTTCATTGCTCCTTCTTTCTTTTCTATTTATTTACATGAAGAAATTGAAGACATGATATATCTAAGGCAATATTTAGGATAGTGGTCAAGATCATTCGTCCATTTGGCAAATAATAAAGGAGAGAATAGCACCTAAATTCAATGACATTTCCGTCTTGTAAAGTAATGCAACCGGTTAAGTCGGAGGAGAGCAAGAAAAGCTAGCATACCCAGCAGACCTGGACACTTCTCAGAAATATGAAACTAATAGAAAGGAGGATACATAGTTAAATTTGAATTACACTGATATTAATGAGGCCTGCTATTCAGTGCTCAGAGAGTGATCAAGACAAGAATGGGATCCTTATTGGAACAAGATATATTCCATGCCTTTATAATTTTATCAAAATGGATTCTATTGTCATGTATAACTAAAAAGAATTGAAAAAAAGATATTATTAATTACCTTAAAAATGGCATTTTTTCAGAAGCCAGGTTTAAGAGAACATGTACATGTTGTTGGAAAACTAGAGACATGATTCTTCCTTTAGAGGAAGCAAAGAGGACAGACATAAAGTAATGCGCACGTGTGTTATTTTCAAGTGACAACATATCTAATTAGTGAAATGCATACAATTTATAATTAGGTAAATAAACATATATATGTACACATACATACATATATGTGTTTTAGTATTTCCTGTATCATCAACCTATGTAGTACCATGCCACTCAATAGTTAAAGACAGAGAGGACAATTGAAAGAAATGTTAGAAATTACCTTGTTTAAGAACCAGCCACACAATTTTATTACTCAGAAATATGTGACACAAATGTTTGAGGAAACTTACAATGATAACATGTCTGAGGATTTTGTTCCTTCTCTTGCCTACTAAATATATATATATATATATATAGAATGTACCACTTTTCAAGTACAAAGTACCCAGAACAATATAATACACATATTTTAGTATATCAGTTCTTTAAATTTTAAGTTTCATGAGACTGAATTTGTTATAAAATTTGACAAAATTGACGGAAATTTCAGCAATTTAAGCTGGTAAAGCATTAATATGCAAATGTTTTTATTAATTTGCCTGTAGAAGTACTTTTAAAAACTGCATAAGGGGGGAGGGAATGACTAATTATGTATTAGTGACTAATTTTTTCATTTAACAACTATCAGTTGTTTATGAAGCTATGGTATGAAATGCTGAACAATAAGTGTAAGAAAAGCAGACAGAATTAATATTCTGATGAGAATATGTTGTTTAAGTAGAGAAAGATAAATTATAAACAAATAAGTAAACATAAAAATGTGTTATTTTGTAGCAGTTATTTTGTGGAAACTATAGATTAACACTGTGAATGTAGAAAATTAAAAGTAGCTAACAACTCAAATATAAGCAGCAGCTCAAATTTTCATATCCTGCTGAGAAGAGTTGAAATACTAGAGAAAATCATTGGCCATGTTAGCAATGCTGAATGTGTGAATGCTCTCTGTTCTTTGACTCAAAATTTCCATTGATAGGTGTATCAAAAAGAAGTGTGTGCGTTTTTGCATGTATTTCAAAAAAGCCATAGATATGGATGAGAATATTCAGAGGAATATAATGAATATGATGGAAGACCTCATGGGAATCAACAACAAAGCAAACAAAAAATTTGGTGTATTAATTCAAATAATGAACACACAAACTAATACTTTAAACATTAAAAAACTCTATTTGTGTAATGTGAATTTTGCATTCTGCTGTCATATGTAACAAATGAGAATAAATAAAGTTTAAAAATTAAAAAAGATTGTGATACATGTTAATGTTGAATATATTTGTGATGGCTAGATTCACCAGCATATATATATGCTGGTGAATATATATATATATATGAAGATTGTGATACATGTTAATTTTGAATATTTTTGTGATGGCTAGATTCACCAGCATATATATATATATACACATATACATATACATACACATATATACATATATATATATGTAAGTTTTGTCTATTCCCCTTAATATCTACATATCTACTGTATAAAATACTAGGATTATTTTCCCAACATTTATCTACCTAATATCCAAATACCTCAAAGATGCAGGATTTCAGAGAAGTTGATAGGGCGAACAAACTTGCTTAAGAACCAGCCACACATTTTTCTCATGGAGGATGTTGTTGTGTTCCTAAGTGGTTTATCTTCCTAAGAGAAATCACATCTCATGGTGTTTGGCCCTGGAAATCAGTTATATCAGTATTTATTATGCTCTATAAATACAACTGCACAATGTGTTATCTCTTGCCATTTGTCTCTTCCATTTAGTGTATTTACAAGGCTTATCCATGCTTCAGCCAGGATATGTTATTCATGGGTAAATAATATTATACTATATAGATATATACAGTAAGTATTTTTCCAATCATTAGAGTGGGTTAATTCCACATTTTAGCTATTACAAAAAATGCTGCTTTGACCATGTGTGTACAACATTTGTGTGGATGTGTTTTTGGCTCTTGGGCATAGACCTATAAAAGAAATTGCTAGGTCTTATGTTAATATTTTTACACTTTTAATGAATTGTCCGATTCCTTCCATATTAGTGTATGAGGGTTCTAGTGTACAAATCCTTGTGAATATTTGTTATTATCCATCTTTTTTACAAGCATTCTAGTGGACATGAAATCGTATGTCACTATGATTAGTGGATGTGAATGGTATCTCACTGTGGTTATCTAATATGGTATCTCATGTTAGACTGATGACTGATTAAAAAATGAACATGCTGCGCGAAAATGTATAGCATTACTTGTGATTTGTATGCTTTGATGTGGTGTTATGATTCATTAGACTATTTTAAAAACAGTGTCATGGTTGAGGCACTCTTTTGTGCAGGGAGGGATAGAAAAATACTGTTCCTCAGATCCACACCATATGAATACTATAGTTTTTTTCAACTTTTTTTTTTTTTTTTACTTTTTCTTGTCATCTCCCTCTAACCAGTAGCTTCATCTCACCTCTGCTGTGTGAATACACTAGCATGAATTAGAGAGTAATTGCTTCTGGTCTCTCTTCCACTTGATGCTTCACTAAAATCAAAAGGAGAAGAAATGGGAGAGAAAAGAACAAACCTACGAGTGTTAATCAGGAAGGAAATCAAAATAAGGGAGTAAGACTAATAGCACTAACAATTTAGTATGAAATAGGAAAATGGAAGAGTAAACAGAAAACACAATATGGCACTTTAACATTGGAGTAAACATAAAGCCAGGAGAAAGGTGTCAGAATTCAGGAAGCATCTGTTTACTCAGTTTATCTGAACACATTGAATCTCCATCAAGAGCTGTGTTCTATAAAAGTGAGGAAAATATAGAATCGATTATCTTTAACAGTATTTATTCAAGTTTGTTTGCCCTATCAACTTCTCTGAAATCCTGAATGTTTGAGGTTGTTAGAGTCTGTAAACAAGTCAAAATAACACCTGGCATTTTGCCAGGGGAATGTTAAAGTTCGTAAACAAGTCTGGATGGTGCCTGGCAAAATGTCAGAGGGAGTGGTTTGAGAAGTAACAAAACCAAGCCATTAGGTGTAGAGATTCCTGATTGGTTGACTGATGTATCTAGTTTATGCTAATTAGATAAGCTGTGTGGAATGTATAAATACTGCTCCTGTCCTGCAATAAACGGCTCCTACTCCTGCTGTATCAACGTTCACAAGTTGTTCGTCACCCCCGGTTATTTTGCTGCAGCCGGACTGCGGCATGAGGTATTTGGATATTAGGTAGATAAATGTTGGGGGAAAATCCTAGTATTTTATTATATAATAGATATTAAGATGAATAGACAAAATTTCACTATNTATATATATATATATATATATATATATATATATATATATATAGTGGTGAATCTAACCATCACAAAAATATACAAAGTTAGCATGTATCACAATGTTCCTGTATATGTGTACTTTACATAAAATAGTGGTAACAATAATGGTTGGAAAATGAAAATCATGCACAGATAAGGTGTATCTTATTCCTGTCAATTTAAGGGAAAAGCATACAGTGTTACAATGTATTTCTTTACTCCAAGATCATATAGGATTATATCCTATATCATTTTTTCTTATGAATAGTTTTCAGAAGTAAGAAGCTAAAAAACAAAATCTTGTCATGGAAGAATTGAAGAAAGTGAAACCTCTTGTTTTCCCTTGTTTTTTTTTTTTGGTTTGGCAAGAGACTGTGAAAAGGGATCCTTCCTTTCCAAAGAGGAACTTTGATTTCAGCATATTTTCACTGTGGCAGAACTGATTGTTTTTTGTAACATTAATAGCTCTTTCAAGGTCCAAGGTCCATTTCTGCAGTTTATGAAGGTTTGAATTTTGCATGTTAAGATAAAAAGATGGCATGTATTATCTCATCAATGATAGAGGTTATTGGAGGATTGATTGCACTTTTTAACTCTTTTATTAAGAGTATTGACCCTGTGTAAGTGCATTTAATCTCAGAAATATATTTTTGCCTTATTTGAGGTAGTGCTAATGAAAGAAGAAAGAATCAATGACTATGAAAATGTGTGAAGAAAATCAGTAGGAGTTAAAAGCCTTGTGGTTATGTCCTCTGGATGTCAATAGCATTATTGATGTCTTGAAACATACCATAAATTCGAAAAGGAAATGTCTACACATTATGAGGAAAAAAAATGATCCCTTTCTTTTTCCTTTTTCCTCTTTATCAATTTTGTTTATTTGTATTTTATATGGAAATAAAATTTAAAAATACTCTATTTTATGATACAGTTGCCTTATAATTTATGAAAGAATAATTTTGAGATAGCTATTTTAATTTGCATTCCCTAGCATTTCTTTATGAGTTATTTTAAATTATAATGTAAACATGTAATTATGGCCATGATTAATTTTTATAATTTTCTAAATATTATATAAAATATTTTGAATTTATAATGAACATTAAATATTTACTTAGGCAATAATTTTAAAATATCAATTAATACATATGAATATCTCACTGAACGTCATAGAATTTTTTGAAAACTGACTTAACTGAAGAAGACCCAGTTTAGAAAGACATGATATGAAATCATGTGCAAAAAATATCTAAGTTAGCAGACTGCAATTTTTCATAAAAGAAAGTTATTCTGAAGGAAAACCCTACTGCATACAATGAGCACATGTTATTCTATGCATGGGTCTCTTAGCTGCATACTGTGCAGTTAGAAAGTGGAAGCTGACATTTCTGGGTTCTATGCCCCTAACTTAGAGAACACAACAACATCGTACATGAACATAATACAAACCTCCTCTGAGTTCATTTTAATAAACGTTCATAGAAAGGACTTTTCTTCTTGAAAATTAGGAAGATGAGTTTTAAAAATATTATTATTTTCTTATTCTTGGACAGCTGGCTTCCAGCTATTTCCTGCAGTTAATTCTCCACAGATGCTTGAATTCTTGGTGTCTATAATGCCATGGTGAATGCCATTCTGAACCAGGAAACAAGATGGCTTAATGAAGTGGAGCACTAGATGTTTGGGTGTGAAGATAAATGTTCGCTCAGTTTGATATATAAGTATTTTACAACTACAAAGTTTTAGCATTTCTATAGTCTTCCACAAGAATTTTATTTAGAAATAGTATTGTATTTTATTATAGTTATTGATGGTGTTCATAATACTGATAGGACTAGAATCATTCATTTTTCTACAAATATTTATTTACTAAGGATCTTCTCTTTGCTAGGCACCATTCTAAAATAACACTGAAAGAGAGACAGTATTGATACAGTAAGGTAATTTAATTTTTCTTCAGAAAGGGAACAGATAAACAGTAACAAGTAAATATACACATGAATGAATAGATTATAGTATACTTGTGGTGACATATGAAACAGAGTATTGTGATAGGAAGTGCTTAGTGGAAATATATGATTCAGGGAAGGTTTATTTGAGAAAGAATCAGAAGTGTGGCATTGAAACAAATATTGGGATGACGAGAAGAAAATATGTAGAATGGCAGTGGCTTGGACTAAAATGATGACAGTGCAGAAAAACCAGTCTAAAAATGTGTTCTCAGTTTTATTAAAAATTTCTCCTTTCTACTGAGTGAATAAATGGCACTTTTGAAATCAATATTTGGTTCGTTGTTTGGTATAAGCCACAATATATTTTTCATATGTAAAAGCTAATCTCAAGAATCTTAGTCATTTGTGGAAAAACAATCATAAAGTCATTTTTGGTAACAAATTCTTATCCTTTAATGTCTGCATCTATACAGCCACTATACCTGTTTCTGTTCCTAGAAAGATTTGAAGTCTATTTTTTTTTCAGATTATTATCTTTATTTTAACCCTCTGCTATTTCTTTTTCTGTGTGATCTGCATGGCATGATAAAATATCTGAGTTTCTCTCTCAGCATCACCATGATTTTTTTGCATTTCTCTCTTGATCTGTACAGCCTAAAATATCCTAACTTGGAATAATTACTATATTCACTTTCTTTACTAATATATAAAGAAGACTAATTACTATTTTAAAAACAAAACAAGTACATGCAACCATTCAGAATCCCCAAAAGGTTGATGTTGAAATGTTTCTTAACTCATTAATCTAATGTTTCACTTTAATTTATTTTTTTATCACTCTCTGAATATTGGATGATTTTATATAAAGTGTTCATTTGGGGGGTTATTTGTCCTATAGAACTTCCTGTAGTCTTTTTGTCTTTCTTGTTTTCTTCCCAGATGTTGTCCTGTGGTTTGAGGAACCACATTGTTAATCAGCATCAAAAAAATGATTTTGATGAGTTAACTAAAATATCAGCTAAATTCAGGGAGCATTAAAATGTAATAGACTGAACAGCATATTGTAATGTAATAAATTAATAATTAATTTACAAAATAATAGTTGAAGTGATATTTTTAAGATTATTTTACCTTTTTTTCTTGTAAATGTCCCCTTGAGTTTTAGAGGAATCTATATCCAAATAAGAATGTATACACTGCTTTAGCCTGTTGCTAACATTATGCTATAGAACAACTGTGGTAAAGTTCCTAACTCTTGAGTATTTCTTGCTTTGGGTTAAGTTAGGAAGCTTTTGCTATGCACAGAATAGCAGCAGGTTGTTTTGATTATAATGTTTTTTTCTATCATATATAACTTTATCATTCTTTGAGTAACTGCCATTAAGGAGGCACTGTTGTAGAGGCATGGCAAACAGTAAAAATGCTTAATAATATCTGCTTTTTCTTTCATTTCATTATAGCAGTGAGGGAGTTTATAAACAAACTGACACATGTGTCAAGTGTTTATAAAAAATAAAGGAGGACAAAGGGACTGAGAAAGGGAGGGTATAGGTTTTAATATGGACGAAGCTTTCAGGGTATGCCTGCTTTTGTACCAGCTTCATGATTCACAGGTGATTTTTAAAATATCAACATTGACAGGAATTTGTCTGGATTCCTGGGATCTGAAAATAGTTAACCATACTCAGAAATTACCTTTTAATATGTAACCCTTTTTCAAGGCCATGCCAGGCGCTCTATAATAATGTACTTTTATACGTAGTCATTAGGCTAACACTGGTGAGTACTTATAATGTGCTGGGTTCTGTGGTTGATGTTGGAAGTTCAGAGTAAAATGAATCTGACCTTGAACTAAAGATGCTCAAGAACTAAATGATTAGATGGCACTTGTCAAATGTGGCATCTTACATCTCAGCATCCCACAACTACTAAATCATCACCATCAGGAAAGGGGTTGAATCTTTTATATTTTCTAAGTCCATGAATGTTATTTGACTGCAGAACCAATGGAAAGAATAAATGATCAGGAGAAGTAAGCAATAGTAAATTTCTATTTCAGCATTCACCAACAAAACTTCCTTAGTGTTTCTCATTTGTAGTCTCTCTAACCTGCCATATGATATCATTCTTCTTTCTTCTAAAAATATCCTTGAATTTTTCAGGTCACTTTGCCTTCTGTAACTGAAAATGGATGTTGTGTAGGCTTCCCAGGTGTGAACATTATAGCCAGTGTGGGCTTGAATTTGGGTTGGTCTCTCATCTGTTATAACTGAGTCCCAAACAACTTCGACCTTCAGTCTCCTTTTATTTTTCTTGGACTTTTGTTTCTTGCTAGCAAAATATTTACTGTTGTGGCTATTCTATTAATTTTTGTTGCTTTAGAGTTGTTTTTACTAAATAGCCTACAATAAGTTTGAGGAAAAGTGACCATTTCTGATGCCCACAACATAATTTACAGACCTATGAATATGTTAGGTTTCATAAAAAAAGGGAAATTAAAGTTGTTAATCAGCTGTATTAAGATAGGAAAATTATACTGGGATTAGCTACACAGATCCAATTTACTCACTGAGTTTCCTAACTGCGAAAGAGGTAGAAAATACAGCAGTAGATAGTATACTCCTCAAGGTTTTAAGAGTCTTCATTTTGGAATACAGTATTCACTAAAAATAAATTTTGCAGTTATTTTTGCAATTAGATATAATGGTTTCCTGGGTTTTGGAACCTCAGATGCTCGTCTCCATTTTAGACATTCTGAATGTTCAGGGACAGCTCAGGATATGACTTCTCCAATAAAATATAAAATATCTGAGCTTCTTTTAAAGTAGTTTAATACTGATTGACAATATGCTCTGCAAAACATTCCCCTACAGTGTGTCAGGTGTCAACTGGTCATGTTAAATGGTACCTAAGCGAGCCGGGCACAGTGGCGCATGTCTGTAATCCCACAGGCTTGGGAGGCTGAGACAGGAGGATCAAGAGTTTAAAGCCTTAGCAAGAGAGAGATGCTAAGCAACTCAGTGAGACCCTATCTCTAAATAAAATACAAAATAGGGCTGGGGATGTGGTTCAGTTATCAAGTGCCCCAAATCCAATCCCCAGCACTCTCTGCTCCTTCAAATAATGGTACTTGAGTGAAAATGCCAGGAGGCTTGTGGGGCTATTAAGGATAACTGATTGTTAAATAATCATTAACAATAAGCTAAACAAAAGGAGCTGGCAAGGTTAAGTCTAAATCACCATGGAAAAAAAATAATTTTCAGTGAATTAAGAATATAATAGTTTATATGTGGTATTTCTGAAAAAATTTTTTTATTTAAAACTAAAATGAGAAGATGATTAGGATATAAATTATTCCTCTCTTTTATAGATAAGAAACTTAAGAAATAATTTATAGGAGTCTTTCCCAGTTTTTTTTTTTTTTTGTCATTTGTTTGTGAATAGACATTCACAGATTGGGTTAAATGGAACAAAGGAAAAATGAAAAGTGATGTAAAATTCAGAGACTAACCCTTGTGGGAGTCAAGGAAGACTCTGGAGTCAGTTTTTGACACTAGTTTCATGCACTAACTGAAGGGGAACAAAGAGAAGCTTTTCTATCTTGGGGAAATTATTCCTTTCTTTGTTATCCTGAAACCAGGAATGTTAAATCTTAAAATTCCTGGTTAATCTTTAAAAATTTTCTTCAAACGAGGATTAAGCATTTAGAAAATATCATGTGTAGAGAACTAAAGGGCTAGACGCTTGGATTTTAGTCACAATCTGTCCTTTAACACTATCAGTTAACTCCCCCCCCCCCAAATCTTGAATTTCTATCTAGGTGAGGGGTTGCCTTCCGAAATTCTGAAAGTTTAGTAAGTTATGTCCTTTTCAGATTAATAGTAACAACTCAGATATAAATTACATGGAATTTACACTGGAAGATGTTTTCTAAGTCCTTGTCCTTCTCTTCATGAGAATATTAGATATGTGCAGTTGCTCATCCTTAGAGATGAACAGAAGCCCTGCTCACTGATATTTAAATCTTGCCAATCAAATTATACATTTTGTTCACTCCGGAACTCTAGATATTCTGAAGAAACAGGGATGTCATTTCAGGAAGCAACCCAATGCATATGATTGCATGCAAATTTATCTTAATTGACTGACATTTTCTGTTTTATTTTGGCTTTTTAATGAGCCAAGTACATGCTGCTTTATTTTTTCCCCCTAGATCCTAAACTTATATAACCATGCTGTGTTTGGACAATAAAGAAAAACTTGCTACACTTTTCCACAGGGAAGAATAACTGTTCAATAATATTTAACATATATTTAATTTGTTTATCTCTTCTATCAAATCACATTTTAAAAAAATAAGATGAAGTAACATTTCATTAATTATTTCTCAGTAATACAATATTGGTTTAAATGCTCTTTCTTCTTTAAGAAAAATCTTGAAAATATTCTTTGGATGAAGTTCTTGTTTTTTAAATTCCCATGGTTACCTCATTATACTTTGGGTAACGTCAAAGATGCTCTATGTACATGTTTTCTGATACTGACTCTACTTACCTTATAGAAGTTTGATTGGCCTGAGACTAACCCTGGATTATTATGCAAAGGCTTTTGCTCACTATATCTTCTTGCATCATCTAAGAACAAGAGAAAACATGTTTCTAAAAAATTGCCTTTGCAATAACAGAGCACAGAGAAAGAACATGAAGGAGTTTTTGTTAGTTTTCTAGGAATGTTATAACACAATGTTATCAGTGGAGTAGCCTAAACCCAGAAATTTATTGTCTCAGTTTCTAAGGTTAGAAGTACAAAGTCAAGGTGTCAATGAAATGGCTTCAATCTTCTGAGACCTATCTTCTCAGCATCTAGGTTGTTGTTTCTTCCTCCTCCTCCTCCTCCTCCTCTTCTTCTTCTTCTTCTTCTTCTTCTTCTTCTCTCTCTCTCTCTCTCTCTCTCTCTCATTTATTTATTTTTTTAGATATACATGACAGCATATTGTATTTTGACATATACATACACGGGGTATAACATTCTAATTAGTATCCCATTGCATTATCTGCATTCTGTATGTATCTCTGTTCAAATCTTTTATTAAAAGGAAACCAGTCATTAGATGAGGATGCACTCTAGTGACCTCATGTAACCTTAATTCCCTTTTAAAAAAATGTCTCCAAATACAGTCATGTTCTGAGGTTCTAAGTATGAGGATTTCGAAGTATTAATTTTGGGAGACACATAATTTACCTCATGGTAGAGGGCATTTAAAACAAGACTTTGATATTTAGTTCTACAACATGAAGATTTTTTCCCCACTGAGTTCTTTTTCTCCAATTTCTTGGCCTATGAAATTTATAATGGCCATAAGTTTGACTTGTACTGATTACATTCGGATAACCTAGAGTGTTCTCCACTTTGCCTCTACTCTGCTTTATTTTTCATGTTGTTTCTAGTAGTGATACTCTCTTTTCCACTGGACTATAGGTACAGATGTGTGTTCAAAACCTTTAGGAAAAAAAGTAATTTATTCAATATTTTAAAAATGATTTATAAGAAGAAGAATAAATAGTATTTTCTTAATGTAATACTTTTCAAGGCAATCATTTTATACTTTAAGTTGCTTTGTAGGGGTACAGGAAAGGATGTGGCAGGAAATTAACCCAAAAGTGATGTAGAAAAATGAGGTTACTGATTACCACATGGTTCCAGGCTTTTAATACAAAATAGGAAGATGTCTTGATTGTGTTCTCTTTAGGTACTTTCAAAAATACAATGACCATGGAAATTAAAGATAAGACATTTCTATGGGATATGTTTTTAAAAAAAGTACAAATATACATTGAATAATCATTATAAATAAATTGTAAGTTTGGTAATTTCAATTCTTCTCCCTTTTAGAACAGAACATAGTTCTATATAACTATGAGTTCATGTTACATAATGCATTTAAACTGGGAAAACGGTCTTTTTCATCTCTATTACCTTTCATCTTTCTTTCTCT
Organism: Marmota marmota marmota; assembly: GCF_001458135.2. NCBI lineage: Eukaryota > Metazoa > Chordata > Mammalia > Rodentia > Sciuridae > Marmota > Marmota marmota. Next base: position 6,435,811 of record NW_026000005.1, read on the forward strand.
TGTTATATTTTCTTTATGATTTTCTGGTTTATCTTAAATAGGAAACCTCTCATGAGTCAGATTCTCTTGTTTTTCTTTGTAAGACTCTGAGATCTTGTCCTAAAATTGTATCATCACTTCTGACAGAGCCACCTCTTCCACAGTGCCCTCTGCCCAACACGTGTAGCCACTGAGACTCTCTCCTTGCTTGCTGCACCAGTAGCTCCCTAAGAGATGGCATCGCTGTTGTCCCTTCTTTGTTTAGGCATGAAGCTGTCGTTGTTTGAATTATACAAGGTGGTTTGTCAGTTTCTAAAGAAACAGGCTTCCTCTTCAGCAGTATTGTATGGCCATATGAAAACAATTCAAAGCAATCATCATATTTTCATTGAATAAAATGTTAAATATTCTATATTATTGCCAGAATTAGGTCATCAATTTTCTAGTGTTTTTCTGAGATATTTTTTATTGGTAAACTTATTATTATGAAAACATCTAATATGGTTATCAGAGAGTAACTACTACACAGGTGACAGAGAAACTCAAATGAAAAGGTGCTCCTCAGAAATCATTGTTTCATGTCTTAGGTGGAGTTCCATAGAGTTTTGGTAAGGTGAGGTCTATTGCATTTTAAGCATTGAAGACAATCTTAGATTAAGTGTTCTGAGATAATTCTAGTATAGTACTGGATTTCAAACATTTTCAGTAGCAAGACATTTTTGCCACATGAAAGCTTATATAAGTACATCTGTATTTTTACATCTATTTACCCACCTACCTAGATATCCCACAGTTACAGGAATATGAATTAAATAATAGGTATCATGAAGTCAATTATACAAAAGCAAGATTATTCTTGATGGAGGACTGATTGGCACATATTTTATTTCCCATTACTTCATTTTCCTTTGCAGTCTGTGAAAAAGTTTTTTGTTATTTGTTTTGTTTTTAATATGTAGGCCTGTGGAGAATACTCTTCTATTTCAGCAACTGAAGGTGCTGGAACAGCTGCAAAAGTAAACAAATCTTAAGGAACTTAGGATGATCTTCCAAGTTTTCATTTGGACAAAACTATAGGGTAGGAGAAAGTGTCTTAATATACCAGTTTTCCCTTTGGGGAGAATATATTGTGGTTTCCTATACATTTTGTTTTTCTGACACAGTGTTATTACTGACTTTTGCTCAAATATTTAAGCTTAGTTAAAATGTCTTAATTCTCCATATATAACAAATATCTTCTTAAATATGACACATTTTAGCAAAAATAATGATGGTATAATTTGTAAGAAAGAAACAGTTAAGTCCTACATCAATGGAGTGTAAATTTAGAGTTGTGTATTAAGTGGGAACTTTTTGGTGCCTTTAAAATCAAATGAGAGGTAGGCTTCCTTATCTATTCATAATATGCCCCCTGAGTCAAAGGCAGCGAAACAGGCAGGTCAGGGTGATTATTTTTCTATTTTTAATATTATATATAAATATATTTTATATTATATATATTACATTTTATGTAATATATGTGTATAAATATTCATTGGCAAAAGTTTGTCTTCACATAACGATTGTTATCGCACATGAAAATTTATGTAGCTTTGGGCCGGTATTCCCCAAGGTTGCTATTTTAGGATTTTTCTCTCAAGTATTAATCCCCCCCATATACCAAATATCTATAAGTGAACTGTTTTCTTCATCTATTATTTACATATTTACAAATCTAATTTCAATGGGAATGTAATTACTGGCCAGCAATATACCATAAAGTATTTAACACATGAATTTATATAAATTAATATAAATTTATTTTAAAAATTTAAAAAGCAGTCCAATCATGAGGACTCTGTGATTATTTTAAGTGCTCTTAAGTGTAATTAATATAATGAAGTACTAATGAAATCCAGCCACACATTGGGTAGTATAATATGCCTTGAATAACTATAATCTATCATCAGTTAAAACCACCTTATTATCAACACCTTTGATTCCCATGTATTATTGTGGAGGTATAATGCACATTAATTTTGTTAAAAATTCTAACATGGCTGGACAGGTCAGGCATGCCTGTAATCCTAGCCACTCAGGAGGCTGAAGCATGAGGGTTGCAATTTTGAGGTGAGCCTCTGCAACTTAGGCCCTAAGCAACTTAAGGAGAATTGGTCTCAAAATTAAAAATATATAAATAAAAAATAAAAAGGACTGGGAATGTGACTGAGTGGTAAAGCACCCTGGGCTAAATACTTAGTATCCATAAAACATTTTTTTAAACCTGAAAATAGTCTATTCTTTCCATTTTAAGTTCTATATTAACTTTGAATGGCCAAACTACATAGCCAGGTTATTTGTCATTAAATGAAAATCAAATTAAAGTCTGGCTGAAACTAAAGAGCAAGGAGGTTACAAAAGGCAAAATAAATATATATACATTACATATATATATTTACATACACAGTACAGTCATATGCACAAAACTTATATACACACATAAACATGTAGATGCATATATGAAGGTACTTGTAGGCACATATACACTTTAATTGGCACAAAAGCTTTTAAAATATATAGAATTCATTAAAATGAACTTAGGCAATTCACCTCTTTTAGATTTGTATCACCTTGTCATCTCAGAGAGAAGGGATGCTTCATGTCGGGAACAGTCAGCAAAATTTGGAGTACAAATGATCAATACTTGTTATGTTGTAATCTGGTTGATGTCAGAGGTGGATCTATCTGAGGTCAGCAGTATCTCATATTTGAAATGTATGAAAATTCAGCAAAAGTGTTTGATTTGAAATTCAGAAAATCCATGAAATAGTACCTCTGTGATTCCTGAGAAAATTCTAACTCAGGAGGTATTAAAAGGCTGTAGCTCTTTATAAAGTTCATATAAGGTAGTGTTTTAACTTTCTACATTGAATATTTTTTTCCTACACATCATTTCTAAACATTAAAGAACTGAAGAAAAAAATTTGAAATCTTGCTTTTCTTTGGAATTCTCAATCCAATTAAGTTCTTTCATCCAGGTTCTTGTGTTCTTCTGTTAACAGTTATAAAGAACACTTCATAGGGAGGGGGATCATGGGAGGAATAGATGAATTCTAGATAGGGCAGAGGGGTGGGAGGGGAAAGGAGGGGCATGGGTTAGAAATGATGGTAGAATGTCAAGGACATCATTATGCAAAGTTCATGTATGGAGGCACAAACTGGTGTGAATATACTTTGTATACAATCAGAGATATGAAATATGTGTGCTCTATATGTGTAATATGAATTGTAATGCATTCTGCTGTCATATATAAAGTTTAAAAATTAATAAAAAAACATTTCATAGACAATTACCTATGATTTTTTCTATATTTATAAGGCAAATAATATAAGTTAAAGTGAATACTTATGCCAACTTTGGACAGGTATTTTGAATAAGTGATAAGCATTTAAAAATTCATGATTAAACATTTTAAAAATGTATATAACTAAATAGCCACCATAATCCCACAAAGGAAAACGACCATCTTCTCCTTTGCATTGGGTAAAAATAGTGAATTTAAAAAAAAAATTGTTTAATTTAGCTCAGAGATTGCAGTTCGAATTGGAATATAGGTTGATAGAAATCCAAAAATTGGTCCTTTCCCCTATCTATTTATCTATCATATTTTGACTATTCACTAGAACAGAAAAAATCATCAGGAATTTCCTAAGGATCAATCATTTCCTTTTTCATTGTTCTTTCAAAAGTAATAGTATTGATTACTCTCCCATATGATTTTTACTAATCAAATTTTATCTTTTTATTCTTATTTGAAATTCAAATTTCATCATAACTTTAATATGTTTCCTTATTTTAAATAATTTCATATGTAGAACACTGCTAGATTTTTGGAAATATTGTGATGATAGTAGAGTCTTCATATACAGCACAGCCAATTTCTACTATCTAACATTAATATGGTTAACATATACACAATTACTGAACTGATATTAATGTGGTGTTACAGACTAAATTCTATACTTATTCTAGTTTCTGAAGCTTTAACTAAAATTCTTCTTCTATTATATGATCTCAATGAATAATGCATCATGTTTAATTTTTATGTTTCCCTAAGCTCCTCTTGGCTGTGGCAGTTTCCCAAACTTCTTTTTTTTTTCATAATCTTTCCAGTTTTGGGGAGTGATAATCAACTATGTTATAGACTACACCTCCACTGGGATTTGTCTGGGATTTTGTTTATTTATTTATTTTTGTCATGATTAGACTGAGATAAATAGTTAGGTCTGTCTGGTATCATTTTCATCACATCAACACAAAGCAACATACAATCTTCATGATCAGTCTTTGCTGATTTTGACCTTGTTCAACTGGCTGAAGTAGTAATTTCCAGGTTTAGCCACTGCACTGTTAATTCCCCTCCTTCCTTATTCATTCAGGATTGTTCTCCCCAGTAAAATATTTACTGTATATGGTCCACACATAAAAAGTTGGTAGTGATAATCTCTATTTTGGAGGGCAGAATATCCATGCAAAACATTTGGGATTATTCTGTGCCAAATGTTTGCTTCTGAATAAGACATTTGTATTTATCGTGGAGAACACAATACATACGTAGTTTCGTTTCCTTTTGATCTTTAAGACTGCAGTCAATTCAAAGCATCTTTTCTCTCACTTCCTTCAGTGAGGTTCTTATATACATTCATATTGCAGTTAGATTTTGATTTATTTTGCATTCTACATTCTGTGCTGTGATTCTGCTATGGTACAAATACATTTTTGAATTGCACACATTAAGTTTCAATCTTTGTGCTGTAAAGTTGAATACTTATGCATGTATTTAGGCAAATACTTACTGTTAAATATCCCCAATCACACTCTCATAGAAAATAGTTTTACTGTCATAGAAATTTCTCTGTTTCACTTACTCAGCCCTCTCACCCTTCCCTTGAACCCTAGCAACCATTGATGGTCTTACTGCCCTTACAGTTTTGTGAATTCCATAATGTTATATAATAGGGATAAAATGGTAAGAGCTTTTGTTGACTTGCTTTCTTCCTTCCACTTAGCAAAGACTGTTTAAGACTACCCAGTGTCTTTTTGTGGCTTGATAACTACTTTTTTTCATTGCTTTATACTATTCCTTTAGGTGTATGCATCAACAACATCCATTCACCTTCGGTTGCTTCAAATTTGAGCTATTTGAATAATGCTTCTGTAAGCACTCACAGGCAGGTTATTGGAGACAAGTTTTCAAGCCAGTTAAGTAAATATCTAAGAGTGTGATAACTATATTACATCTTAAAATTATATGAAACTTTGAAATAAACTTTCAGATTGATTTCTGAAGTAGCTATACTATTTTGCATTTTCACAGAAACTGGTGAGTTCTGTTATTTTTTCTGTATCCTTCTAGCAATAGATACTGTCTGTGGTTAGCATTTTAGCTATTCCAATGGAAGTATACTAGTATGTCACTATTGTTGTATTTTGTAATTTTCTAATGGCAACTTATATTAGCTGAATTTTCATATGCTTATTTGCCATCTGTATATTTTCTTTGGTAGCAATCTGTACAAACATTTTGTTCACTTTTAATTGGGTTGTTTTCTCATTATTGAATTTTTAAGGATTCTTTGTATATTTTGGAAATAAGAATTTTGTAAAATATGTGTTTTTAGACTATATTCTTTAATTATGGCTCATTCTTTTAGTCTCTACCAGAGTTTCTCAGAGAAAAAGTTTTTAATTTTGGAAAGTCTAATTTATCACTTTTCTTTTATGCATTATGCTTTTGAGGTAGTGTCTAAACACTCATTAGATACCCAAGGTCACATAAATTTTTTCTTGATTTCTTCTAAAGTCTCGATAGCTTTGCATTTTATACATTGGAGTTTGATATATTTTGAGTAAATTTTCATGACAGATGTGAGATCTATATTTAGCTTCATTTTATTGTATGTATTTGTATAATTTTTGCAGCAGAATTTCTTGGAAAAGTAATCCTTTGCTCAATTGACAAAGATCAGATGACAATATGTATTTGTACTGATTTATGGGTTCTCTATTATGTTCAATTAATGTACATGTTTATTTTGCCATAATTCTTGGATGTTTGTTGTATTTTTTTCATTTGTTTTCCCTCTTTGCAACTAAGGATTTATCTTCAAGCACACTGATTCTTGCCTTAGATATTTCCTGTCTACCAATAATCTGACCAGTTATTCTTTATTTGTTGTAATTTCCTTGTAATTCTTACTAATTCTCTCTGTTTTTTTCATGTTGTCTACTTTTTCCAGTAGTTTTACTAACAGCTTAATTATAGTTATTTCAGATTCCTTGTTTGATAAATCCAAACTCTATCTCATGTTAGTATGCTTCTGAGGTTTGTTCTCTGTCTTCAGAGTATAGATTTTCTTGATTTATTATATGCATTGTAATTTCTTGAAGACATCTAGGCATAATGTTAGAAGCATGTCTTTAGCGTGAGGTTTTATGTGAATCTTGCTAGTTGGGTTGTGCTTTTTATTTGATGTTGTTGTATCAAAATCTTAATCATTTCCTTGATTTATTATTATTATTTCTCTCTGTTGTCTTTGGGATTCCTTGACAACTACTCCAAAGGTAGACTGAGTTCTGTAGCTCTTTCAGCTGCAATCTATTTTTAGTATTCAGGAAACCCATTGTCATGTGTAAAGTACAGAAAAGGAGCTATATAATATAATCTCCCATTCAATCTTTGTAATTTAATTGTCCCTTGACCCTATTATTTGATTTTTACAAGTTTTTCACCCCTTACCTCTTCTACCCAATTTAGATGAGACTTGAAGATAGATGGGGCTAAAATTAGAGAAATGCTCTTTCTCCAGTGAGATTAGGCCCAAGTAGACCTTTGTTATGCAAAATGTCTTCAGTTGACTCAACATTCTTTCCTGCTCCTTTATTTTGAGAATCTGGTTGAGTACCTTTAAATAAAACACACAAAAATGGTGGGGACACTCTTAAGACGAAAGCCTGCAGAAATTTTGCATTCATGTATTATTTCACGTGCAAGCTCTAGCAATTTATCAAAATTACCACTGAAGTGAGCATCCCAGTTTATGGCTCTAGTGTCAGGTGCTCCTGGTAATATCTGGAGTGTGGCTCTTCAATTCATTTCTGTCTCCAGATTTCAGGTTGGCAGTTTGCATTGAAACTCCAGTTCTCTGATGAGTCCAAGGAAAGTAGTTATTTTTAGTTTGTTCCATTTTTTTTCCCCTTCTTGAACACTGTCTCTCAAGATCTTTACCTGACAGAGCTAAAACAGAAATTCTCTGGTCATACATTTTAATTGATTACTCACTCTGAAGTACTTGCCAGCCACTCATATTCCAAATAAATTTTATTTATTGACTTCATCCAATTTTGAGTAACCAATGTATCCTGATCCGCAAGATGGGCTCTATGATCCATTTTGATTAAAAAATGATTCACACAATTGTTGTTAGTCATCTGGTTTTAAGAAGTGATTTTTCTTCCTCAGTTCCAATCATCAGATGAGTGTAAATAAGTCTTTAGTGTGTAGAGTAAGATTCAATAAAATAATGTACATGGATCATCTAGCAGATATGCCAAATAGGTATTAGCTATTAATATTTGTTCCTAAGATTAATTTTATTATTAATCTCACTCTCAAAATCTCATTGATCCCTATTGTTTGTTGAATATACCAGGGACCTTTGAAAATATCACCAGATATCAGAATGAATATTTCCTCCACCTGAGTTATCTTCACAAGATAATGCTATTAATAACTTCATCATCTCCTTCAAGTCCTATTCCAGTGTTCTTCAAATGTCATATTCCCATGGAAGCTGACCTGAATGCTTTTTGTAAAGCTGAAAGGAGTACTCATCATCCTTTCTTGGACATTTGATATCCCCTATTGCTAATATGCCATTTTCCCATAGCATTTGTTTTTATCTAACATTCTGCATTATTTATCTTGTTATGTTTAATGTCTTTATGCTTCTTTTTAAATTAAAATACATGAACACAGGGTAATATCTGTAAACATTGTCTAGGACAGTATCTGACTTATCATATGTGCTGGATAACTTGTTGATGCAAACTTGAATACTGCTGGACAATAATATGCATACAAAAGAAGTATTTACAGAACATGGACATGTGATAGTGTATTAATTTCCTTAGATTATCATAAAATGACTGCTATACACTTTTGACTGAACACAATCATATTTGTCCCGTCAGTTCTGAATGCTAAAGCTCCAAAATCAAGTTGTCATAGTGCCATGCTCTTCTGCAGTCTCTAGGAGAGAACACTGCCTTGCTTTTCCAGCTTCATTGAACTCCAAGGGTTAGTGGGTTTGAAGCTCTAATCTCTGCTTCTCTGTGTCCACATGGCTTTCTTCTTCATGCCTGTCTTCATCACTTTACTCTCTAATAAAGATATTTGTCACTCTATTTAGGACCTGATCAGGTAATCCCAGATGATCTCATTTCATTATCTTTAAAATGACCTCAATTTGTGGGCAACAAGAACTATTTTGCAAAATACAGTCACATTTGGAAGCTTTGGGTAGACATGTCCTTTGGATGTGGGGGTGAGCATTCAATCCACCACAGAGAGTATATTTGACATCATTGTTTAAGCACTTGCTGGATTGTGTCTGGACATAATTGACATACTTGGTTTGCCACTGACAGTCTGATCTCTGCATCTGCAGCCTGAACATCATCTGGGAACATTCTTGAAATGTGGAATTTCAGGTTTCATAGTCATGCAGTTGATTTAAATATTAAATATGCAATTTCTCAAGATCCTTATTTGCTTCATGTGCACATTAAAGTTGGAGAAGTCCAAATGTAGAATTGAGTGGATAACAAATTAAGCAACATGAAAATGAAGGAGCGAGAATGAATTGGAATCTAAACAACAAATACTGCAAGATTTATGAAAACAGGTGGCAGGCAACTGACAAAAATGGAAAATGTGAACAGAGTGGGAAGTTTAATGAATCCAGAAAACACAAATCAGATAATTTATAGTGGGGGGGGGGGCTTTGACTGTGAGAATCATGTAGTTACAGGAATAAGAAAATAACCTTAGAACAGATAACAGAACAAGCAAAATACGACAGCTTTGTTTGAATGAGCTATGTCTGTCTTTGATTCTTGAGAGATCTGGAATGACTAAGACTCACTTGGAGGTCTTATGAAAACACATATTTCTATGTGGACCTTCAGAATTTCTGGTTTAGGAGGGGTGGGGCAGGCCCCACAGGATTCATACCTAACATGTCCCCGGGCAAAACTGATACTGGTTGTATGGTGATAATATTTAGAGAATGTTTTGCTTATAGTTATTTAGAATAAGCATATAGATATACTAATAAAAAGGAATTTTAGATATGAAAGATTTGGTATTTGGTATTCATAACTTCCTTGAGAAATATTAAGCTTCCTAATAGTCTAACAGTATTTTCAAATTTTCTTTTTTTCTTTTTGGTGCTAAGGCTTTAAGTTGGTGGTGTTTTATCACTGAGGTATATCCCAGACCTTTTCAATTTGAGATATGGTCTCACTATGTGACTGTAGGTCTCCCCAAATTGCAGAGGTTGACCTTGAACTTGTCTTGCTTCAGCCTCCCAAGTCATTGGGGTTACAGGCATAGTAGGCATGTGCTATCATGCCCTGCTATGTCTTTCATTTTAAGAAATGTTGTATCTTGGTATGTACTTAACTGTCAATGTCAGATACTTAGGCTAGAGACCTGCTCTTGGAAAAGGATTGTTAAATGAATGCTACTCAATGCAATCTTAGACTACCTATCATAATTTAATTGGAAATAGTAGATTATCCAATCAGAAATATTTTCTGAATATTTCCGCACCTTCCTGTAGGATGTCACTGAAAGAAAAGTAAAAAGATTTCAGGAGATAAAATATAAGCACTTCATTATGTTGGTCAAAATGTTTGAATTAGTTTGAAATAAAATGAAACATAGTTTTACTAAAAAGATTTTATGCTTTAACAATAGATGCTTCAAGCTTAAAGGCTGGAAATCATTAGCAATTAAAAAAAGATGTTCAAATATTTGAGGAGTTTGAGATTTTGACAATTATTCACAAGTGGAAAGGGATTAAATATAGATAGATGGAGAATTGAAAGAGAGAGAGAGAGAAAGAGAGAGAGAGAGAGAGAGAGAGAGAGAGAGAGAGAGACTGAGTTAGTGAGTATCGAAGATAGAGTTTGTCATTCCCAAAACATTCAGGAAATAATGTCTATTATAAGAAATAATGAGTCTAACCAAAAGAGATGTTTATTATGTTAATTATTAGGAAGTGTAGCACTTGCACTTATCTTTTACAATAATGTGGAGAATCACAAAACTGAACTAAGGCTGAAAATGTTTAATCACTTGTGAACCATACAAACAAAGAAGAAGAGTTCACATCAAAAGGAATAAGAAAACACCCACTTTGGATCCCTGGGATGCAAAGAAGTAATTATGTTTTGTATCCTTACTACTGACTTTAGAAGGCATTTAATAAATAACATTAAATAAGTAAATGGACAAGCCCTGACAAACTGACCAACAATGAGTTTTTCAGTGAAGGACAGGGGAAAAAATGAACTTATAATTGCTGTTGGCAGAGGAGTCATATTTTTTAATCTATTTTTAGATATATATATTTGATATGGCTTTATCTTTAACAACTAAGAGATCATAAGTATAAATATTGAAATTCAGTATAATTATCCCTCAAAATGCACACAACTTTAGATATAAAAATCGTGTGTTATTTATGTTATTTAATTTGCATGAAAACATTTCATTAACATTTTTAAAGTAAGGAATCTTATCAATTTCCTTACAAGAATATATTCAGTGATGATTGTTCTATATCCTACTAATTTATCATCACAATCAAGAATGATGAGCACAATCTTTTTTCAAGCAAGCTAAACTAGAACAAGTTGTCATGACAGTGTAATAATACATATTGTTTACACTCATATGTGACATATAACATCTACACAATTATGTACACTTAGGCCAAAGTATTTTTTTACAAAAGTACTAAAAGATCATCTATGACATTGTACAAAACTGAAGTTCTAATAAGATTATTATATCCTTAATAAAAAATAAATTTTCTCACAAGATCATTAGTAGCTAAAAAGGGAAATAAAGGTTAAATATATTAAATAATTTAAATATAAGAGTAGTTGCATTGTCATATTTGTGTGAAATTCTTCTCAGTTGTCAAAGGCCATCAATAAATGACATGTTTATATATTTTATTTTTAATAAAGAAAAAATTGTGGAGTGAATTGTCTTTAACATACAATGCCTGTGCTTTTTCCAGATAGTCCCCAACCAACCTAACATAAATTTTACTTTGAATATTAAAAAGTATGCTAACTATGTATATCGGATCTAAATCAGAAGCAAATAAAACATTGTATCCTTCAGTCTAGTCATATTACTATTCCTGTAGTGTAACAATAGAATGGTAGAAAATAAAATTGCAGGACACAAACCTCAGGTGTCAGCTTGTCACCATGTTACATTTAAAGTGGTTATTAAAATCATTATGCTATCAACTTGTGAAGTTTGGATGCACCAAATATAGCAACTTGGTTTAATTGCTCGCCATTTCATTTTGAGTGAAAGAAGGAAGAGGAGGGGGAAAAAGGGTGGATAAAGCTGCTTGTTTGAAAGACACATCTAAAGGCTTTTTTTTTTTTTCTATCAAAATGCAATGAGAAAATAATCTCAGCACGGTGAATAAATGAATGCTTGTTTGTTGAAGTCAGATTTCTTATTGTCCTCAAAATTGGGGGTAAAAGCATCCAATTTGAACTTTAAGCTAAGAAAATGCTATTATATAAAGTGCAAGAAAGTCCACCTGACATTGCATAAAAATTCTTCTTTTTGAAATTATACACAACCAGTCCCACAGAGTCTTTTCTCCCAATCTATTTGAATGATGAACTGATGAGTAGGATTGTCACTGTGGAGTGTAACTTGTGTTGTTTATAATTAAGTTTCCACTATAGCAATGTAGCCTACAAAAAGCACTCATTAAGTCACACAATTTTCTAGCTACTCTTTTTGGCCTTGCATATTTGTACACAGATCGATATTACCTAATGAGAAAGAGCAAGAAATGGACATGAATTCAATATTAACTTAGAACAAGAATAAATTTGGGATTCGAGTACTGTGCTATGGGATTATTATTATTTGTTTATATTTTTAAAATATATTTCCTTCAAATTTCAGAAGTAGCAATGAAAAGCTAATGTTTGTTAACTTGATGAGATGAATGTAATAACTAAATGTATACTGACAATATGAGTCTATCAAATACTTCTGTATAGACTTTTATATTTTTCACTTATCTAAATATTATGAGAATATTAATAATATTTTATATTAATTAATGTTAATTTACATTAATTAGTTAATATATAAGATCATTATGTACAATTAAATACTTTATTTTTTTATTTATCACACTTTATTATATAATACAGATTTAATTTCTATTTCATAGCATAGTATATTTTAGAATTATATAAATATATTTTACTCTGCTCATTAAAAGTCAAAATTGTTATTTAAAAAAAATACTATTTATTTTTTGTCTAGTTTTCATTGGATGGTGTTTTAGTCAGATTTTTCGCTGCTGTGACTAAATGACCCAATCAGCATAGCTGTAGAGAAGAGGTTTATTTGAGGACTTACAGTTTCAGAGGTCTTAGGGCATAGAAGGTCGGCCCCATTTCTCAGCGTTCAAGGAGAGGCTGAACATCATGGCAGGAGAGTATGGTGGAGAAAAGCAACTCATATCATGGTGATCAGGCAACAGAGAAAGAGTCTCTTCCCCAGATACAGATATATACCCAAAGCCAGGCCCTAATTCCTACCTTCTGCAGCTATACTCTTCCACTTAAATTACCACTGCTGCACTTTGTTTGTCAGTTAATCCCTATCAGAGAGTTAAATCACTGATTGGGTTAAGACTCTTACAACCAATCATTTCTAATCTGAATCTTCTTATGTTGTCTCACACTTTAGCTTTGGGGGGACATTTTACATCCAAACCATAACATTCCACCCCTGGTCCCCCAAATCTCACAACCATCTCACAATGCCAAAATTATTATTTTTTTCTCATTTCTGAGTGTCCCGATAGTCAACAGTTCTGAGATTACTCAAATTTGAAGTCCAGATTCCTCTTTGAGGCTTAAGGTAATCTCATTGTGAGCTCCTGTGAAACTGAAAACAAAACAAAACAAAATAAAACTTCTATAGCTCCAAGTCTGGCATTTGCAGCACACAGCTTAATGATGTTCCCTCCAAAGGACTAGTTTAGCTCAACCCCTGTGCCCTTGTTGGTTGCTGCCCAAGTGACCTTTCGGTTGGTTCCTCAGGCTCAATTCCCACAGCTTTCCTAGGACAATGTCCCAAGTTACTGGAATTTCTTAATCTCGGGGGTCTCCACTGCAGCTTCAGCTTCCTCCTCAAATCTTCACACCTTGCCTTCTCAAGGAGTGCCCACAGGGACTCTGACCCTGCTCCACTTTGTCTGATTTCCAAGACCTTTCTTTGAAATCTTGGTTGAAGTCTCCATGAGCCCCTAACTACAGGATCCTGCATTCCTGCAGAATTAGCACCACATGGTTGACACCAAGGTCTTCCACCATCTGGAGCAGTAGCCAAACCACCAGGGACCCTGGCTGTAGCAGCCTCTGAGTGACTGGGTAGCTGAGAATGCTGAAAAAATCTTCCTAGGACCCCTTATGCAAGAAGGGTGCTCCACTAGTCTCTTCTAAGAGAATTTCCATTTTACTCCCAGGAGCTTGAGATGGGTGTGGTCTTTCCAGCTTTTGAGATGCCCTCAAGCCATCTTTCTTATTATCTCTTGGATAAATTTTTAGCATTTCTTTAGTGGCAATAATGTCTTTAACTGCAACTTCCTTAGCCTTATTTTATTCCTGCCTTTCAAGTCCACATTCTCCACATTTTTCTGCTCTGCTTTCTACTCCTGAACATCACAATAAATGATGTTTGGCTAAAAGCTGCCATCAATACCCATGCCACTTCCTGAATGCTATGCTGCCTAGAAACTTCTTTGGCCAGATTAAAACATCCATCACTTTTAAAATCAGCCTCACAGAAAGTCTCAGGACCTGGACATAATGCAGACAACTTCTTAGCCAGAACATAAAAGGAATGGCCTTTACTCCAAATTCCAATAGAGTCCTCCTTTTAGAAACCCTTTTGAGCCCTATCTTCACTGACCACGGTCCTATTGACATTCTGCTCTTCTGAGCTCCCACCAGAATTGAACATTAACTTTTACTTAAAACAATCTAAAGCATTTCTAGCTTGCACTGCTACACACCTCAAAATTTCTCCCACCAATTCCAAAAGCTCAAAAGCTTCTGAACCACATGGTCAAGTTAGGCACAGTAACAACCCCATTTTTTGGTAACAGTTTCTGTTTTAGTCAGCTTTTTTGACACTGTGACTTAAAGACCCAACCTAGACAACTGTAGATGAGGAAAAGCTTATTTGAGGGCTCACTGTTTCAGAGATCTTAGTCAATAGAAGGTTAGCTCTATTTCTTAGGTTCCAAGGTTAGGCAGAAGACCATGGTAAAAAGTGTAGCAGAAGGTGGCAGCTTTTGTGAAGATCAGGAAACAAAGAAAGACTCCACTCTCCAAATACAAAATATACATCCCAAAGCCTTGCCTCCAATGCCTGGTCTCCTCCAGCCACACCCCACCTGCCTTTAGTTACCACTTAATTAATCACATCAGGTGATTAATACATCAATTAGGTTAAAGCTCTCACAACCCAATAATTTATTCTCTGAACCTTCTTGCATTGTATCATGCATGAGCTTTGGAGGGACACTCACATTCAAACCATAATGGATGGAAGATTGGATTTATATCTACACAATTCTATGATTTGGGGTGAAGTGATACTAAATAATTAACTTTAAACAGCTAAATTATTTTTGGAAATGCAAACCACATTAGTAGCATGACACTGACTTGAATTCAATATTTAGATTCATGGGTTAGGGATATCATTCAGAATAATGCATATATGAAATTTTAGATTAAATCTTAATTCTTAGACATATAATTTATTTTTCATTTTAAACAGATTACATTTAAAAACTCTTAATTTTTGCACTAGTATATTCTATAGATAAGACATACTGAATCCTTAATGTTGGAAGAACTAGAATGTAGTTCAAGGGAAATGTGAAGCCCACATGTTCAATAAAGACAGGTTTTAGAATTCAGAAATAAACATGAACTTTAAGAAGAATGCTTTACAAAATAGAGCAAAATAGTGAATTTTGATGTTTAAATGATTATCTATTTGTAATAATTAATTTTGTTTTCCATCTCTAGCACATATGTCCATAAACATATTTTTAACAGTTCATTTTAGACATATGTCTTTCTCTTAGAAAAACACACAAGAAAAACTTGTGTTCTGATTTCCTAAAATTTTACTTCTTAAAATATTGTAAAACATTGTATTAGCTATTTTTTTATAAACTCAAACTCAGTGCAATCAAACCTCTATAGAATATTTTGGATACCCATATCAAGAATTGAAGTAGTTTATCACTAAGAGAGTATCTGTTACACAATGTTTTATGAAAAACTACACAGAAGAAATATCCCATGCAAGCTATGGTTTGACAGATATAAAGGATAGAATTTTATAAGGACAAAATATGGATACTTCCTTGGTTATAAAATATTTTAATAGTACTTTCTCCCAAATTAAGGAGTATAGTTAGGTATTTTTTTCTCTATTACTATTACCTTACAAGATGGCTTGCCCTTAAAAATTAAATTTTTAAACATTTTTGTATAAGTCCAAGTGATCCAACAAAAGAAAGAGGAAGTAGAATATGAACGCAGGGAAAAAACTGCTTAGTATTTTCTGGTACAAACCAATATAAAACAATTTGAACTAAAAATAAACTATTTTGAACTTCCTGGTAGGTATGAAGATTAGAAATGTGGAAAATGTGATCAACGTATGTGTTTAGAAGATTCAGTTTTTCTGGCTCTATTCATTTGGTAATGAAGATGTCATATTGAAGTATTTTATGAATCATCAATGATCAGTCTTTTTGTTATTTTCACATGCCAATATTTTACCTGCAAATACTATATTAGTCTTTATAAAATATGTATGATTTAGTGCATATACTGCACATTTCATAGTAATATAGTCAATATCAGTATTTACTTTCTAGTGTAGGCATTCAAAATGTCATAATAAAACATCCCTGTGTGTATATAGGTATGTGTATATATATTTATATTGATAATTTATGCATGTAGTTTATAAAATGTTCAGATGACATCAATATTTCAACCGTTTAGATATTCTTGCATACATTTCATTTTAAAACCTCTAATTTTCCAAAGAGCATATAGAGTTTTTATTTATGATAACTGCCCTATTAAACATTCCAATGAATTAAAAAGTTAAAATGCATACAAAAACATTAAAAAAATAGTGTACCATGATCAAGTGGTATTCATTCCAGGGATGCAATATTGGTTTAAAGTATGGAAATCAATAAATATAATTCATCACATCAATAGACTTAAAGATAAGAATCACAGGATTTCATCAATTGATGCAGAGAAAGCATTTGAAAAAATACAGCACCTTTTTATGTTCCAAACACTAGAAAAACTAGGGATAGTAGAAACATACTTCAATATAGCTCTCTATGCTAAACCCAAGGCCAACATCATTCTAAATGGAGAAAAATTGGAAGCATTCCCTCTAAAGACTAGAACAAGACAGGGATGCCCTCGTTCAGCACTTCTATTCAACATACTCCTTGAAACACTAGCCAGAGCAACTATACAGACAAAAGAAATTAAAGGGATACAAATAGGAAAATAAGAACTCAAACTATCATTATTTGCTAATGACATGATTCTATACTTAGAGGATCCAAAAAAAAAAAAAAATCCACCAGAACACTTCCAGAATTAATTTATGAATTCAGCAAAGTAGCAGGGTATAAAATCAATAATCATAAATCAAATGCATTTCTTTAAATCAGTGATGAATCCTTTGAAAGAGAAATTAGGAAAACTACCCATTCACAATAGCCTCAAAAAATAAAATAAAATAAAATAAAATACTTGGGAATCAACTTAATAAAATAGGTGAAAGACCTCTACAATAAAAACTACAGAACACTAAAGAAATAAATTGACAAAGACCTTAGAAGATAGAAATATCTCCCATGCTCTTGGATAGGCAAATTAATATTGTCAAAATGGCCATCCTCTCCAAAGTACTATACCGATTCAATGCATTCCAATTAAAATCCCAATATTATTCCCTTATAGAAATAAGGGAATACTTATTAAAAAGCAATCACGAAATTCATTTGGAAAAATAAGTGTCCCAGAATGGCCAAAGCATTTCTTAGCAAGAAGAGTGAATAAGGAAGCATTACAATATCAGACCTTAAACTATACTACAAAGAAGTAGTATTAAAATAGATTAAGGCAATTAATTCTCACTAGATGTTTGACCTCCTTAAGTAGAAAACACATTTCCTTTTTGTGTATAGATCAAGCATAAGAAACCTATAATCTAGAGCTACCCAGTTTTTTTTTAAATTAAGTTTTATTGAAATATAGTCATACCTTTTATTTTGTCTCCCTGTGTACTGCCTATGGCTGATTTTTCTCTGACCATAGCAAATTTACTGTTTTGCAACAAATATCATATGTTCTGCAAAGTGTAAAATATTTTTTTATCTTTATAAAGAGTTTGCTAGTTCTTGCTATTGGTGATTTTCATACCCAGTGATACAAATTATTTGTATTTTAGATTATTAACAAATCAATTAAGTGTTCACAGCTGTTACTTCCATTAATGCATGTAATTGTTGCATATATAGTAAAAATATGTTCACAGCAACAACAGCAAAACACATACTCCCTTTTTGTATATTTAACATTCAACCTGAGAAGGATAGTTGATTTATATTTATGATTATTTCTTTCTAATATTAGAGATATTGTTACTCCCATAAAATAGATCCGGTACAATGATAACCAATCTACTGTGTGAATTTCCACCAGAATTAGAAAGGTAGAAAGTGTTTATATGCAAAAATATCTCTGAAAATGTGTATTTACTAGTAAAGGAAATGTTCATTAAATATCTAATGTTACCAGTACTTCCTTTACAATGTAATTTTCCCCCATTCAAACTTTATTTTTTTACAGACTCTTTCAAAGCATAGAATAATAATAAGATATCGGATCTGCAGATAAATTTTTCAATAACAGGCACTGAGGTGTTACAAATTTGCAGTAAAAAATCTGTTTGCACATTTGTCAGATGTTTCACTTTGGGGATGGCACACTGTGGAAGTGGCAAATTATGTTTACAATGAAATGCCAGTATTCAGCCTAGCCCATCAGGTGTGTAACATCAAAATCATTGACAAGAAAATGATACAAGAGCACCAGTTGGGCTGCATACCAATGACATAGTCGTCATTCCCTTGACATGTCAGAAGTCTCAAATAGCAATTAACTTTGAAAATTTTTTACATATAAAATCAGCTTAAATTTATTATGTCAGATTAAATTAATTGTAACAGATTACTTTTTATTGCAAATTAAATCAAGGAAATTCATAATCACTTATTTTCAGTTTTATCCTAAAACTGATCAATAAATGTTACTAAGAGTATTAGTATCATAGTTTTCTACACACTTAATATACAACTGGCTTTCTTTCCTTATTTTGAATTACAATATGTTAATCATAACAATAAATCAATCATAATATTAAGATTGAGTTAGAGATTAAGTATCAAAATTTAGTTTGAATTAATCCATATAAAATTCCAGTCTCTACCTAATTGATATTTTGATAATACAAAATTTACACCATAACAGACAAAAATCATTTAAAAAGTTTGTTTCCTAGTTTTACAGTTTAATTTAACAGAGAACTAACATTACAAAAAATGTTATTTATTTATTTTTTGAAGAGATGAGAACGCTCTTGCCATCACTGGAGTTCTCTTGTACTTGGACCAACTTACCACTCATTTTATGTAATTGGAGTCATTCATGGCCTAACTCAAATATCTAAATAAAATGCAAATCAAGACCCCTGAAGGATAACAGGTGCTAATGGTAAAGATTAGCTGCCTCTTGAAGTCTGTTTGGGAAGCCAGTCACTTTCATGCAAATTTGAAATTCAGTCACCTGCCTACCAGCTTCATAATACATCCAATAAAAAGGGAAAATGGCCTATCAATGAACCATAGAACATTCTAGTTCTGCTGACTCCAGTTTCTCAACAGAACACTGTAGGTGGGATTTTCTTTGAATTCTGGAAGGAGTCCTAGAAGGAAGAAAATAGATGGATATCTCTGGGCCTTAAGGAAGAAGGAGAGCCGAAAGCAATTCTTGTTGTTTTCTTTCCCTACCCTCGTAATAGTTCCAGAATTAGAAACTATTAAATAATGATAAAGATTTAAAAAATTGGAGTAAAGTATCTTTTATTATTTTTCTCCGCTGAATTTGACAAATTTGACCTTGGAAGATCACTAAGCAGAAATGAGGAGGAAGGATTCTCATTAGGAAGTATGTAGGCAGTATCCAGCAATGTCTTCATATATGAGAGCCAAAGAGACAAAATTCCTAATAGTGTCCTCTAAAATAGAGGCAAACTCATGGCTTTACATGAGGCAATGTAAGCAACCTTTGGAATTTTTAAGTATTTTTCTTTATAGGAAAAAGAGCGAATATGTTATTAAGAAAACATAAGAATATTATTTTTGACGATGAGGCTGTTGACGGATTTGGAGAATGAAATACAATTTCCTCTGCTCTCCAGAATATGTGAACATCAATTTAATAGGTTTTTTAAATTGATAACAGTAGTAAATATAAAATCAAGTAAACAATAAAATAATAATTTAAGTAAAATGTGGCACCAGTATGCAAGTGACCTAATCTCATCACTATTGCTAAAATAAACATTCTATCATATAAACTTCTTGTTTGTGTTATTGTGATATGACTAACATCATGGAAAGTAAACAGAATATCCATATCTGAGAGTCCACTGTGACAGAATAATGTCAAAGTCACAAGATACTTGAATTTTACACTTATTTGTACATTTCTATCAAAACTACTGATTCATAAAGTTTTAAATATTTTATTTTGCATATTATAGGTACTGTACCATGGCAGGCTTTGTGAAAATAAAAAGATGTGTGAGGTTGGTCTTTAACTTTAAGCTCTTGTAAACTATTTGTGGAATAAGTGTTTGTCACGTAGAGAGTACTAATGTGAGGAAACCTGTAACAATACATTGCTCATTTCTGAATGGTCAGCACAGAAGTTTTGGGGAGAATTAGGATTTGAGCTGGGTGTTAAAAATTTGGTAAGACTGAATTAATAGAAAATAGGAAAATTAATAGAAAAATATTTTTCCTGGAAAGAAAAAAAAATATTGTGATGAATATTCTTTGACAATTTCCTTGGCCAACTTACGAAAGATTTTGTCTAACTTGACAACTTTTTTTTTTTTTAATAAGGAATGAAAATTAGAGTTGAAGAGCTAGTCAAAGATCTTTTTTGGTTCTGATCGAAATAGAAATTTAATAAGTGAATGATAATCTGTGATTTTACTTTGTCATTTATTTGCTATTTTATTTAACCACCTGCCATCTAAGGCAAGATTTAAAGTTATGACAACTGCCTGATTCTATAGGTGTGTCTCCTGGAATTCTCAATGTATCATTCTGATAATCACTCAAAATATATTATGGTTGCCCAAACACACCTTGCTCTTTCTCCTTGGTACTTCTTTCCTGAGGTTACCTTCTTGCTTTGGCCTCTATCTTTGGTCCTGTCAAGATGAAGCTCTTCTCTGACCTTCTTCCCTCTCATGCATTCAGTATATGTCTTAAATTCTTTAACCTCTAAGTGAGTGAAACACTTAGTGGATACTTTAAATAAAGCATGTTTTGCAAACTTATATACTTATTGGTTAGCTCAATTAGACAGTTATGCTGTTTCTTTTTTTCTCACTGCTCTATCCCATTACTTATAGACAGTACTGGCCTACGTACAATTTTTTTTTTCAAGTCTATCTATTGACTGAGGACTGACCTCCTTGAGGGTAGAGAGTTTACTTTATTAATCTCTTGAAAGCTAGAAATGCCATGAGCTTCCTTTAATCTCCATACTCTCATATATATTAAATGATCATTAAGGGAATGTTTGGTTGGATAGAAAAATGGCAAATTTGGAAGCACTTAAAATTACAAACCTATCATGTTGATAAAAAAGTCTCCAGCTTCAGAATTTAATTGTGAATTTCAGAGCTACTCAGATTCATAATCGCTGTGTTGCTCTCATCAACTTGGTGACATTATTTAGACATCAGTTTTCTCATTTGTTAAATTAAGGAACTGGACACTGTACAACTATATTACTTGTTAGGAGCTATTTTTACACATCCACCCAGTACATTCTGCAGTGAAACCTCTGCTTCAAAGGTTGCTGCTTTGCTCCACAAACACGTAATTTAACACCTAATTGTCTCCACATTATAGGAAATGAGAAAGTTGTCATGGAAAGGTCATTCAGGAGAATTTATTCAGCACAGCATGGCAGTTTCTGGCTTTCAAGAGCTGCCTGGGTTGTAATCACTTGTCTGGTAGCTGAGAAGCCTTTCTAAACTTGAGTAGATTTTTCTGACCTATTTAAAACCCACTTAAATTTCTGGCATCTTTTTGGAACATGGGGACTTAATTTGACATATGTAAATGAGATCCCTTTCACCTGTGTAGTTGTTCTTGCATATCTGTTGGGTTAATAAATATGGTTTTGAGCATGTCCTTTATTTAGGTAGGATTTTAAGTACAAGAAAAAATCATATCTATGGAATCCCTGGCATTTTCAAAGTCCTATAGCCTCATAGGAAGCCTTTTTTTAGAATCTTAAAATTATGCTAGAGGAAATTATCCAATGTAAACAATGTAAAATTTATAAGTACTTTAATACTAATGTTAGTGCTTGATCAGCGGTTACCAATTTCTAGAATATGCTAATACTTATATAAATCGTACCATGTAACAGAGTCAATACCTTACAGTGAATGCATTGCTATCAAATTGGCATTGCCAATATGAGGAAATGAGAACTGTGTGCATGTTTTAAAAAAAATAAAAAGACTGCAAACTTTTTTTTGTATTCGTGTCACTTTGGCATGTTAGTTTACAGCCTCTTGTCAGTTTTTCTTGTTTTGATACATATAAACACCAAGTGCCTTAAATCTCTAAAATGTCATTTAAAAAACGTACAAGTGCCATACAGAAGCTGCCCTTTGACAAGTGCATTGGGAACACAGCCAAGAGCACATCTCTAACCATCTCACTCTCCTGGCTCCTGATTCCAGGTCCCCTCAGGCAATAAGACTCTAGAGATGCCTTAATGGCACACAGCTTCAGGCTACAGCTTTATTAGCTTAAACAAAGAACATGGCAATTGTTCCCAGATGGATTCAGCAAACTGCTAAACAGCAATCATGCATAATCTCCCCAGTGACTTGTGTCTCTTTAGCACCAAATTGCCCTTTAGGATGGGTACTTGTTTCTTGCACTGGCCTGATGATTACATTCGGAATTTACCTTTACCTTTGGAGGGCAGCAACTATCATTTGTCATTTTCACCAATGGAAAATTTTAAGGTTTAAAATAAGTGGGTTCTGTCTTTTTTAGGTACTTACAAGATTGTGAAAGATTGTTCTACTTCAAATTAGGTTCAGGAATTTCTTCTTTACTGGGTGTTTATTTTTACAACTATTCAATGGCTTTTTTACCCCATTTTCATGATTCCTTTACAATTTGATCTTTAGTACTAATTAATGACAACTTTTAACATGTTCAATGTAGGAAGGTGAATGGAGAGGTATTAAGTAGGCTGAGTGCATGACATTGAATTTAAGAGGTGAGTGAAGGAACTGTCTAGGAATGCCTCTTGATATTCATTTTAATATTGGACTAACTTAATTGATCTTCACTTAAAAGCTACTCTAGAAGATGGGATAGATCTTTGGGTAAGGAAAGTTGATGAATTTCTCAGTTGTAGAATTCTTGTTTGATAATCCTGTAGAACACAAGTCTAAATAAGCAAGTAGACATATGGTATATGTAGTGATAAATATAATTCATTCCTGCTCTATTAAACCATTTTATTTGGATATTCAATAGCCACAATAGTTTTAAAATAAAGTTTATTTAGGGTAATTCAGTTTGATTCAAAGAAAGTATGTTCTTTATGATGTGTATGTATGTGTGTGTTTGTGTGTGTGTGTGTGCATGTTTGTGTATTCTTTAGAATCTGTCAATATTGCACCTGTATTTCAGATAAGCAAAATAACAGTCTTTATTTCAGTTACCAGGTTGTGAGGGAAAGTCTCATTCAATGTTCTAGCAGATGGTTCTTACTAAACCTCTGGCTGCCAGGCACCCTCACATGAGAGAGGTATGAATGAATAAGCACTCAGAGAAGTCCAACCAGCAATTTTTGATTCATTCCAAGATTATCATGGAGCAGAGACAGCCATCCCCACCATATTCTTACTGAATATGTGACCATCAGAGTTCAGAATCATAATAAAAGGTGCTGTTTTATGTTACTAATATGAGATGGTTTATTTTTAGGAAGAAATAGCAATAAGAATATTATAAACATAAGCACAATAGCTTAGCAAAATAAATATTCTTAAAAAGGAATCATTTAGTACCAAGTATTCCTTACATATAAAGACTTAATAATAAGTGTACCAACCTATACCCTTATACTTAATCTGACTGCCTCTTTACACACTTTATTCAAAATCCAAAGATAAGCACTTGCTATGTGTAGAGTCAAAGTTCCAACATAATTGTGATGTGAATTTAACTGAAATGTAGAATAATTCTATTGTCATTCAATTTGGTTTAGAACAAAACAAAGTATCCTTTATTTAAATCAGTGAAAGGAATATTATGGCAATAGAGGAAAGTTATAGATATGAATGCAACCATGTTTGTTCTCATTCTGTACTTGGTAACCATAGAGGGTCCATTTGTGTACAGTAACTAGTTTGAAAATGACACGTATTCTTTTTTTCTTGAAATGTGTAGTTCATTCAGAGAGACAGACATAATTCAAATATAAAAATTAATGTACATATAACATGAATAATCAGCAGAGTTATAAAAGAAATGATTGACATATTATTTTATCTCAAAATGATTAATATTTTCATGAAAGGACTTTGAAAAAGCCATTCTTGACTAGGTAACTCAGACAAAGAAGAGTAGAGGCTTGGTGGCATACAATTATAATATAATAACAAAAGAATAAGAACATAAAACAAAAGAAATAGATGCTATAAGTAAAAAACAAATCTCCTATTTCATATTGCCTCTCTGATTCCAGAGGGAACAAACTTCTACTCTTCCAATTTTTTATTATTTTGATTGCAAAAATTATAAATAATATCTTATTCAAATAGGTCTTTATTTGTCAATGGATTTAAAATTTCCCGTATTTAAAAAGTTTGGATAGGCAAAATTAATATTGTCATCTCACCCCAGTCAGAATGGCAATTATCAAGAATACAAGCAACAATAAATGTTGGCTAGGTGAAAATTGCTGGTGGAAATGCAAATTGGTGCAAACGTTATAGAGAGCAATAAGGAGATTCCTCAGAAAACTTGAAATGAAAACATCATTTGACCCATGAAAGACTTAAAATCAGCATATTTCAGTGATGAAGCCACATCAGAGTTTATAGCAGCTCACCTCAAAACAGCTAAACCATGGAAATAACCTAGATGTCCTTCAATAGATGAATGGATTTAAAAATATAGTATATGTACACAATGGAATATTACTCAGCCTTAAAGAAGAATGAAATTATGGAATTTGCTGGTAAATGGATGGAACCGGAGAATATCATACTAAGTGAATTAAACCAGTCCCAAATAATCAAAGAGCAATGTTTGTCTCTGATGCATGGAAGTTATTTCACAATAAGGATGTGGGGTAGGGAAAAAAAGAGTTATTTTAGATTAAGTAGATGGGAGTGACGGGAGGAGAGGATAGTACGGGGTAAGAAGGATAGTAGAATGAATCAGACATTATTACCCTATGTACATATATAACTACACAACCAATGGTATTCTACATCATGTACCAAAAGAATAATGAGAATTATAATCCATTTATATATGATTTATCAACCTGCATTTTACTGTCATGTATAATTAATTAGAACAAATTTTTTAAAAAAATTTAAAAAGGTTGGATAGGAATTGTAGATCAATGGTAGAGTGATCGTCTATATGCACGAGTCCCTGGGTTAAATCAAACATAATGCAACATTAATTAATTGATTACTTAAAACAAAAAAAAAAATAAAAAAGGATTTGTATATCTTCTTCCCAAATTTTATGCTCTTTATTTTAGTATTTTCTGTTATTTATGCTTTGTTTATTGGTTTCTTTTATAAATTTAAATACTATACTTCAATACTTATTTCCTAATACATAAATTTTTATTGACTACCTTGACATTTTGCTGTGTAAAATGAGAAAATTATGTTCAATTCCTTGTCTCCTCCATTTTTTTCTCAGTTTCTATTTGTACTACTTTTTTATTTAGAGTGGCTATTCTATTATAGAGTGGTTCTATTGTATGTTTAGAGTGGTTTACCATTTCTGTCTAAAATTGATTATAGCTTTTATTATTATGAAAATGTTTAATATAGAGCCAACTAATAGACCTATAAAGAAAAACATGCAACCTTAGGTCACTAAAAACGTTCATCTTTAAGAAGAATTTTGCACATATTAGATTCAAATCAATTTGGTCTTCTTAAATATGGTCAATTAACATAATGCATCTCAGTGTACTTTAAATACTTCCTGTCAATTAAAATTTAGTGATCGTAATTTTTTTTCATAGATACTTGAAAACAACAATGGAGATAATTAAATTTGAATTCATTAAATCAAATATCGTATGTATTATATAACATTATAATATGGTATTATAATAATGAATTATCTTTTATACTTAATATATTACTATATTCTATTACAATTCTTTATTAATATGATAGCTTATATGCAGTAGATTTAGAATTAGATTGTATGTGTACGAGCATTATTTATACAATTAATTAGCTACTATAAGAAATAACAACCTCGTGTGTTGGTGCACGCCTGTAATCCCAGCTGCTCAGAGGCTGGAGAATTGCAAGTTCAAAACCAGTCTCAGCAAAAATGAGGCAGTAAGCAGCTCAATGAGAGGCCTGGAGATGTGGCTCAGTGGCTGAGTGCCTCTGCGTTCAATCCCTGGTACACCCCCCAAAAAGAAATAACATAATCTTTTATGTAGTACTTCTATAATGTGAATTATTTTTAGAGCAATATTTAAGGATTAAGTGTTGTAACATATAATATTAATAAAATAGAAAACTTTGGATTATCTTCTTAAATTTTCTACTGAGCTGGCCACTGTCATTACAAACATAAGAGAAAAAGAATTGTCTTATTGGCTACTTGAAACAGCATTGTCTATATATGAAAGGATATTTTATTATATGAACAGGATGCCTTACAAAATGTGTAATCTCCCCTCCTAGATGATACTTACTTTAGACTGTTTCCAAAAAGTCTGAAGTGAAGTATCAATTTGCAGGTAAAAGAAAATCTTTATATAAATCTGTATATATTTATATAAATCAATATAGACTAATAGGTTATAGAGAAAATGAAAAATTATTTTACATAAATTATTAGTTATATTAGGCAATTTATATATATTTTATCTCTGGAAACTCAAATGATCAAAATTATTATTCAGTGGTTAAATAGGATTGTTCTGAAGGAGGAATAGAATAATCCTATTTAACCACTGAATAATAATTTTTTATTTTATAAATATTAATTACATAAAGCACAAATGTAATGTGAAAATATATATTTATTTTCAGATTCAGCCTATTAATAAATATGGTAATTAATGAATCTGTCACTTAATATTTGTTTTGAAATTCACCTGATTTATTTACTGTGAGATGTCTAGATTGAAACAATTTCAAAATGATATAAACCAATAATTTACCTGAAGATGTAATATGTGATCTGCTTGGTGAATTTCCAGTCCCAGATTTAATAACAGAGATGTTTTCTTCAGTGATAAGGTTTGGGGATTTCTTTGATGTACTGTTGGTTCAATTTTAATTGTTACTGGTATTAAAGATGGAAGTGATTGCAATGATGTTTACCAGAATATTTTGTTGTTTGATACAGATTTCTTTCTTGTGAGGTGATTAAAGTGAGGAATTCATGTGTAGCAATAACTTAATTGAATGTTAAGATAGGACTTTGCATTTTAGTAAGTGGTCAAATAGCTGAGTTATCTGGTTGTTCATGAGTGGGAAGTAAATTTAAAACTCTTAGTACACAATGGAGAGTACTTTGCAGTATCTCATCACCAAACTTTAATATCAGTACTTCATGGTGAGTCACCTTCCAGGATCCTAAAGAACTATATTGGTTCTCTGAAGCACTGAAAAGTTTTCTATGAGAATAAACCTTTTTACTAGATGATGGAATTCTGCTTGGATGTACAAATGGCTATAATTTTTACCAGATACTCCTGAAAAACTAACATGACACAATAAAATGTAAATTCTCTTTTAACTGTAGCCCAAATTTGTAGGAATAAGCTGGGGGAAAAGAAACACAAATACAGTTATTTGCTAGAATAAAACTCTGCAACAAAGTATGCTTTGAAATATCTAGAATATACTGACAGAAAACAGTGCTACCTTCCATAAATTTTTAAACCTGTATTCAGAATAAGAAAGCATACTTGGTTTTTTAAAACAAGATAGAAAAGCAAGATTTTCCTTTAAAGGCACAGCATCACACATTTATACACCTGCATAGATGTGCCTGCATATTACAGAAAAGTAATTTTTATTCACCTTAATATTTAGAGCTAACGTTAATAAACCCTTGTCTTGGGAGACTTTGAAAAGTGATTTTTTTCCTCAATTTTTCCTTTTAAGTTTCTGTATGTGTCTACACACACACACACACACACACACACACACATTTGTGCACACAAATAGAACACACACATACACCTGAATTTCTTTTTTTAATTATTATTAGTTGTTCAAAACATTACAAAGCTCTTGACATACCATATTTCATACATTTGATTAAAGTGGGTTATGAACTCCCATTTTTAACCCTTATACAGATTGCAGAATCACATCAGTTACACATCCATTGATTTANTTTCTTCTATCAAATGCAGAGTTTCTGATTTGATATCAAGCTCCTTGATCCATTTTGAATTAACTTTTGTACATGGTGAGAGAAAGGGGTTCAGTTTCATTTTGTTGCATATGGATTTCCAGTTTTCCCAGCACCATTTGTTGAAGATGCTATCCTTCCTCCATTGCATGCTTTTAGCCCCTTTATCAAATATAAGATAGTTGTAATTTTGTGGATTGGTCTCTGTGTCCTCTATTCTGTACCATTGGTCCACCCACCTGTTTTGGTACCAGTACCATGCTGTTTTTGTTACTATTGCTCTGTAGTACAGTTTGAAATCTGGTATCGCTATACCTCCTGATTCACACTTCCTGCTTAGAATTGCTTTTGCTATTCTGGGTCTTTTATTTTTCCATATGAATTTCATGATTGCTTTATCTATTCATACAAGAAATGTTGTTGGGATTTTGATTGGCATTGCATTGAACCTATAGAGAATTTTTGGTAATATCGCCATTTTGATGATGTTAGTTCTGCCTATCCATGAACAGGGTATATTTTTCCATCTTCTAAGATCTTCTTCTATTTCTCTCTTTAGGGTTCTGTAGTTTTCATTGTATAAATCTTTTACCTCTTTTGTTAGGTTGATTCCCAAGTACTTTATTTTTTTTGAGGATATTGTGAATGGGGTGGTTTTCCTCATTTCCATTTCAGAAGATTTGTCGCTGATATGCAGGAATGCCTTTGATTTATGCGTGTTGATTTTATATCCTGCCACTTTGCCGAATTCATTTATTAGCTCTAGTAGTTTCTTTGTAGACCCTTTTGTGTCTTCTAGGTATAAGATCATATCATCCACAAATAGTGATAATTTAAGTTCTTTTTTTCCTATCTTAATGCCTTTAATTTCTTTTGTCTAATTGCTCTGGCCAGTATTTCGAGAACTATATTGAATACAAGTGGTGAGAGAAGGCATCCCTGTCTTGTTCCAGATTTTAGAGGGAATGACTTCAGTTTTTCTCCATTTAGAATGATCCTAGAAATGCAGGAAACCATAAACCAAATCAAAAACTCAAATGAGAATATTACAAATAGACTAGATCAAATAGAAGTCAGAACATCAGATAATGAAGACAAAGTTTATCAACTCGAAAAGACTGTAGCCAACGCATTAAGGCTGGTAAGAAACCATGAGCAAAACATCCAAGAGATATGGGATGTCATAAAAAAACCAAACTTAGAGTCATTAGGATAGAAGAAGGTATAGAGGTCCAAACCAAAGGAATGAGCAATCTATTGAATGAAATAATCTTAGAAAACTTTCCAGAACTGAAATATGGAATGGACTGCCAAATTCTGGAAGCCTACAGGACCCCAAACATACAAAACCGTAATAGAACAACTCCAAGACACATTATTATGAAGATTTCCAACATACAGAACAAGGAGAGAATATTAAAAGCTACAAGAGAAAGGAGGCAGATTACATTCAGGGGTAAACCAGTTAGGTTAACAGCTGATTTTTCATCACAGACATTGAAAGTGAGAAGATCCTGGAACAAGGTATTTCAAATGCTGAAAAATAATGGATTCCAACCATGAATTTCTTTTTGGAACAAATAACACCTGCTCATGTAATTCAATTGCAATTTTCTGAATGGAACTGATTATTAATTGTGCTAGTTAGAAGTTTTACCCAGAAACATAATAATGTTTTTTATTATATATAAATACTTTCTGAAAATTTTTAATTGTTTGACATATTAGATGTCTGAGTGATTTCAATTTCCCCATCAAATTGCATTTTAGTAGTATGAGTGTTGATTGAGAACATGTTAGAAATTCAGAATCTCAGGTCCCAGGCCAGGCTTTATGAATCATAATCTACATGTTGAGAGCTAATTCTTGGGCATATTCAGATTTGAAATATGATATAGATAGTCACCAGTTGGTTTAATAACTCATCTGTGAAGAAAAGGAATTTCCTCATATGGCAAGTTGGCTTCACGGGAAACAGCAAAACAAGGACTACAACTACAAAAAAAGTCATTAAGAGGAATAGAAAGGGCTGGGGATGTGGCTCAAGCGGTAGTGCGCTCGCCTGGCGTGCATGCGGCCAGGGTTCGATCCTCAGCACCACAAACAAAGATGTTGTGTCCGCCGAGAACTAAAAAATAAATATTAAAAAAAATTCTCTCTCTCTCTCAAAAAAAAAAAAAAAAAAAAGAGGAATAGAAAGAGGGAAGTTTTGGAAAGAATTTCATCCTCCACTGAAAATATTCCATCAGGTTCAAATTCCTGGGCCATGACATGAGCATAAATGGAATGCTGAATTTCTTGTTATAGAAGTTAGAAATTCTTTCTGAGATTTTAAAATCAGAAGCTACATTTGACTGGAGAGAAAACTCAGTTTTATCATCATCATATATAGAAAATAATCAGGCTCAAATATGAAAAGTTAATCAAGAATTTTTTATTCTCTGTAGGGCTTTTGTGAAGCCTCTCTCACTTTAATCATCTATAAATTCATCAAACTGTTCTGGGCTTTCCTAAAACTTTATGCAAATTGTCATTCTCTTGCATCCACACCATAATCAAGCATCCATTCCTTCAGTCTATAAAACCTATTGAAGGCCTATCAAAACTTGTTTCTTTGGCCAGTTGGTGGTCCTGTATATCCACAGAGCTACTGTTTTGTCAATTATGGACACAGCAGGGATTTTCTGTGTGGTAAAAGAATGTGGACTTATGTGGCTCCTTTATGATTCAACTTTTATTTTAAGTCTGTGTAGTATAAAAGATCAGTGGGAAGACTATAATTAGAACTTACTTTATAGAAAAGTTAAGTTCTTTCCAGAAGTTATTATACCATGTCACGTTTTAAATGCATATTCTTAATGGGTATTTCTGCCGGCCTAACATTTTTTTTTTTGTTATTTTTAATGTGTCACAAAATCCTTTATAATAAAATCAGTTAATGCCAACCAGAATGATTAATCATCAGTCTTAAAAACTACTCTTAGATGTTGGTTTCAGTTATTCTTCCCTTTTATTCTGAGACCTAGATGTCAATAGATAAGTTAATCATATTCCCAGTGCACAGTGCATTATCATTCATTTATGCAAGATCTCACACTTGTTTAGTTCTATATTTTTCATCCTTGATCTTCACTACCATTTCCCCCCCCCAATAGACATCTATTATAACTTGCTCAATAAATGTTCCTAAATATACATGAGTGTTTTACAATGTGCATTTTTGATACATGCTTTTCATATTTAAATGTATATAAACACCACTGTGCCAAATTTTATTATTTATACTTTTTCTGTATAAGTAGTTCATGCTTCCTGCTTCTGCATATTGTCAATAGAATTCATTCATATTTTACTTAGATTGCCTCCAATTTCATGCTATCATAAACAACCCCAAAATTTTATAGGGCTCCTGTCAGACATATCTGAAATGTTCCCACAGCAATGCAACTCCAAAGTTGCAGTACAAATGCATAATTAACTTAGCTAAATGCTCTTGGAGAATTGTTTTTCAGTGCAACTCTCATAATTTATAAACAACCCAACAGTGTGCAAGAGTTTTGTCTTTCCACATTTGTCATAACACTGACATGGCCAGTTCCTTTTTCAAATATTTACTTTCTATGTTGTATTATTTTTGTTAATTTGTACTATATTCCATGTTAGTCATCAGGACCTCCCACTTTTGTAGTCCACCTATTATTCTTTATTGACATTTCTTTTCTGTTCAGCTTTAAGTGATTTTGCATTCCTGGGTTTTTTGGATGGAGTTGTAGATCACAGCTGTTCAACAGTATTTATGCAACAATACTGAAAATGTTCTGTCTGTGCTATCCCATACTGTCACCGCAGCCACATTGAGCTGTTTAGTATTTGAAATGCAGACATTGTGACCTAAAGTGTATATATTTTAATTTAAAATATATATTATTTGTTTTAAATGAATAATAGATTAAAACATCCCTAGTCATGTTTTGTTAGTAACTATAGAATATTTTATATGCAGTTCTGAATCTTGATGCTTGTTGGTTTTGGATAATATTTTTTTATCATCTGTTAATTTCAACCATTTTATTTTCAATGCAATTTATTTATTTTGATCTGATCTTGACTCCTTCACATGAATATCATTGAAGCAATAAAATTTCCTTTTCCCCGGGGCCGCATGGTGTTGCTTTGTCTCACTAGTTCTTTCACTAATTTTGATCATATATTAGGTGTTACCTGCCAAAGATCTATACTATAAAATGTGTATAGTTCCCTTGTATGTATGAGTATTTTCTGGACAGATATTTTGAAACCACATAAAATCCTGTTTTTTAATTAACATTCACTCATTTGTGTTACTACTATTAATGACTACTATTGTGACGCTGGTGAAATGGTAATTTTTTTTTTTTTTTGCTAGTACTGGAGATTTAATCTAGGGGTGTTTTCCCACTGACTACATTTCCAATCATTTCTCATCTTTATTTTGAGACAAGGTTTCCCAAAGTTGTGGAAGCTGGTCTCAAATTTGCAATTATGCTGCATCAGCATTCCAAGTTGCTGGGATTATAAGTGCGCACCACCACAACTAGCAATGAAATAGTCATTTTTCCCAGGTCCAAAATCCTTCCTTCATTTACTAGCTTGCATCATATTATGTTTAAAAGGTACTGGTTTCATCTACAATATGTATTTATTCACTTATATATTTATGTTAATATAGTCATACATTTCTATTTTGGCTAATATTCTACATCAAATATAATTGTTTATTTGATGATAAATGCATCTATCATTTAATCAGTGGGAGATCCTTCAAGCTGAATTCTATAAATTCCTGACATGTCACTTCATTCTTCAGATATTCTCTTTCTTGCTGTCACACATGATATTTCAGATCCATGTTTCCTATTAGCCCTAGAAACAGCAATTTTTCCAAGGTGCCCTGGTTCTTGATATAGGAACAAAAAATTTAGAGGTAGGCTGTTTTCTGCCAGAACACCTTTTTTATAAGCTCTCATTGAACAGGCAGAGCTAGATTATATGTCTATCCTGTACACTATGTTCTCACTTGCATTTTCCCCCCTTCCTCTCTCCTCACCCAATTTGGCTCTCTCTTGAAAAGATTCATGCAGATGTATTCAATTCTAGCCTATTTTCCTAGAAGACATAGTATTTGCTATTTTCTTGTTTTTAATTTGAGAAACTCTATTTCTCTTGGTAATAATTTGAAGAATTTATAGGAGTCCTGAGGTAATGTTATCTATCTCTAAACAAGAATTATCATTGCTTTTGTGAGGAACCTGGGGGTACTAATAAAGGATCTGTAAAGGTGGTTTCTCATTAAGATTTTATGCTCTCTGATAAGGAAAATTTTCTTGCAGTACTCTTGAGTTGCTGACAAGTCTTGTTTACTTTTATCCAGATGGTAAAGCTTTTTTTCTTTCTTTTTATTTTTTTAATATATATTTTTTAGTTGTTGATAGACCTTTATTTTATTTATTCTATGTGGTGCTGAAAATTGAACCCAGTACCTCACACATGCCAGGCAAGTGCGCTACTGCTGAGCCCCAGCCCCAGTCCCAAAGCTTTTTATCCTGGTTGAGTCTTTGTAGACAGAGGGTCCCCTATGAGACTATCACCTGGGCATGCCTAGGCATGTGATTTCTGATGGCACATCTTGCTGTGGAGACAGCAAGTCTTAGTTCTTGAGATATCGAGGATGCACTCATGGCAAAATAGCTTTTATACTCTCATTTATTTTTTTTCTTTTTAAGTCTTTTTAAAATTTATTTTCTAAATGTTTCTCATCATCTTATCACCTCTGCAATGCTTTATAGAGGAGGTTTTGATATTTTATCCAGCATTTCTATTATTTCCAGTAGGATTCCCAATCTCAATAATTTGACAGTATTGTTTTTCTCACAGAAACGGAAGGGTTTTTTTGGGGGGGGGGGGG